>NC_079189.1:287864333-288232691 GCF_029499605.1 Hyla sarda | reverse complement strand
TGGGAGTTGTAGTTATGCAACAGCTGGATGTCCCCCCCCAATGTGAACGTACAGGGTACACTCACATGGGCGGAGGATTACAGTAAGTATCTGGCTGCAAATTTGAGCTGCCGCAAACTTTCTGCTGCAGCTCAAATTGCCAGTGAGAAACTACTGTGAACCCCCCGCCCGTGCGACTGTACCCTAAAAACACTACACTACACTAACACAAAAAATAAAATAAAAAGTAAAAAACACTACATATACACATACCCCTACACAGCCCCCCTCCCCTCCCCAATAAAAATGAAAAACGTCTGGTACGCCACTGTTTCCAGAACGGAGCCTCCAGCTGTTGCAAAACAACTCCCAGTATTGTGGGACAGCCGTTGACTGTCCAGTCATGCTGGGAGTTTTGCAACAGCTGGAGGCACCCTGTTTGGGAATCACTGGCGTAGAATACCCCTATGTCCACCCCTATGCAATCCCTAATTTAGGCCTCAAATGCGCATGGCGCTCTCACTTTGGAGCCCTGTCGTATTTCAAGGCAACAGTTTAGGGTCACATATGGGGTATCGCCGTACTCAGGAGAAATTGGGTTACAAATTTTGGGGGGTATTTTCTGCTTTTACCCTTTTTAAAAATGTAAAATTTTTGGGAAAACAAGCATTTTAGGTAAAAAAAAAAATTTTTTTTTTACATATGCAAAAGTCGTGAAACACCTGTGGGGTATAAAGGTTCACTTAACCCCTTGTTACGTTCCCCGAGGGGTCTAGTTTCCAAAATGGTATGCCATGTGTTTTTTTTTTTGCTGTCCTGGCACCATAGGGGCTTCCTAAATGCGGCATACCCCCAGAGAAAAATTTGCGTTCAAAAAGCCAAATGTGACTCCTTCTCTTCTGAGACCTGTAGTGCGCCAGCAGAGCACTTTTCACCCCCATATGGGGTGTTTTCTGAATCGGGAGAAATTGGGCTTCAAATTTTTAGGGGTATTTTCTGCAATTACCCTTTTTAAAAATAAAAAATTTTTGGGAAAACAAGCATTTTAGGTAAAATTTTTTTTTTTTTTTTTTACATTTGCAAAAGTTGTGAAACACCTGTGGGGTATTAAGGTTCACTTTATCCCATGTTACATTCCCCGAGGGGTCTAGTTTCCAAAATGGTATGCCATGTGTTTTTTTTTTTGCTGTTCTGGCACCATAAGGGCTTCCTAAAGGTAACATGCCCCCCAAAAACCATTTCAGAAAAACGTACTCTCCAAAATCCCCTTGTCGCTCCTTCCCTTCTGAGCCCTCTACTGCGCCCGCCGAACACTTTACATAGACATATGAGGTATGTGCTTACTCGAGAGAAATTGGGCTGCAAATACAAGTAAAATTTTTGTTCTTTTACCCCTTGTAAAAATTCAAAAATTGGGTCTACAAGAACATGTGAGTGTAAAAAATGAAGATTGTGAATTTTCTCCTTCACTTTGCTGCTATTCGTGTGAAACACCTAAAGGGTTAAAATGCTGACTGAATGTCATTTTGAATACTTTGGGGGGTGTAGTTTTTATAATGGGGTCATTTATGGGGTATTTCTAATATGAAGACCCTTCAAATCCACTTCAAACCTGAACTGGTCCCTGAAAAATACTGAGTTTGAAAATTTTGTGAAAAATTGGAAAATTGCTGCTGACCGTTGAAGCCCTCTGGTGTCTTCCAAAAGTAAAAACACGTCAATTTTATGATGCAAACATAAAGTAGACATATTGTATATGTGAACCAAAAAAAAATGTATTCGTAATATCCATTTTCCTTACAAGCAGAGAGCTTCAAAGTTAGAAAAATGCTAAATTTTCAAATTTTTCATCAAATTTACGGATTTTTCACCAAGAAAGGATCTAAATATCGACAAAAATTTACCACTATGTTAAAGTAGAATATGTCACGAAAAAACAATCTCGGAATCAGAATGATAACTAAAAGCATCCCAGAGTTATTAATGTTTAAAGTGACAGTGGTCAGATGTGCAAAAAACGCTCCGGTCCTTAAGGCCAAAATGGGCTCCGTCCTGAAGGGGTTAAAGTCTCTTAATGTAAAAGGGTCACCATTGTAGGTGGGACGCACAGGATTCCCCAAGAAGACAGGTGCAGCAACTGGCGCTCCCAACACATAGGGAGAGACTGAAGGTGGACTTGTTGGGTCCTGTTCCGCCTGTGCTGGAGGTCATGCTGGAATCACAGGCAGAGCACGTTCTTGTTAGGTCTAAAGTATTGGTGAAGGCGGTAACACTCTTCTGGCTTGGGGTGGAGACCCCATTGGCGAGGCCACTGGAGCATCGCCCCCTTGCTGTTCAGGTGGGGACTGTGGGGCTGCAGGTTCTGACATCTCTGTATTTGGTATGCTGGCCCTTTAAACAGGTCTCGAATTCCTAGATCCCAGAGAAATACGCAGTTGTTCTCTAATCTGAAACTTGAGAGCGTAGATTTCAAATTTGAGAGTGGTGACCTGAAACTCAACAGCCTTTAACTGAAATTTGAGTGTGTTGATCGGAAGCTGAAGCGACTCTATGCAGGGCTTCAATTCGGCAATCTGATGTCTCAGAGTCTCGTAGTGTTCAGGTTCCTCACAGCTTCCAGCCCATTGTTGCACTCTGCGCCTTTTCCCGCGCTGAACTGTCTCTCTTTTTTGGTTTCTGGTACTAGATTCCAACAAAATGGCCGCCGCGGCACCGAGAGCTTCGGTGGGCGGGGTCTCTAGATCACGTGCGCTGGGATGTCCCGCGCTAACTTGTAGCTCCGCTGTACTGTTCGCCTCCCCCCTTACTTTACATGCGCACTTCCTCCACACAGCACTGTGTGCGCAACCCCTTACTCCGGAGTATAAGTCACAGTACATAAATAAAGTTTGTTTTCTGGGGGGGGAGTACACTTTCACTAATGGAGACTGTATTAGGCGCACACCCGTATCCTGTTCGTGCAATGCCAAAAAGGCTTTGTGGTAGCCCTTGGGGGGTGTTGGTAGTGGGGGTATTGTTTCGGTAGATGAGGGGTTAATGTTAACCCTATAGTTCGTGACGCCAGGCTGAGGGCTAGTATGCTGAGGTAATCCTCCGGCCTATCGCTGCCCTTCCCAGAAACAACAGGCGCATGTAATGACTGAAGGTCCACAATGTACTTGAACTTGAACTTGGGTAACTTTACTTAAGTGCTTGCGGTACATCCAATGAACAATGACAGTCTCATGAATACAGTCTTTATATAGCTCAATGACTGACAATTATTGCGGACCTTGAAATAAATTAAAGTCTCTGAATTTAGGGTAATTATTGCAGATCCGTCCGGATTTAGGGGATAGATAAGGTCCGGTGATCTTGCAGAGTGCGTGGGATTGATACACTCAGAATTTAGAAGTTATCGGCCGTCGCCGCAAGGTTCAGGCCTAGACTCACAGATCTCAGCAGTGCAGATGCTTCTTGCTTGCTTGAACAGGAACAAGAGCCCAAGAAAGCGAGAAGATGGCCTCCGCTCCCTTATATGGGCAGGGGGCGGGGCTAATCTGATTGGTCCGAACATCCGTCATTCACTGTTACAATGAGTGATGGGATTGACTATGTCACAAGGACCTCCAAAGGTCCTAAAGCAGAAATACCATAGAGTTCACTTAACCACATGACCCGCAGGTCCAGCTATGCTACAGACAGGTAGTTAACTATTTATAGGGCATTTATATAATATTTACATGTTTCCTAAGTAAGCTATGGGAGCAATAACTATCTGGATGAGAGGTGACTAGGGGTGAACTAGACAATGGGGACCCCAACGTCCTAGGGACTCTGGCTAAGGGGACCCACACACGCAGGAACCGGACAGGATACGGTACCGGGGTACCACATTATAATTTGGAGACTGGAATTATGTTTATTTTTTTATTGCCTTGATTGTATATGAAATGGGGAAAATATTGTTTGCTTAATTAAACTTCTTTTTTTATTTTTTTTATTTCCTACAAGGGGACATAACCATGCAATTTTTTTTTGCTTGTGCAATACAATGCAAAATGTATGCATTGTATTATCTTGTGTTCTCTTAAGAAACCCTGCCTCAGACAGGGTCTAATAGGAGTACCATAGCAGACATGGCCTAGGAGCTGTCTTAAGACCCCTAGCCGCTATGATAACCCAATGATACCCCCTGATTGCAATATGAAGGGATCAGTAGGCTAACAGAGGGAGACCCCTCTTTCTGTTAGCATCTATGTTGTTGGATACCTGGAAAAGGAGTGACCTTTGAGTTTGGTTGTATTGCACAGCTGATATCTAGTGTGTGTGGAATAGGCCTAGGCTATGCTTCGACTGAGGATGATACTACCTGAAATGCGTCAGTTCAGTAAAACCTGTTTGTTTCATGTTTGGTGCACCATTTATATTGTATACTAGCTGAGTACCTGGCGTTGCCTGGTTTTTCCTTCCTAATCCTTGTTGTGGAGGAAAATCAACAGAGGAAGCTTTTGACTTCCTATCCCGTTCTCGTATCCCGACCTCCTATTCCGATCTTCTATCTCATCCTTCTATCCCGTCCTCCTATCTCGACCTCCTATCCCATCCTCATATCTCAACCTCCTATCCCGTCCTCCTATCTCGACCTCCTATCTCGACCTCCTATCCCGACCTCCTATCCTGACCTCCTATCCCGACCTCCTATCCCGTCCTCCTATCTTGACCTCCTATCCCAACCTCCCATCCCGACCCGTAATATGTGTACCAGGTATTGAAATATCTCCAGCCGTACGGAAGTTATGTGGGAACATGCATTTCCCATTGATTTGCATGGGACTTTAAAGAGGCACTGTCATTGTTAAAAACTTTTCATATATTGCAGGACTCATTATAATATGACATTTCACAATATACACCTGTTAAAAAAATTTACATTTTCACCTTAAATTCAAGCTCAAAACAGCCACCACTAGGGGTCGTCTGTCTTTTAGCCAGACAGACTAGTCTAGATTTTACAGCATATTGGATACCGGCCGTAAAGCATACCAGTATCCAGTATAGGAGATTTCTATTGAGTATGCAAATCTACAGATAAAGGATGTGTGGACATGCTGGGAGCTGTAGTTTTACAACAGCTGGAGGCAACACTGCTCTAACACAGTTATTTACAAACATTGCAGCTTCAGTTGTTACTAAATTACAACTCCCAGCATGCTGAAATAGTCAAAGCTTTCTCGGACTCCTGAATGACAAAGAAGTTGATCAGACATTCAGGAGTCTGTGAAAGATGAATGACACACATAGTGACAGCTTTGCTTATTAGCATCCAGCTTTACTAGGAGAAGATAAAGCAGATAGAACATGTATTCATAAAAATGTTGTACTTTTATCTAAAAAAAATCCTTGCACTAATTTTATAAAGATCTATTCTTATATTTATACATTTTATCCTGTTATGAATTCACCATAATGTCTTCTGATTACTGCAGGCAAGCTCCAAGTATATTTCTCTGACACATGACACAGCATAAAACCAGAGAGGAAAGGGTTACAGAGTAGAGAGTACTGATTGGCTGACTGCCCAGGCTTGCTCCTGTGAGGGAGACAGACTGACACGCCCCCTCCAGCCTGCACAATGAAAAAGTAACTCACCAGCAGATAAATGCTTATATCTCTGGATATATAGGTCCGAGACACATAAAAATTATATGCACATGATCAGGATTGGGTCCTGAGTAACATATCACTTTTTTTCTCTTTTTTTTTTTTTTTTGCACTATGACAGGTACACTTTAACAAAAACCCCGACCCCACAAATGGGGGTAGTTAAGGGTTAAATTAACTATCCTAAATTTTAAGTGGACATATAAGTAACATGTGACCAAGTAGTATCAAAATATTTCCAGCAGTTTGGAAGTTATGCAGTAACCTATATTTCCCATAGACTTGTATGGGACTTTTTTCTGGTGACTTACGAAGGCATGACTATTTAGTGGAATAGCTAGTAGATTTTATTGGCCTATTGGCCATTTTAGATGAAGAAATTGTGGGGGCTGTAATTGGGGGGGGGGGGCTAAATCAAACTTCCTTGGTTGCTATTGACTGTGGACTGTGAACCATGCAAACCACTTTGCGGTGCAGCCAATGGCATAAAATAAATAGTTCATTTTCTAAGACTTTTTTGAGGTTTGTGGACTCTCCATTACTAAGGATCAGGTAGTTAGTTGCTTCTGGGATGCACTACACATAACCAGCGAGCTGCCTAATCGCTAACGGTGAGCAATCAAAAAAACATAACTTTTATATCTGCCATGAAAAAAATGCCTGGCTCATTGCTTTCAATGTGAGGCATGATTGCCAACATGTTATCCTCCTCATATGCAGATGCCACTCATGATACAGTAAGCACATACTCTCTGATAAGCAGTTAGCTGAAATCAGCTATTCACAAATGCTAAGAATTTGCTGCTACTGCACATGCCAGGGAGTCAGTCCATGTACATGGATAGATCTAGAGAAAGGTGCCTGGGTAGAGAGCTACTGTGCATGATTTTCCATTGCTTGCTCCCAGTCATTCTCATTGTATAAAATACAGAAGAAACTCTTGGAGCACATAATTGACAGTAACCATAGGAAACGGCAGATATATCAAGAAAGTGGACAGAGGTGGGCACAATTCAAAATATTCAGGACAATATTGAAAAATAAAGGCAGTTGTGAACATTCTGCAGCGATGTCCTGTCTCTGACAGCTTTCTTTTTGGGATCAGGCAACTAACAGGAGCAATGGGGGACTAGAATCAGATAAAACGGTCCTTTTTTTTTTTTTTTGCAGCCCCAGAAATATTGGATTTTATTTGAATACCCCTTTGATAATGGCAACACATTAATAGTGTTGCATGTCTTTTCTATAATTTAAAATGTGTAATTTTCATCTACCTTAACACATAAACAAATTCCACTGTCACCACGGAATCCTACCATTCAGAACTTGCCAACCATTTAAAACCTTCACTAGAGATGAAAGAAATAGCTATTTCCTGTTAAAAATCTATGTCTGGGTTATGGTATAAAAACCACAGTTTCTACGTAATTCTCCTTAGGAAAATAATCTCCACTGCAGAAAAGAAAACTTGTAAGATAAGAGGGCTATTCACCCAAAATTGGCATATTTATGGATATGAAGAGACATAAAATATGGATAAACCAGCAGAATTTGGTGGTTTTGGACAGGCTAGGAATGTATTTTATATAAAGTAACGCCTGGCATCAGACAGCAAAGCTTGTAGAAGTTTACCTTTTCTCTGACACCTGATTTTCTGTTAAGGTATGCAATGAGATGAGTTTAGTCTGAATTGGTCGATGTGGGCAACAGGGATGCTTTTCCTCTGAGACAGTGTTAATAACCCCATGGGCATAATAAAACTTTTGATTAATAAGGTCCCATTTGTAAGCCAAAATACCAAGTCGAACCTACATAGTGAATAAGTATAACAGAAAGATTTGCTCCTACTTTTGTCTTATAAATACTGACCAAAACACGGCTGTGTTTTTTTCCGTCTGTTTTAAACTGCCTTAAAGGGGTTCTCCCTTGTTTATACAGTTTTTTGTTATTATGTTTGTGTGTTATGTGTGTATAAGTATGTGTTTTTATGTGTGTTGTGATTATGTATATATGTATTTTCTTACCTTTTGTGAAGATCCGGAAGCTGGCCCCTTTTTCTTCCAGTGGCTTGCTGTGCACCTCGGCCTCCGCCATGTTGTGTTCGGTAAGTGGGATGTCGGGGTGTGTGTTCTTGCTTCTGTCCTTCCTATCTTCTGACGTCCGAGGCAAATCTTTTCTTCCTGTTTCTTCCGTGGCTCAGCGACGAATCTGCGGCCTCTTCCAGCGCATGTGCAGGTAGTTTTTTTTTTTTTTACCAACAAAGTATTTTTTGTCTAATTGACAAACTGTCTGCGCATGCGCGAGTACTCAAGTGCTACGCTAACAGCGTAGCGTACGTTAGGTCTACGCTAATAGCTTAGCTTCGCGCAAGCGCAGACAGTTTGTCAATTAGACAAAAAATACTTTATTGGTAAAAAAAAAAAAAAAAAAACTACCTGCGCATGCGCCGGAAGAGGCCGCAGATTCTTCGCTGAGCCACGGAAAAAACAGGAAGAAAAGATTTGCCTCGGACGTCAGAAGATAGGAAGGACAGAAGCAAGAACACACCATCCGACATCCCACTTACCGAACACAACATGGCGGAGGCCGAGGTGCACAGCAAGCCAGTGGAAGAAAAAGGGGCCAGCTTCCGGATCTTCACAAAAGGTAAGAAAATACATATATACATAATCACAACACACATAAAAAAAACACATACTTATACACACCTAACGCACAAACATAATAACAAAAAACAGTATAAACAAGGGAGAACCCCTTTAAAAAAAAGTATATAAATGCCATATTTTATAAATGTAGCATGCCATTCTATTGTGTGTTGGCATAGGTTTTTGGTGGCATTGGTATTGTAAATTAGTATATAAGGTACAGGGAGCTTCTTAGTTAAGGGTAAAGAAAAGGGAAGGGGTTTGCCCATAAAACAGACTCATCCCCGATCTGCTGGATAGGGAATGATTGTCTAAATTGATGGGGGTCCGACTGCCATGTTACCTCAGGTTGAATGGAGTAGTGGTTGAACATGAATGTCACAGTTTCACAGTTTCAGGACTGCATGAAGAGTACAGCACTTGGATACCTTTGTGCAGCCCATAGAGTTTAACGAAGTAGAAGCGCACATATCTGACCACCATTCGATTACACTTTAGGGGGGCCCAAGATCGCCATTCCTTTAATCAATGAGGATCCTAGTGGTAAGATGCCCACCGTTCAGAAAATCATCCCCAATCCTGCAGATAGTGGATGACTCTGCTTTATGGACAAACCCTTTAAAATGTATTTCGTTTTGAGATGTTTGAGGGGGAACAAAAAAATGTGTTGGAAATGTGTTCTATGTAAAACGGCCTCAAAAGACAAGATTTGAAGAACTGTGAATCTGTAAAGGAGTTTGCCTCAGAAACAGTTTAGTTTAAAAAAAAAAAAGGAATGTGGAATGAAGTACTGAACAACCTAAGGGTTATGCTATATATGTCTTCATTCAATGCATTGCTATGTTTTTCCATTGCAAAACTTTGCTGCGACAAATATCATTATTTTCTATTCATCACTTGCAGCAAGTTGGAGGACCCACCTGCTTTGCCTTCATGCATTTGTTTTCACAGAGCCTCTTAAAATCATAGCTAAGATTTTTCCTAAAGGCTAGAGAAAAAAACTCTATATCTTTTTTACAGCAAGCGGTTTCAACATTATCAAAAATAAAACACCATAAATGCAGTTGTTAATGGAAAACCTTGCATATAATAATACTCAAGGGAAATTCTTACATAGATGATGGCTCCTGCCTCTAGTGTAACAGCAGATCAGTAGTTCCTAACCTTCACAATAACACCAAAGTAGCAATTATCTTGATAACTAAATTACAGGTTGATTTGTCGTATAGAGTAAAATTACTGACTGTGTGAAAGCACTCTCAGAAGATTATTAGTAACCTGCCATTATATATTGTTCACTTGCACACTGGAGACAAGAAGGAAGGAAAATAGATCCCGGCTTCATAGTGATAACATTCTCCATAGTTTAACTTTTTGATTTGTAAGCCATATTGACTGCCCTGTATTTATTATTTTAAGATATTGTACTGTACTCCTAAAGCTGAGATAAGTTACACAAAACTCATCTTAACATTTTTCCTCAATCACTGGACTTATCTTGATCCCTAATGCAGTAGGATATCCCAACACAACTCATTGCTGTTTAAAGCACTTAAAGGGTTACTCTGGTGGAAAAAATTTTTTTTCAAATGAACTGGTGCCAGAAAGTTAAACAGATTTGTAAATTACTTCTATTAAAATATCTTAATCCTACCAGTACTCATCAGCCGCTGTATGCTCCAGAGGAAGCTGTGTCGTTTTTTCCAGTCTCACCACAGTGCTCTCTGCTGACATCTCTGTCCGTGTCAGGAACTGTCCAGAGTAGGAGAGTTTTGGTATAGGGATTTGCTTCTACTTTGGACAGTTCCTGACATGGACAGAGGTGTCAGCAGAGAGCACTGTGGTGAGACTGGAAAGAACTAAACAATTTTCTTTGGAGAACACAGCAGCTGATAATTCTTGAAGGATTATGATTTTTAAATAGAAGTATTTAAAATTTGTTTAACATTCTGGTTCCAGTTGATGTGAAAACATTTGTTTTTCACTAGTTTTACCCCTTTAAGATAACCAAGGTGAAATCTGTACCTCCCTATTATTTCCATTACTGTCTATCCAATGAACATCTCCTATTAGAGATGACTTAATTTCATATTTTGCAAGCCATAAATTTTGTTGCTCCAGTCTATGCAACAGTTGCCTCCATTAGAGTCCAGAATCCATAGATGTCTCAGTTACAGCATTCAGTTCTATAGGTGCCCCTGTCAGATTTTGCTCCCAGAAGAGATCTGAAGTGTCCCACTGGTATCCCTGTGGGGCATGTGGTTTGGTGTATTCCAGCTAGTGCCTTACTTTGTGTTTTATAAATACACTGTCTAGAGAGAATGCAAGTGCCTGCTCAGAGCCTTCCCTTTGACTCAGGGCAAGAAAGTTTAGACAGTTTCAGTTTAGGCTCTCTAGTGAGGGGATGTGTTGAGGAAGTCTGTCTGATGAGAGTGTGGAGACTGAAGTGGATTGGTATGTTCCGGTAGTAGTCACTGATGGTTGACATGGCTTAAGTGGTGCAAGTTTGGGTCCCTTTGTGAGCCCCTTTGGGTCCCTTTTGGGCCCTTTGTGAGCCAAGTTTAGGTCCCTTTGTGATCTTTTTCTACTGAAGCTGTTTCCCTTACACAAAGGCCACAAAAAAAAAAAAAGACTTCTGTAGCCAAGGTTTTGCTGAACAACTGTAATATTAACTCCAGAGGCAATACAATGTGAATTTTTTAGAATGTTGTTTGAATTTTGTACAGATCGTTGTAATAAATCTTTGGTCTCAGGAGAAACAGTACTATCCCTTTAAAATTGTGTGTTATGCACAGACTTTGCTTTGCAGACATTTTACTTAACTGCTTTGTCATGTGGATTTGTAGATGCCTGCTTTGGTGCTGTCTTGCACTTGGACTTGTGAATGTCTCTTGTGGATGTAGATTGACTTTGTGGTGCACTAGCTTGTGTCTTATCTGAGCAAATTGTCAAGGAACTTCACAGAGGTGAACAGTAGCAAAGGTCTAGAATTCCCCTCCATTTTCTTTATGGACAATGCTGAGACACATTTTTGTTTGACACATCCAAGAGGAATCCTTAGACTTAACAGTGTGTTACTGGACGAGGAATGGAGGCAAGCAAATGTCCAGTTTTCCTTTTCAGCTGAGTCCTTGAATACTTCTCTTAAATGCTAGCCTTTGTTTTTGGCTCTTCTGTTAGACCCCCTGCCAGGGCCGGATTATCATTGGAGCTTTTGGAGCTCCTGCTCCGGGCCCCGCATGGCCAGGAAAGAAATGGGGCCCCTCTCCCTCTTCATCATGCAGGTCCTGGTCCAGTCACTGAAAAACAGGGCTCTCCACACAGAACATAATGGCAGTGACAGCCCGATCAGGACCTGCTTTGTACCTTCTGAATGCTGGAGGGGGTGATTACTTTGAGGACCTGTGGTGATGTACTGATCATGTGACTTGCGGGGCAGTGCTAAAGCAGCCAGGAGAGTAGTGTGGTGAGAAGTCACTGTATACAGCAGTGTTTCCTAACCAGGGTGCTTCCAGCTGTTGCAAAACTACACCTCCCAGTATGCTAGAGGCACCCTGGTTAGAAGACACTAATATACAGTATATACATGTGAGCTCCAGAGCTGCACTCACTATTCTGCTGGTGGGGTCACTGTGTACATCTGTGTTTCCAAACCAGAGTCCCTCCATGTGTTGCAAAACTACAATACCCAACATGCCTGGACAGCCAAAGCCTGTGAAAGGCTGTTTAGGCATGCTGAATACTACAATACTGGGAGTTGTAGTTTTGCAACATTTGGAGGCTGGTGAGGTCACTGTGTACATACATTACTTACCATATACTGATCCTGAGTTATATCCCATATTATACTCTGGAACTGCACTCACTTTTCTGCTGGTGGGGTCACTGTGTACATACATTACATTACTTATCCTGTATTGATCCTGAGCTGTATCCTGTAAATATTATATTAAAATTTTAAACATAACAATAAATAAGTGCAAAACATAATAAACATACCATATCTGACAGAACATATCAATATAATGAATCATAAAACCAACACCATAGCATAAAATACAACACCGGTCCACCCCACACTCATTCCTTCACACAAACAAATATATACAAAATTTATAAGACCTTTTCCTATAATAACCATACCATACTAATAAACTACAGTGACCCCCCGACCTACGATGGCCCTGACATACGATAATTTCAACATGCGATGGCCTCTCAAAGGCCATCGCATGTTCAAGGCAGCATCAACATACGATGCTTTTGTATGTCGGGGCCATCGCATAAACGGCTATCTGGCCGCGCTGACTGCTTCAGCTGCTGCCGGATAGCCGTTTACGGAGCCCCATGTGCTCCGTTGATGGTCTCCTACCTGTCTTCGGGGCTCCGGAGCGTCCTCTTCACGATCCCCATCGCTCTCCATTGTCTTCTTCACGTCGCCACACACGCAGTCCTGTTATCCAATAGGAGCGGCGTGCGTAGTGACGTGATGGCGGCGACGTGAGGCGGTCCGGGGTGTCGGGGACACCACGGGGACGCGGCGACAGCGATAGAGGGCATCATCCAGGGCAGCGGTGACGAGTGGTGACGGTCCGGAGCGCCGGGGACAGGTGAGTACAACTTCCTATACTTTACGTTGCACGGATCCCTCAACATATGATTTTATTTATTTACATAGCGCCTACAGATTCCGCAGCGCTTACAATTATGGGGTACAAACAAAGACAAGTATCAGACATAAAATTACACAATAACTATTCAAACAAGAGGTGTGGGGATATATTGAGGATATGTTGAGGCCAATTAGAGAATGTTATAGGCCTGTCTGAAGAGATGTGTTTTTAGGCCACGTTTGAAACTATGGATGTTATTGAGTCTGAGGGATTGAGGGATAGCATTCCAGAGAACCGGTGCAGCACAAGTGAAGTCTTGGAGACGGGAGTGAGAAGTTCGGATTATAGAAGATGTTAGTGTGAGATCATTAGCAGATCGGAGGGGATGTGTAGCATCGTAGACAGAGATGAGAGAGGAGATGTAGGGAGGTGCTGCATTGTGGAGAGCTTTGTGTGTGAGACTGAGGATTTTGTACTGTATTCTGGACTGAATTGGTAACCAGTGTAGTGACTGGCACAGGGAGGAGGCGTCGGTGTAGCGGCTGGAGAGGAAGATGAGTCTGGCTGCGGCATTAAGGATGGACTGGAGAGGAGAGAGTTTGGAGAAAGGAAGGCCTATTAGTAAAGAGTTACAGTAGTCGAGGCAGGAGTGAATCAAAGCAATAATGAGAGTTTTAGCAGTTTCAGTAGTGAGAAACGGGCGGATTCTTGAAATGTTTTTGAGATGCAGGTGACAAGAGCGTGAAAGAGACTGAATATGGGAAGTGAAAGACAGATCAGAGTCAAGTATAACTCCAAGACAGCGAGCCTGCTGCCCGGGAGTTATGGTAGTACCACATACCGAGATGGAAATGTCAGGGTTAGGCACAGTATTAGTTGATGGAGAAAAAACAAGAAGTTCTGTTTTAGAAAGATTTAGTTTCAGATATAAAGAGGACATGATCTCTGAGACAGCAGAGAGACAATCACTGGTATTCTGTAGGAGTGCAGGGGTGATGTTGGAGGAAGAGGTATAGAGTTGGGTGTCATCAGAGGTGGTACTGGAAACCAAATCTACTGATTGTTTTACCAATGGGGGATGTGTAGAGTGAAAAGAGTAGAGTACCCAGGACTGATCCCTGGGGAACCCCGACAGCAAGGGGAAGAGGAGAAGAAGTAGAGCCAGAAAACGAGACACTAAAGGAGCGGCCAGAGATATAGGAGGAAAACCAGGCGAGAGCAGAGTCCTTGAGACTGATGGAGCGAAGACTACTGAGGAGGAGTTGGTGATCCACAGTGTCAAAAGCCGCAGACAGGTCCAAGAGAATCAATAAAGAGAAATTGCCATTTGATTTGGCCGTCAGATGAACGTTAGTGACTTTGGTTAGGGCTGTTTCTGTGGAGTGAAGGGAGCGGAAACCAAACTGTAAGGGGTCAAGGAGAGAGTTCTCTGAGAGATAGCGTATAAGGCGGGAGTAGACCAAGTGTTCCAGGAGTTTGGAGATAAAGGGGAGATTTGACACGGGTCGATAGTTGGCTGCACAGGATGGGTCCAGAGATGTTTTTTTTAATAGTGGGGTTATGATAGAGTGTTTGAAGGAGGAGGGAAAGACCCCAGAAGAGAGGGAGAGGTTAAAGATTTTAGTTAGGTGACAGCTGATAGCAGGAGAGAGAGACTGGATGAGGTGTGAATGCATGGGGTCACTAGAGCAGGTAGTGGTGCGGGTGGAGGAGAGGAGCCTGGAAACCTCATCCTCCATTACAGGCTCAAAAACTGAGAGTGATGAAGAGGAGACGTGGCTGGGAATTGGATCAGAACTTTTAGGGGACTGGGAGAGGATTTCATCACAAATGTCATCGATTTTCGTTTTTAAGTATTTGGCCAGGTCTTCAGCAGAGAGATCAGTGATTGGGGTCTGTACTTTAGGCCGAAGGAGAGAGTTGAACGTATCAAAAAGGCATTTTGGGTTGTTAGACAGAGAGGAGATGAGGGAGGTAAAATATGTTTGTTTGGCGAGGTGAAGAGCGGAGTAATAGGATTTAAGCACAAATTTATATTGCAGATAGTATGAAGAAGTCTTAGTTTTCCTCCACAGACGTTCAGCACACCTAGAGCATCACCAGAAAGCGGGTTGTTAGCGTCTGCCAGGGTTGCTGCCGTCTGTGTCGGGAGGTTCATGTTTTAGAGGGTGCCCTTTGATCCCGGGTAGACTTTAGGACGTCATGGTAATGTTTGGCTGCTAGATTAGGGCAGGAGAGAGAAGAGATTGGTGATAGTGAAGATTGTAGAATGTCTATAAATTGACTGGTGTTTACGGCACGCAGGTGTCTGTAAGTGTACAAGGTTGGAGTGTCGGGAAGAGGATAGGAGTTACTGATAGAGAAAGAGAGATGGTTGTGGTCAGAGAGCTCAAAAGGAGAATTAGTGAATTTAGAGACAGAGCAAAGCCTAGAGAAGATCAAGTCCAGTGTATTCCCATCCTTGTGTTTGGGAGAGTCAGTAAGCTGTGAAAGGGCAAAGGAGGAGGTTAGAGACAGAAGCTGATAGGCAGAAGAGGAGGTTGGGGTATCAATGGGGATATTAAAATCACCCATGATGAGTGTAGGTGTTTCTGAGGAAAGAAAGTGAGGGAGCTAGGTGGCAAAATGATCCAGGAACATATGGGGAGAACCAGGAGGACGATAGATGACCGCCACTCTGAGAGACAATGGGCGGAAGAGCCTGAGGGTGTGGACCTCAAAAGAGGGAAATGTGAGTGAGGGTAATGGGGGGATGACTTGAAAAGTGCATTTTGGGGCTAGAAGCACCCCAACTCCTCCACCATGCCTGGTGTCAGATCTAGGGGTATGGGAAAAGTGAAGGTCACCATAAGATAAAGCAGCGAGAGAAGCAGTGTCAGAAGGTTGTATCCATGTTTCTGTGAGCCAGCAGATTAAGAGAATTAGTAAAAAAATAAGTCATGAATCTGGGTGAGCTTATTGCACACAGATCGAGAGTTTAGAAGAGCGCAGTTAAAGGTTGTAGTGGTTCCGCAAGAGGCAGGTAGTGTAGAGCAAATATTAGTGAAAGGTGGGCCAGGGTTAGGAGCAATGTCCACAGCAGCTAAAAGCAGAAGAAAGAAGAGGGAGAGCAGATGGCTGGGTGAAGTGATGAAGCAACTTCTGTGCTGTACCATGGAATGAGGTGACTTTTGGTGGTTTATGATGGTGAGCAGTACATGCAAGCAATAAATAGGTGAGGGAAGGAGGCATGGACAGATGTATATAGAGTCACCGGAGAAATCGGTGGGTGATATAAGAGAAAATGTATCGCAATGATGTAAGTAATAAGTGAGTGCATGTTTGTTTTTTTGTTTTTTTTCTGAAAAAGAGTGACTTACTTTTGTAGTTATAATGTTGAGTTAGTTCCCTTTTGTTCCCTTCTGGTTGAATTCTGGTATAATTCTTGATGTCACACTTAAGAAGCACTTTATATGGCAGTTTAAGATGGCATATTTGAATGTCTCCAGACCTAAGGTCTAACAGACCTATAGCCTCAAATATATAGTGCTAGGGTAAGCCAAAAAATTGGCAGAGGAGTGCAATCAGGTGCAAAAGAGGGCGGGGAGCAATAAAATTTGGGGAATAAAGTTAAGAAAAAATAAACAGTTTGGGATCACTCAGGGGAAATAAATTGTGATCAAACAAAATAGAAACACTTGCCAGATAACAGTAATAAATATACATGACAATGCAATAATGGGGGAATGGGAGTACACATTCACAAGATGAGTGACATACCAGGTTGATTATTTAAATACAGCTAAACACATAAGCAGTGGTGAGAACAAATGATGGTGGTAGTTGTTCAAGAGATGAATATGATGGTTTCAACAAACGATGGTTCATTTGGAACGGATTACAATCGTATGTTGAGGGACCACTGTATATACAATAATATTAAATGTGAATTCCCTTGCAATACAATAACCCAAATAATTAAGCAAAACGCAATACCAAAATGAATAATATCAACAACAATAATAATATATACAAAAACAATACAAACCAACACAAACCAAATAACACCACTTTTTTTTTGGCCCTAAGCTGGTCCCGCATCCCATGCCCCCAGTACATGTTACCAGACGTCCATGAACCAGTCCAGGATTTTCTGTATATATATATAAAAAAAATAATAAGTCACCTAAGTCACCATACAGGTCATAACTAATCTCTACCCAACATGCGGCAAGATGGTCTATACCCCCCACACAAGGCACATTTCAGTACTGCACTGTTTACACCTGTAACAGAGCTTCGTCTGACCCCGGTAGAAAATCTGGATACGATCCCTACCGAGAAAGGCAGAGGATAGAATATGGGTAACTGTATTTCCTGAATGCTTAAGTTTTACCAAAAACGTCCAGGCTCCTGACCAGATGCCAAACTCATCCCTATTCTTCTGGGGAACCCCCATCACCTCGCCATACCGTCCTAACCAGGTGATGATGTCTACACAAGAGAGTGATTTGTTACAGATCAAAACGGTCACTCTCTTGATTTCGTTTTGACAAGACAATGCTTGCACAGCAAAGTCTCGTCAGCCGGGCTCATTTTTAACCAATTCATTGTCCGACCAGAAAAGCTCAAGCCCCTCCAGTCGAAAAAAAAACGCATGGTGCTTATCTGCCAACACATTCTATGGGGGTTATTTATCAATAATGGTCTTGGCTAGATCATTTTTGTTGTTTGTCTAGATGCGGTTTGTTTTTCTGTGGGGCTGCTCCAAATTTATCATATTGTCGCAGTGACCATGATAAATTTCACGCAGATCTGCACCCAGATCATTTTCTACCGCCGCTTTCAGATCATGTCTACCCTGCTTCTGAGGAGCTTGTTTGTCTGTGTGTTGGCTTTATTTGTTTTAGTTAAAATGTTAAGGCAAATTAATGTCTAATAGAGGGTCTGCAAAGAGAGGGGAAAAAAAATTTTTGTTTGAGAAACGGAGGTTCAAGTTGAACAGGTATTGTTTTTTTTTTGTTTTTGTTTTTTTACCTTTCACCTTTTTTTATAATGTTATCATCACTTTCCGAATATTTTTTAGAATTTAGGCACATGAAATTGTGCTATGTTAGCCATTGCTAACAATCTTATTGTTTCTTACATCTTTTTTTTTTGTACTTTTAAAAAATATATCTGATTGTTTCATATGGACAACTGCTTTATTTTTCCTTTTATTTTTTAAATTTTTTTATTTTTATGTTTTAAAAAATTCTTATTCTCTACCATATTTTCTCTCTCTCTCTCTCTCTCTCTCTCTCTCTCTCTCTCTCTCTCTTCTCGTCCCTTCCTTTCTCCCTCTCTTTCACTCTGGCTGATGATGTTTTATTTTTGGCAAACACACAGGAGTAGTAATCTTTTTTAGACCTGGTCAGGAGGTGGTCTAGATTAGCATTTTTTTAATTTATTTTTTGCTCCATTTGCAAAATGTGCGTAAAAATAAAAAACACGCGGATAATAAATTCATGACCACTACATTTGTCACTTCAAAAAATGGTCTAGCAATAGAACACAATGATAAATAACCCCCTATGTTTCTATATTTAGCTTCTTAAGCTGTAGATATCTATGCCCTTTCAGTAAGAACTGCTAGGCTGTTGTAGCTGTAGGGTGTGTTCACACAAGCGGATCCACAGTGTATTTTATGCTGCGGAATCGCTGCTAAAGGACCGCTACAGGGTGCCTTTAGATGTGCCTGCTCGGAGCAGCATTACGCTGCTAGGAACAGACACACTGAAGCGATGTGTGAGTTGCCGCGCATGCGAGGTATACTTGCACACATCTCGGCTGCTCCCCCCCTGCTAGGCTGAGAGCTGCTGCGATGTGCAAGTATACTGCGCATACACGCTGCAACTCGCACATCGTAGTGTGTCTGCTCGGAGTGGCAATACGCATCATATCTAAAGGCACCATGCAGCGGCGAATCCACAGCGTAAAATCCACTAGTGTGAATGTACCCTTATGGTAGAAAGGACTAGGAATTGTGGCCAATAGGTTTCAGATGTGCCTGACTTTAGCTATACCTAAGGCTATGTTCATACATCGGAATGTCTGCACAGAAAATCTCAGTGCGGACATTCCACAGTCTGCGGGCGGACTCATAGCCAGCTATGCATTCCATGTGGAGTCCGCAAAAAGAATGGACAGGTTAATTCTTTCTGTGGACATGGAAGTTGGAATTTTCGTGCCAGAAATATCTGGCGCGGAAATTCCACTGGGTGCACAGCAATTCATACAATTGAATAGAATGGGACTCTGCTGTGGCAGAATCTTTGGCAGAATTCCAATGCGGAATTCCACACAGAAATTCTGTACATGTGATCATGAGTAAGTACAGAGCACTCACCATGGAAGACTAATTCAAGATGATTTTATTCCATGGTGAACGAAACAAACATCAATAGTGGAATTATGCAAAGCAGAGTGAACGGAGCGCTTCACTGTGCATACTGAAGTCTTCCATGGTGAGTGCGCCATACTTTTTTTTATTTACATTGCACATAGTCTACCAGGATTATACTGCAGCCTATTTCATGGAAGGGCAAAGGGATAGTAATGTACCAAAAGAGCTGAAGAACAAAGTTCAGGTACACTAATAAACTTTTGCTTTGTTGGTTACCCTTGCTCCAGCTTTTACCTGCCTGTCATACTGTTTAAGAGACTGTGCCTCTATTTTGAAAAAACACCATAATGTCAGACATTATACAGGGTGTTCCCTAGGGGAACAACAACTACTTGTGCAGCCCTATCATCACTGTGTCACCCGACAAAGCATGTAAAAGTCCTCAAGCCATTGTGACACAGACTGTGACCTGTGAAGAACTACAAGTCCCAATCATCTTACATAAATCATTTCCTGCTTTACCATCAGTACCACAGCCCCTGTCTCTACCTACTTGGATGATCCACCCAAAATGGAAGCTTCCAAATGGTTCCAGATCAATTACACAGTTACATGCCAAAGAGCACAATCGGAACATGAAGGGATAATCAGAAACATGCCTGAGGATCAGAACCAAAAGGACAATGCAGTACAAAATCAGAACCAAATTCAAACCAATACAAAGCAGGGGTCAAACTAGTAGAGTGAGGATCAAGTCCAAATCATCAGGCAAGAGGCAAGGTCAAGAATAATAATTCCTTATTTATATACCACACACAATACACAGCGCTGCTCACAGCTTGTCATCACTCAAATTGGTCCCTGGCCCCAATGCCCATTTAAATTTACCATCATCAGGAGAGCGCTGGTGCGGCAGACCATTGACCTGACGCTACCATTTCCTGATTGGCTAGCAGAGTCTGCTTCAGATTTACGAGCGGCTCCACAGAGGTAAATGCAGAGAAAAAGCTGGAGTGTAATCTGTAGTGTAATCTGAGTGTAATCAGAAAAAAAGATATACACCAGTAGAGCAATTGACCTAATTGTTAATCAAGAATTCTGCTAAAGTCAAGAACTTTGCTTAATCTGTTGGTCAGCCAGGTGATGGTCATCATTGTTATGTCAGGATGCTCTATGTTGTGCCTTTTCCTTTTCGCAAAACAATATATCTGGTATATAAACCTACAGATCACAGTATAAAAATAAGCTCTCATTCAGCCCCAATTTTGCTCCATAAATTTTAAAAGGTAAGAAATGAAAACTCAAAAATGAAAACTGTCTGTCACAGTAAGTAGTTATACTGGTGATTCAAATAGTTTTCCCAATAACAGCTAAGTCCTGGACTGTATCCTGACATATCTGTATATTCACAGACCATCAAATGAAGTACTGGCTGGCACTACCAAAGGAGCTGTAAGCTAGTCTGTGTCTCAAAAGATATGTATGCAGAGAGACAAGTAATGAAGTTTGTAATGGAGTTTGGAGTAATGGAGCCTGTTGTTCTTATATTTGTAAGTTTTAGTGATTAGAAATGTTGTCTAGTTTAAAGGGGTACTCCACTGCCTCAGCGCTCAGAACTTTTTGGTTCCAAAAAGTGTGGGCGCAGGGGCAAGTGACATCACGACCACGCCCCCTCCCATAGACTTGCATTGAAAGGGCATTCCAAGCCCTGACGCCCGCACTCAGAGCTTAGAACAAATTGTTCCAAACGTTGAGGCAGTAGAGTACCCCTTTAAGTAGAATCTGATAGATTCGAATAATTTTGGGTAAACAATTATATAGACAATAAAGTCGACAAGCCTTAATGCTAGGGAGATATTTATATCTTATGTGGTTTTAAGCAAACTTAAATGCTATACTGATACTTGAAAATTATCTTGTTTAGGTGGGGACGTTGCACCACAAGTGCTTGCAGAAATTAAAGAAACCAATGTTGTCTTGAAGGAGGTTCGAGATCTACTGAAACAACAGGTGATTTTTATCATTTAACATATTAAGAACTGTTAGGCTTACAGGGATTTACCAGAAATAGTGACGGCATATCACTAGGATATGTCATAATTATTAAATGTGGGGGACTGACTGCACTTACACCACCAAGAATTAGAATGAAGGTTCCACAGCGCTTAAAGGGGTTATCCAGGAATAGAAAAACAGAGCTAATTTCTTTCATAAACCGCTCCCAGTTTGTCTCCAAGTTGGGTGTGGTTCTGCAGTTCAGTTCTATTGAAGTGAATGGAGCCAAGTTATAATACCACACACAACCTGGGGACAGACGTGGAGCTGTTTGATGAGAGAAATTAGCTCAATTTACTTCCTTATTAACCCCTTTAGAGCATACCTATTGTTTAAGGTAACTATTTAGAATTAGCTGTCTTGTGTATACATGAGGAGCAGCACTATTTATGACCGTAATATAACCTGCATATGGCATTTCTCACCAGTTTTCCCCTCTGCAGACTCCATCTCAAATTTTTTGTTGTCTCTAAGCTAGTGGGTGGCAACTATCTGCAATTACAGTGATCCCTCAACATACGATGGTAATTCGTTCCAAATGAACCATCGTTACTTCAATCCATCGAATGTTGAGGAATCTGGGCAATAATAATATAGAAAGTTATACTCACGTGTCCCCGCCGCTCCAGACCATCACCGCTGCCCTGCATCGTCGCTCTCCATTGCCACGATGTTGCTGCACACACCGCTCCTATTGGATGATGGGAAGGCGTGCGTGGCGAGGTGATGACAACAAAAGAGAGCGACGGCCATGCAGCGGAGCATGAAGAGGACGGTCTGGAATGTCGGGGACAGGTGAGTGCCACTCACCGGAGCACATGGGGCACATTAAGCGGCTACTCGGCGGCAGCTGAAGCAGTCTGCGCTGCCGGATAGCCGTTTATGCGATGGCCCCGACATATAAAAGCATCGTATGTTGATGCTGCCTTCAACATACGATGGCCTCTGAGAGGCCATTGTATGTTGAAATGGTCGTATGTCGGGGCCATCGTAGGTACACACACAGAGGAGGGGATCTTACTACCTTTTATCTCAATAGCACACCCTAAGATGCAGCAACAGCGTGGAATGCATTAAAGAACAAAATGTATGGAGCAGTGAATCAAGTACTGGTGTGAGATCTAGTACTCACAATAAACATTTGTAATCTCTTAGCAGTCTCTGTTTGCATCTTGCTCTCCATTTTCATTTCTCCCCTCTCTATAGATGTGTATAGGCAGCATGAAATTAAATCCTTCAGTGAGCTGCTAATCCATTTTATAAAAACAAAAGAGAATTGAGCTGTTTTTCAGAGTGAGTGAAAGTTTAGGAGGGGGGGGGGAGCAGGAAAAAGCCTGATAAGAGAGGAAAAAAATGTATTAATAAGATATGTAAGAAAGTTTCTTTCTTCACTTTTACTAATGATTTATGCAAAGTATAGTGCTTATTTAATCCCTTCTCATAAACATTTTTTAAGAAAAAACAAATGAATTGCTCTTTATCCAATAAAGCCCCATAGCAACCATTTAGATTGTTAATTACATTTTTCAAAGGCCTTTTGAAAAATTAAATAGGCAATTTGATTGGTTGCTATGGGCAACTGGTCAACTTTTCCTCTGCCAACCTTTTGATAAATCTCCCCTATGGTATAACAATGATACAAATTGGGTATCTCTATACTCATACTGACTCACAGAATATAGATAACATGCCATTTATACCGCATGGTGAACGGCATTAAAGGGATACTCCGGTGGAAAACATTTTTTTTTTTTTAAATCAACTGGACAGATTTGTAAATTAATAGAAAATGATCGTGTGCAGCTCACAACACAAATGTCCGAGGTCAATGTGGTTATAACCAATACCCAATGGTCTAAATATGCCACAATAGTAGGAAAAAAGATAACAACACCTCAAGGACACCCCCATTAAAAAAGGTGCATTATGTTTGGAGAATTAAAAAAGACTGTGCTTCAATTTCATAGAGAATTTTTTTTAAAACACACACACACACACACACACACACACATATATATATATATATATATATATATATATATATATATATATTACATAAAACACATATATAAGCCCTGATAACTCAGATTCTACCACTGGGCCATAGTGGGAGAAATAATAGTATAAATGTAGCACTGTTATTTAAATGGGGTATATACAATTAAATAGCAGACTGCAGTATGGATAGTGCCGATAACGAACCATTGAATCGGCAGCTGACAATCCGGCACTTTATGTGTGGTGTTGTTATAATTTATGTCCGCTCCTTAGTATGTATAAACAGTTCTCAACAGTTGTAGGATATCCACCAATATACAGTTCTTATGATAGGTCTCACCGGTAATATAGTCGCTGGTCTCATGCTGCAACGGACCTACTCAGATGTCCTGCGGCTGTTTCCTCTGGCTGCACTTGCTGGCTCAGTACTGGCGCTACGATGTCTCGTTGGGACACAGTCGGCAGTAGATTTTAAAGTAAGTGCTGCATGCACTATATTCGCTATTATCCCACAAGGTTACCTGTGTCACTACTCTGGCAGGAGTGTGATAGCTCTTGCACAGCATTCCCCGGCCAATAACGGGTGATGTCAGAGGATTCGGGCAGACTTAGGCGGACATCAAATGCATTTGTTGGATAAATGGAAGCCGTGAACGGATGAAAGTTCCTTTTAACAGGTAAGAGTGCAGTGTACAGACTTGCTCTAGACGTGTTTCAGGGGTTCAGTGGTAAGTCCAGACATCTTTTTGGTGTTGATTCAAGGCAGAAGAATACAGTCCACAAAACTGTCCAAGTCTCCTCCTCATGTAATCTCCTTGCTACTGGGGTCAAACACTGAGGAGCAGAGATCTCCACACACAACACAACAGCAGTTGCCGACTGCGTCCCAGGGGGACATCGCAGCGCCCATACTGAGCCAGCAAGCTATTACAGTCAGTGCTGCAGTCAGATTTGCTGACCGCAAGCGTATCCCTGTCTCTGCTGCCGGCACCACTGCAGTTCGCATTCCGAGATGCAAATGCATGCAACCACCGGGTCTCTCCTCACTTCCTTGCCACTCTTCTCCTCCGCTCTCCGTGTCTACCAGAGCGCGCAAGATAGATTTTTCAAATTTAAAGGGCCAGCACACCATTGATTGGTGATAGTCTCTTTTGACCCTATATAATCCCGCACTTACATTAATCCTTGCCAGATCTTTGTGCCTTTATTGCCTAAGAGAAAGTGTTCACTTGTGTCTTGCCTTGTCGTGTATCTGACCCCTTGCTACGCATTCGGACCTTGCTCCTGTGCCATCTGCCTTCTGACCTCTTGCTGAGTGATCTGGCCTTGCATCATTGCCATCAGCCTAGACCTCCTGCCTTTCCTGACTTCATCTGTGACTCGTCCTTCCTTTGCCACGTTAAACCTTTGCTGCCTGTGTGGACGAGTCGTATCAGGGGTAGCAACCTGCCACAGCAAGTCCATCCCGCTTTGCGGCAGGCTCTGGGGAAAACCAGCGGCACCTTAGACTCCGCTCCCTGGTTACGGCTCACACCATCATCCTCACAGGTCAGTGGATCCACCTCACCAGAGCCGTAACAGTAAGATCCGGCCATGGATCCTGCCAGGGTGCCTCTGCCGGATGTTTCTGACCTCACTTCTATTGTGGCCAAACAGTCCCAGCAAAGTGTGCAACAAGCACAGCAGTTGAATCAACTATCCAAGATAATGCAGCAGCTCCTCACGGTCCAGCAGCAGTAACTACAGCAGCAGCAACAGCAGCAACAGCCACAACCTGCTCCAGTGGTTCCACCGGTGTCTGCAGCATCCGTTGGTCCAAAACTACGTTTATCCCTACCGACGAAGTATGAAGGGGATCCTAAATTGAGCAGGGAATTCATGACCCAGTGCTCCATGCATGTCAAACTGATGGCCGATCAGTTCCCGACGGTCTCTGCTTTCTTGGACTCTAGTTCTGCAGGGAATTTCATCAATGCATCCCAGGTCCACAAGCATCATCTTCTGGTGACACGGCTCAGCAAACCCCTATACATCTCCTCAATCAACGGTGAAAGTTTGAACCTCACGGTACAATACCGCACGGATCCTCTGACAATGCATGTGGGAGTTTTACACAAAGAGAAGATCATTTTCTATGTGCTTCCTTTTTGTACTATGCGGTTCTCTTGAGTTTACCTTGGTTGCAACTTCCTGCACAGGTTCTCAATTGGCAAACTGGTGAAGTCTCTCTCTGGGGTCAAGGCTGTCAAAATCTCTGCCTGTTTGCACCGCAATTGAAGCACTCTCTTCCTTCACCTTCTTCTCTGCTGGGTCTGCCCTCTCCTTATCAGGACTTTGCTGATGTGTTGTGCGAGAAACAGCCCGAAAGTCTTCCTCCACATCGACCCTATGATTGTCCTACTGAGCTTCTGCCTGGTACTACACCTCCCCGGGGAAGAATCTACCCCCTGTCGGTGCCTGAAACGCAAGCCATGTCTCAGTATATTAAGGAGAATCTCCAGAAAGGTTTTATCCAGAAATCCTCCTCTCCTGCCAGAGTTGGATTATTTTCCGTGGAGAAGAAGGACGGCTCTCTTCGTCATTGCATTGACTACTGTGGTCTCAATAAAATTACCATCAAGAATCAGTATTCTTTTCCTATTATTTCTGAGCATTGTACAGGCCATACAATGCTTTCTTGGATTTGCCAATTATTATAGACAGTTCATTCCACATTTCTCCTCCTTGACTGCTCCGATTGTGGCTCTCACCAAGAAAAACAGTAATCCCAAGTCCTTGTCCCCAGAAGCAGAAGAGTCTTTTACCTATTTGAAATCTGCCTTCGCTTCTGCACCTGTTCTGTCTAGACCCAACCCAGAAAAGCTGTTCTTTCTTGAAGTAGGTGCCTCTTCAGTAGGAGCTGGCGCCATCTTAACTCAAAAGTCCTCCAGAGGTAAAATGGCAACTTGTGGCTTCTTTTCTAAGATGTTCTCACCTGCTGAAAGAAACTATTCTATTGAAGATCGGCCATTAAGCTTGCCTTAGAATAGTGGCATCACTTGTTTGAAGGATCATCTCATCTTGTCAGTATCTACATGGACCATAAAAATCTTTTATATCTTCAGTCAGCATAGCGTCTGAACGCCCGGCAGGCCAGATGGTCTATTTTATTTTCCTGGTTTAATTTCTTTATTCATTTTCGACCTGTGGACAAGAATGCCAGAGCTGATGCTCTTTCTAGAGCTTCTGATGTAAAAGATCTGGACTCTACTCCTCGGCATATTGTTCCTCCTGAACGCATGATTACGGTGGTGCCTGTTGTTCTTTAGCAAGTCCCTCTTTTGTGCCTCCTCATCTGAGACGCAAATTGTTGTATTGGGGCCATTCTTCTTTACTAACCAGGCATGCTGGAGTATGGCAATCAATTCAATTTATCACCCGACATTACTGGTGGCCGAACCTGGAGCGTGATGTCACTGATTTTGTACATTCCTGTACGTGACCGTGACAAGACTCCTCGGCTCATGCGGGTCTTTTACTTCCTTTGCCCTTGGTCTCACATTGCAATGTACTTTGTCACCAATTTGCCTCCCTCCTGCAACAACACAGTCATTTGGGTGGTGGTTGATCGTTTTTCCAAGATGGCTCATTTTGTGCCCCTCTCTGGACTTCCTTCTGCTCCCCAACTGGTGGATCAATTCCTTCAACATATCTTTTGTTTGCATGGCCTACCATTTCACATTGTCTCTGATCGTGGAGTTCAGTTTGTTTCCAAATTCTGGCAGGCTCTCTGCTCTCGTCTCAAAATCAAGCTTGACTTCTCTTCTGCATACCACCCCCAGTCCAACAGTCAGGTAGAGAGGGTGAATCAAATTATCAGAGATTATCTACATCATTTTGTTTCTGCTCGACAAGACGATTGGGACAACCTGCTTCCCTGGGCATTCATATAACCACCAGGACTCTGAAGCTACTAAAACGTCCCCGTTCTACATTGTCTATGGCCGTCACCCTCGTCCTCTTCTTCAAGTTCCTTCTGAAGTACCTGCAGTGCATATTCTGTTACGGGACTTTTCTTCTATTTGGTAAGAAACTCGGCGCTCTTTAATTCTTGCATCCACCCGCATGAAGTAGCAGGCAGACAAAAAGAGAAGACCTCCCCCGATCTTTTCACCTGGTGACAAAGTCTGATTACCCGCCAAGTATATTCATTTCAAGATTCCCAGCTACAAATTGGGTTCCCGCTTCCTGGGTCCTTTCAAAGTCATGCAACGCATTAATCCTGTGTCTTACAAACTTCATCTGCCTCCATCTCTACGAATTCAGAACTCGTTTCTCTCCTCAAACCCGTTATTCTTAATCGTTTTTCTCATGGGGATGTCTCTTACACTGTTGTCTATGGTTCCTCTGACATCTTTGAAGTCAAAGAGATTTTGGCCACCAAGATCATCAGAGGAAAACACTCTTCTTGGTGGATTGGAAGGGGTTCGGGCCTGAAGAAAGATCTTGGGAACTTGAAGAGAACATACAGGACCAATGTCTGATTCATTGGTTCCTGCGGCCCAAAAAGAGGGGGAAACCTAAGGGGGGTACTATTACAGTCAGTGCTGCGGTCAGACTTGCTGACCGCAAGCGCATCCCTGTCTCTGCTGTCGGTGCTGCTGCAGTTCGCATCCCGCGATGCAAATGCATGCGACCACCGGGTCTCTCCTCCCCTCCTCACCACTCTGTTTTCTCCCCTCTCTGTGTCTGCCGGCGTGCGCGTCCCCGCCTCCTGAGTTTCATGCACGCTGGCTCTTTAAAATTTACAGGACCAGCGCAACATTGATTGGTGCTAGTCCCTTTTGACCCTATATAAACCCGCACTTCCTTTAATCCTTGCCAGATCTTTGTGCCTGTATTGCCTAAGAGAAAGTGTTTACTTGTGTCTTGCCTTGCCTTGCCATGTATCTGACCCCTTGCTACGTATCCTGACCTTGCTCCTGTGCTGCCTGCCTTCTGACCTCTTGCTATGTGACCTTGCATCATTGCCCCCAGCTCAGACCTCCTGCCTGTCCTGACTTTGTCTGTGCCTCATCCTTCCTGTGCCACATTATATCTCGGCTGCCTGTGGGGATTAGTCGTATCAGAGGTAGCAAACTGGGTGCCGCCTGCCGCAACAAGTCCACCCCGCTTTGCGGTGGGCACTGGTGAAAAACAGCGGCACCTTAGACTCTGCTCCCTGGTATGGCCCACGCCATCATCCTCACAGGTCAGTGGATCCACGGTCTTTTTTCAATTCCCTAAACATTATGCACCATTTTTAATGGTGGTGTCCTTGAGGTGTGGTTATTTTTTTTCATACAGACTTGTAAATGACTTCTATTTAAAAATCTTAATCCTTCCAGTACTTATCAGCTGATGTATACTACAGAAGAAGTTGTATTTCTTTTTGGCATTCTTTTCTGTCTGACCTCAGTGCTCTCTTTGTCCATGTCAGGAACCGTCCAGAGTACAAGCAAATCCCCATAGCAATCCTCTACTGCTCTGGACAGTTCCTGACATGGACAGAGGTGTTAGCAGAGAGCACTGTGGTCAGACAGAAAGAAAGAAACTCAACTTCCTCTGTAGTATGCAGCAGCTGATAAGTAATGGAAGGATTAAGATTTTTAAACAGAAGTCATTTACAAATCTTTTTAACTTTGTGGCCCCAGTTGATTTAAAAAGAACCCCTTTAAAAAGAGTACCCCTTTAAAAATAAAAAGTGAAAAACCGTGGCAGAATTTTTGTTTAATTATGCCTCCAAAAATTTAATAAAAAATTATCAGAAAATGATTTCCCCCATAAAAGTAACAATGAACAAGCCCCCACAATGCTTAAATCAAATTAAAAATAATGTATTCAAATTATGCCCAAAATGGTTCCAGCAAAATCTGCTCTAAATATGTAAAATGGTACTTATTCCCCTATATAAATTCCTTGAGGGTATTATTTCCAAAATGTTTTTTTTAATTATTATTATTAGGGATGGGGTGGGTGGTGTTTCGTATGTTTTGGCACTTCAACTATTTCTATTATGCAAACCCGATATGGTGCCTGAAAAACAGCTTAATAATGGAAGGCCACCTTTTTGCGCTCTGGGGCTACATATTGGGTATTCTAATACAGATTTAGGGTAATAAATACTCATATAAAATTTTTGTTAATACCTGCTTAAAAATTTAAAAAATTGCAAAAAAGTTGACATTTTACATTTTACCTTCACTTCACCCTAATTTTTTAAACAACCTAAAGGGTTAACAATGTTTCAAAATCCTCTTATGAATTATTTTACAATGATATTAGGATTATTAGCATTCAGATTTTTCAAATCCACTCAGAAATGAACAGATCCGTTAAAAAAATAAATTTTAAAAAATTGCATTAGAATTGTAAAAAGTTGCTGCTAAACCTCTAAGCCCTCTAACGTCCTAAAAAATGAAAGGATGTTTTCCAAATGATGTCAACATGAAGTAGACAAGATATTTTGCAAATGTGAATTATTAGCTAATTTATTTGGCATGTCTATCTTTTTTAAAAGCAGATAATGTCACATTTTTTAAAATGCTAATCTTCCAAATTTTTATAACCAAATAAATGCAAATTGTATAGATTCAATCAACTCAATGTCCAAAAGAATCTTTCAGAAATAAACACCTAACGATAGACACCGTGACATATGTTGCAATACAAGACATCAGCTTTATTAAGCCAAAAACGTATAAACAATATTAAAAGACATTAAAAGACCATCAACAGTAAGACTGCAGGACTTGCTGAAGCGAAAAAAATACCATATAAAATAATGTATTGCACATATATCATTATTGCACCTGTAAACAAAGACCCACACTTGGGCCAATACTGGTAATAAATAGATTAAATGCCAAGGAAAAAATATGTCAACTTAATGGGGGAGATTTATCAAAACCTGTCCAGAGGAAAAGTTGCTGAGTTGCCCATAGCAACCAATTAGCTTATTTTATTTTTAACAAGGCCTCTGCAAAAGGAAAGAAGTGATCTGATTGGTTGCTATGGGCAACTCAGCAACTTTTCCTCTAGACAGGTTTTGATAAATTTCCCCCAATATGTTGTCTACGAATGAGAGACACAGACTTGTACATGCAACATTCAAGAAAGGAAAAAGCCACGAGTGTGAATAAGTCCCACCGGAATCCCAGGGTATGCACCAAGCAACAAACAATAGACTGCTGGTATTACATATCCACAGATCCCAACATAATAAAGGTAAGTAAATGGGAATATCACACAGGTAACTCACCTCACGGAGATGTAAAGTCTCTCTTACCCGCAAACATCAAGTCTACCCCAACACCATTTTGCACTTAATGCTTCATCAGGGATTCATGGGACTTATACACACTCGTGACTTTTTCCTTTCTTGGATGTTGCATGTACAAGTCTGTGTCTCTCATTCTTAGACCACATATTAAGTTTACATATTTTTTTTCTTGGCATTTTATCTATTTGTTACCAGTATTGGCCCAAGTGTGGGTCTTTGTTTACAAGTTTAGGTGCAATAGTGCTATCTATGCAATACATTATTTATGTGGTATTTTTTTTGCTTCAGCAAATCCTGCAGTCTGACTGTTGCTGGTCTTTAATGTCTTTTAATATAGTCTATATGTTTTCGGTTTAATAAAGCTGATGTCTTGTATTGCAACATGTGTCTCAGTGTCTTCCAAATTTTTGCAACATTTTGGAGTTTTTCACTAATAGCTGAAGGTATCGACCAAAATTTACCCCTTAAATAAAGTACAATGGGGGAGATTTATGATTGCTTTTAGAGCATTTTTTTTTGTCTATGTTTTGGCGCAGTTCAGGCGCAAGCATCATATTTAGCGACTTTTATGCGTCTTTTGATATAGACAGTTTCACTCTTTTTGCCTCCCCGTAGAACTTTTTCTTTTTGACCATGCAGTGGTCATGTATTTATCATTTGCGACTTTTGTCAAAAGTCGCTATTTTGTGCGTAAATGTACTTATTTAGGTGCAAAGCTACACCACCTACCAGTAGGCCTGAGAATCACTTCTACCTTCCGCAATTCAACCTCTAACCTCTTGTGGACGACAACATCCCACTCCCCTTCTATGACATGTGCTCAGGAGCTGAGCGCGGGTCATAGCTGGGTGGTCCTGGTGGCTATCTGCCACCAGGAACCATCTCTAATGTCAGACATCACCGATCACAGTGATGCCCGGCCTTAACCCCTTAGACACCGCAATCAAATTGGATTGTAGCGTCTAAAATGCAAGTAAAAATGTTCCGGCAACTCTGTGAAATTAAGTAAAAACACTTAACCTGACAAATTCAGGACCGAGGAAAGTGTCTACTTCCCTCCCTCACAAGCGTCTAGAAAAAGTGTATGTGGTAGAGCTTTTCCCACCACAGCAGAGCTGCACAAAATTCATCATCCTGCTGCACCTTTTTGATAAATAAGATGCACGATAGTCAAACCCACCACCCAAATAAACAGGGGAAAATAGCTGTACCATAGACATACTTTGATAAATCTGGGCCAATGTCTCACAAAAAAACTCTAAAAATTACTTGGATACATTACAGCATCCCAAAGTTATTAGCACATAATTAGATGTAGTAATAAAACTCCATACCCTCTTTTTGCACTACCAGAGAATTTGTGGGAAACGCAGACAGCATTATGATCTAATTTCAGTTATGGAATTGCAAATCAGTATGGCTGTAATCCCTCGCCTGCCACATCAGTTAAAACAAGTAAGAAGAATTAGAAGGCATAAATAAGAACCTCTATCTAATAGCCTATGTTGCACTATATAAGCAAATAAAATTACAAAATGAACAAAGGATGAGTTAAAAAGAAGTAAAATAGTAGTAAGGGAAAGATATAGCAGAGATGGGAAAGAAGGGGTGTTTAACCCCTTAACGACGAAGGACGTATATTTACGTCCTGCGCCAGCTCCCACAATATGAAACGGGATTGCGCCGCGATCCCACATCATATCGCGTCGGTCCCGGCGCTCATCAACGGCCGGGACCCGCGGCTAATACCACACATCGCCGGTCGCGGCGATGTGGGGTATTAACCCTTTAGAAGCGGCGGTCAAAGCTTACCGCCGCTTCTAAAGTGAAAGTGACCCGGCTGCTCAGTCGGGCTGTTCGGGACCGCTGCGGTGAAATCACGGCGTCCCGAACAGCTTACAGGACACCGGGAGGGCCCTTACCTGCCTCCTCGGTGTCCGATCGGCGAATGACTGCTCCGTGCCTGAGATCCAGGCAGGAGCAGTCAAGCGCCGATAACACTGATCACAGGCGTGTTAATACACGCCTGTGATCTGTGTAAAAGATCAGTGTGTGCAGTGTTATAGGTCCCTATGGGAACTATAACACTGCAAAAAAAAAGTAAAAAAAAAGTTTTAATAAAGGTCATTTAACCCCTTCCCTAATAAAAGTTTGAATCACCCCCCTTTTCCCATAAAAAAAATAAAACAGTGTAAAAAAAAATAAAAATAAACATATGTGGTATCGCCGCGTGCGTAAATGTCTGAACTATAAAAATATATTGTTAATTAAACCGCACGGTCAATGGCGTACGCGCAAAAAAATTCCAAAGTCAAAAAAAGCACATTTTGGTCACTTTTTATACCATTAAAAAATGAATAAAAAGTGATCAAAAAGTCCGATCAAAACAAAAATCATACCGATAAAAACTTCAGATCATGGCGCAAAAAATGAGTCCACATACCGCCCTGTATGTGGAAAAATAAAAAAAAGTTATAGGGGTCAGAAGATGACATTTTTAAACGTATAAATTTTCCTGCATGTAGTTATGATTTTTTCCAGAAGTGCGACAAAATCAAACCTATATAAGTAGGGTATCATTTTAACCGTATGGACCTACAGAATAATAATAAGGTGTAATTTTTACCGAAATATGCACTGCGTAGAAACGGAAGCCCACAAAATTTACAAAATGGCGTTTTTTCTTCGATTTTGTCGCACAATGATTTTTTTTTCAGTTTCGCCGTGCATTTTTGGGTAAAATGACTAATGTCACTTCAAAGTAGAATTGGCGATGCAAAAAATAAGCCATAATATGGATTTTTAGGTGGAAAATTGAAAGGGTTATGATTTTTAAAAGGTAAGGAGGAAAAAACGAAAGTGCAAAAACTGAAAAACCCTGAGTCCTTAAGGGGTTAAGGTAAGCTTGGTGAATCCTGTAATATGAGCAAGGATAGTAGATCAACTTGACTATGGGCTGGTGGATCACTAACTAATTCATACTCTAATTCTTATAGGAAGGGTGGATATAATATTTCCACAGATTATGGAAATTATTTTTTGCTTTTTCTTCCTTGTGGATTGATATTTTTATTCAGTTACGAAGGAGTAGATACATTTTTCTGAAAAACATTTTAGGTGGAGTGAGTGGAGAAAGTCAAATTAGTAAAATATTCTTTGCGGCAGCTGCTGTAACACGGTGTAACAAATTCCATACTCACTTGGCTGCTTTTATATTTTTGGGGTCTAACTATTCAAAGATTGTTCACATCGGGTTTTGTGTTCAAAAATTCAGGATGTACTGTCTTCCAAAACTTCTGAATATAGAAAGGCAGTTTTAAAGATATGAGGCTTCGTTTTTACTGGCTCCCCTTGTCAATGGTCTGGTCAAGTATGACAGGATACATTCAGTCATTTGTTTGCTATAAACTGACATCCTGTTCCATCCATCTGTAATCTCCAGACTTGGCAATAACATCTCAAGTTGTGACCAATGTCGGCATCCGATTAACAAAAAATCTCAACTTTGACACAGAAAAAGAGAAGGGTTTGGAAAAACATTAGTGCTTTGTGTCTATTTGCACATGTAATTTATTTCCCCTTTACTAAAAATAAGGTGAACATTTATGTTGACTTTGTAGTTCAAAGTTAATATAGCAGCATACAGTATAGCAATAAATTGAGAAATGAAGAGGTATTTACTGCAATGAATTATTTTATGTATATATTCTGTCTGTTTGCACCATCTTATATATGTTAAATTTAGCCTTCGGGCATAAACTGGTTTTATTAAAAACTTACCTTTCCAGTGTGGTTAAGACTAATGGCAAATATTTATGTGAAAACTAGCTAGAGCAGTAACACGATGATTGTTGTAGCAAATGTTTAAAAACTGGAAAATGACTGAAGTAGATGGAACGAGAGGATGAGGTGAATATGATTCATCACTAAATATTCAGATTTGCTACAGGACATTAATCCCACAGATTACTGGACCCAGCAGGGGTTCTAGAAGCCCAGAAACTTTTTATCACACATCTTTATAATGAATGGTTTACATGTAATGTCCATTTAATGAGTCACTTTTACCCTTTCAATTATTGCCAGATATGCACATTCACAGTGTTACTACCATGCTGTGACTGAGAATGTGTTTTTTCCATTAATGAGTTTTTACTTAGTTTTTTCCCTATTTATAACCAGAATTGACATATTTATAACCAGAATTGCAAAACAAATTATTTGGTAATTTTACAAATTAATTTACACATTCCAACCGATTACTCATTTTACCAAATTTTTCTTTTTCTTTTGTAGGTTAAAGAGATAACATTTTTGAAAAACACAGTTATGGAATGTGATGCTTGTGGTAAGTAACAGTACTTAGCCCATATATGAGGAAATTTCTACTTCTTTTACACTTGGAACCACTCTGGATTGACTACTGTATTTTGTTGATTAGATGCTAAAATTCCAAAAACTTCCAAGGGAGGAGTGTATCATTGGTCTTGTATGTAGTTACTTTTGCCTGTAATTTCATGAAGTTGAGGGACATTTATTTAAAGTTTGCACTATGTGTGGTAAATTTCGCACAAGTACACCAAAGAAGGCTGTGAGATTCAAAATATGTAAGAAAGCCTTTTTCTAGAGCTCTGCTTGTGTTGGTGAAGATTTGCGAATTTTTGGTGGATTTGTGTTGTGTATCAGTGTTTTTATGTGAATTTGTGCATGATAAAGTCAATCACACTGCATGCACATCCAGGAGAAAACTCCTAGCTAGTTACTTTTGTTGTAAGCATGGTGCTGACAGATGTTTGAGAATTTCACAAAAATTTTGAATAATTTATAGATGTACACCATTCACCATGCATTTTCATTACAATTAGATGTTAATAGTTCAGACACTGCCATACACTGTGATATCAAATATGTAATCTTTTTTTTCTTTTTTTTGGGTGGGGGTAAATTTTTTATATTTGAAAATAGCAAAAGGGGGTAATTTAAATTTGTATTAAGGAAGGGGCAACTGTCATTTACACTTTTAGATGTTGTTCTTGGCATTGATTGCAGCATCTAGGGTTAAATGGCAGATTGTCATTAGCTGTCTGATAACAACCACTACCCTCCATCTATGAAGCGAGCATGGCTCCTTAGCTTGCTTCATAGTAACTACATGCACATATGATATATTAAGTGTCCTTAAGCAGATAGTATTAAAGTATAGTGTATTCTTGAACATAGGGGGCAGTATTATAGTAGTTATATTCTTGCACATAGGGGCAATATTATAGTAGTTATATACACTGGAGATCAAAATTAGAGAACAATTATTGAACACTGGATTTTTTCAGAAATAATGTAATCTGCATTGATCATCATTTGAAGGATTTTTTGTAAGGGGTACAGCATGCCATTAGAACAGTGTTTTACAAAATAACCAAAGTATATCAGCATAAAACCTTTATTTTTCAAAAAAACGTGATGATCATTATTAGAGAACAGCAACTTAGAAAGATTCTAAGTAAAGTTTCTAAAGGTTCCAACAGTCACTGATCAGTAGGAAGTGTACAGGTCTTTGCTTTGAATGACTTCAGCACATCTGCGGCCCCCACAGGATATCACTAGACTCGACTCTTCTTCCAGTCTCTTCCATAGTTCTGTGACTGTTGTGGGTTTCTTGGCCATAACTTTGTCACCAAGATTTTTCCAGAGGTTTTCTATTGGGTTTAGATCAGAACTCTGGGCTGGCCATTTCATTGTTTCAATGTTTTCAGTTTCAAGGAACTGCTTTACCCGTTTTGCTGTGACAGGGGGATTTTCCTGCATGTAAATTGCTTCTGATTGAGTGATGAACGCAAGGAAGGAACCATGTGTTGTTGAAGAAGGTTCTGATACACACTTGCATTCACTTTGCCATGTAGCTGTATGAGAGGTCCAACTCCTGCTGCAGAAAACATTCCCCAAACCATGGCACTTCCCCTCCACCTTTCACTGACTTCTTTACACACTTTGGGTTCAGTCTTTCCCCAGTTTGTCAACAAACATAATGTTTTCCATCAGACCCAAATAAATTAAACGTGCTTTCATCACTAAACTGAACTCTGGACCACTTTGTCCACACAACATGTTCCTCAGCAAAGGTGAGCCCAGCCTTTTGATTCTTTCTGCTAATGAGAGGTTTGATCCCTCCAGAGTGGGCTTTTAGTCCAAATGCTTTTAAACATTGAGACAATATGACAAGACAGATCCTTACCCTGTGCAGTGCTGAACTGGCGAGCAGTTCCAGCTGCAGTGTTGAAATGATTTCCCATGGAGAATCCCCACATTATCCTGTCCTCTCTTGCATTTTAAAGATAAAATTAAAAAAAAAGGGAACCGCACCTTGTGTATTACCTAAGGCAAAAAAGCCCAAATAGGGGAAAACAAACGCCAGCCTTCTGTTTGGCCTCTCACCTTGTATAGGGTAAATTGCTCATGTAACCTCTATATAGGGGTAGCAAACTTGTTCTCTGGAGATGAACTGCCAAGCCTGAAAGGCTGCAGGAAGAGGGTAGCCTGATCCCATCTTGAAAAAGCAATAGTATCAGCAAAAAAGAAACCTGTTCCAGATTCCAGGGAAATAAATGATTGTCCAGTGGGAAATATTAAAGTGCCATTTGGCACTATGTTTATTGAAGACCAATGACGGGTTTCGGAGGAACAGTCTTCCTTCCTAAGATTGGTATGATACCAATCTGAGGAAGGAGGACTGTACCTCCGAAACGCATGATTGGTCTTCAAGAAACATAGTGCCAAATGGCACTTTACCCCTTCCCGCAAAATCAGGTACATGTACGTGATGATTAGGGATGACTTCCTGCTTCACCACATACATGTACAGAGCTCGTCTGTGCTGCACAACCGAGCCTCCCTGAAGCCAGCCAGGGACCAATCGCAGCGGTCCCCAGCCGGCAATCGCTGCTATTGGTCCGTCAATACATACAAACCAATAGCAGGGATCTGGTGCAGGTCTCCTCCTTGCCACTCTCCTCCATCGCTTCACTGTGTGAAGTGATCGGTGGTGAGGAGGGCCCCATTGGAGGAGGCCACCCAATCCTGGGTTAAACCAGCAGCGTGTTGCGGCTTACCATCTTCGGCAGCAGACATCGTACTTCTATCTAATAAGTTACCTGGGACTTACCTCGGGCTGCCGGTGCCCGGCTTCATCTTTGCACACGCTGACTTTATCTACCTGCTGCGGACAGTCACCAACTGCATTTGGATCCAATATAATCTTGATCTGGTCTATAAAGGATATACGATGTACACAGGTCTCCATATCAGGACTTAATTTTGCTCTTTGGCCTCTCATCGCCTATTACCTACTATGGCGCTTACCACAATCTAACAACTGTGCATGAACTATGTTCCATGGAATGAACCAAGAAATATATGGAAAAAAAAAATTTGAAGACCATTTTTTTGTCACCAAACTGGCCTGTGCATGATATCTTACTACCGTATATACTCGAGTATAAGCCGACCTGAGTATAAGCCGAGACCCCTAATTTCAACCCAAAATCCCAGGAAAAGTTATTGACTCGAGTATAAGCCTAGGGTGGGAAATACATCATCCCCCCCTGTCATCATCCAGACCCGTCATTAACATCCTCATCATCATCACCGCCTGTCATCATCCAGACCCTCATCATCATCACCTGTCATCATCCCCTTGTCATCATCCCACACACCCCCCTTCATCATCCCCTTGTCATCATCCCCACCCCCCTTCATCATCCCCTTGTAATCATCCCACACCCCCACCTTCATCATCCCCTTGTCATCATCCCCACCCCCCTTCATCATCCCACACCCCCCCTTCATCATCCTCTTGTCATCATCCCACACCCCCCTTCATCATCCTCTTGTCATCATCCGCCCTCAGTGGTCTTCAACCTGCGGACCTCCAGAGGTTTCAAAACTACAACTCCCAGCAAGCCCGGGCAGCCATCGGCTGTCCGGGCTTGCTGGGAGTTGTAGTTTTGAAACCTCCGGAGGTCCGCAGGTTGAAGACCACTGCGGCCTTCGACATCATCCAGCCCCCTCTCACCCCCTTTAGTTCTGTACAGTACTCGCCTCCGCTCTGCGCTGGTCCGGTGCTGCAGGGCTGTCCGGTGAGTAGGTCGTCCGGTGGGATAGTGGTTCCGGGCTGCTATCTTCACTGGGGGCGCCTCTTCTCCGCGCTTCGGGCCCAGAATAGAGCGTTGCCTTGACGATGACGCAGAAGTACGTTGGCAATGAACGTACCTCTGCGTCGTTGTCAAGGCAACATGACTATTCTGGGGCCGGGCCCGAAGCGCTTAGAAGAGGCCTCGCCGGTGAAGATAGCAGCCCGGAACCACTATCCCACCGGACGACCTCCTCTCCGGACAGTCCTGCAGCACCGGACCAGCGCCGAGCGGAGGCGAGTACTGTACAGAACTAAAGGGGGTGAGAGGGGGCTGGATGATGTTGAATGCCGCAGTGGTCTTCAACCTGCGGACCTCCGGAGGTTTCAAAACTACAACTTCCAGCAAGCCCGGACAGCCGATGGCTGCCCGGGCTTTCTGGGAGTTGTAGTTTTGAAACCTCTGGAGGTCTGCAGGTTGAAGACCAGTGCGGGTGGAGAGTTCACTCGAGTATAAGCCGAGGGGGGTGTTTTCAGCACGAAAAATCGTGCTGAAAAACTCGGCTTATACTCAAGTATATACGGTATATACCTAATATGTTTGATATTCTACTGTATATCCTATACCTCTAGTGTCTTTGTTCATCTACACTTTGACATCTGGATACTGACATCATCACGACATATATTCTAGTGTGACTGTCCCTGACCGCTGAGACCGACTTATATCTATCTCTGTCTATCTGAATACATCCTTTTGATGTTAACTGTGTATTATCTAAGTGTTAACCCACTAACGCTCTAGGCCCTGATTTATCAAACTGTGTGAGAGAAAAAGTGGAGAGATTTTCCCACAGCAACCAATCACAGCTCAGCTTTCACTTTACCAGAGCTCGTTAGCTGAGCTGTGATTGGTTGCTGTGGAAAAATCTCTCCACTTTTTCTCTCACACAGTTTGATAAATCTGGGCCCTAATGTACTAAATCTTCTTATCGTTGTATATATTTGTTGTCTTCTTGTCCCCTGATGAGCGTACGTATCCACATTAGGCGAAACGCGTTGGTAAAAGAGGCTAACTTATCTGTATATATTTTATGTATTGTCTCTATGTTCACTGCCCCTACCCACACTTAGTTTAGGAGCCCCTCTAGATAGGTAGGGCTCAGAGTGTAGGCACTCACCTGTACCCTTATCCCCTTCCCATCATTAGTCAACACTTTTTGTAATAATTTTTTATATCCAAGTAAAGCATTGTTTGATATCTAGGCCTTATTGGGGATTTTCGCTCATGATACATATTATTTATTTTCACCAAGGGATATCTCTATCAGTCTTTGGGTTGAGAAAACCAATTATCTATTTTTTTCTCGAGTTTCGTTTATGGGTTAAACCTGTAAATGCTGTGGTCACTGAGACTGCAGAGTCTCTTGGGGTAAAAGAGGGAGGGAGCTCCCTCTGTCACTGATCGGCCCTCTGCAAAGTGAAAGCAGAGCGCCAATGGTTGCCATGGCAACCGGAGGCCTTACACTGGCCTCCGTTGTCATGGCAACATGAGCGATCAGTTCTATCTGTTCTATCCTATGCCTGTCAGTCCTGACAGACATAGGCATAATTCAATGGAGTACAGATGTGTACTCCATTGAATTATGTGTGTAATAGTTAAAAAAAACAAACGTGAGAAAAAAATATACGAGATACGAGATGTGCAGCACCTGAAACTACGGATACTGGAAGCCTGTGCTAGCATTTCTCCTGCGGTGTTGCTATCAGTGTGTGAAGAGTGGGAGAAGAGGGTTGCATTGACAATCCAACACAATGGGCAGCACATTGAACACATTTTATAAGTGGTCAGAAACTTGTAAATAACTCATGAAAGAATAAAGTTACGTTAAAACCAAGCACAACATTGTTTTTCTTGTGAAATTCCCAATAAGTTTGACGTGTCACATGACCCTCTTGCCACAAACAGGAAGTTAATATCACAACCATTCCCATTTTATTAAGGTGTAACCATTTAAATGGCCTACCCTGTACATGGTTAAAAAAATTACATTTTTTTATTTGTGGTTAAAAAATTTCTGGCCGGATGAAGCACTGAAATAGTGCGAGACGAAGCTTGTTGCCTACCTGTATTCCCCCCCCCCCCCCCCTGTATGTCCCTCTCCCCTTCATGTACATGTGAGTATGTTTGAATAAAGAAGTCGTTCTGCAAGAGACGAAGTTTTGGTGAGTGGACGTTTTTTTCTTCAAGTTTTTCTATTTGTACCAATATAGTTTAACCCCTTAAGGACCAAGCCCATTTTCACCTTAAGGACTCAGCCCTTTCTTGCAATTCTGACCACTGTCACTATATGCATTAATAAATCTAGGATGCTTTTACCTTTTATTCTGATACCGAGATAGTTTTTTCGTGACATATTTTACTTTAACATAGTGGTAAATTTTCATCGTTACTTGCATCCTTTCTTGGTGAAAAATCACAAAATGTCATGAAAATTTGGAAAATGTAACAATTTTCTAACTTTGAAAATATCTGCTTGTAAGGAAAATGGATATTCCAAATAAATTATTTATTGATTCACAAATACAATATGTTTACTTTATGTTGGCATCATAAAGTTGACATGTTTCTACTTTTTGACGACATTAGAGAGCTTCAAAATATAGCAGCAATTTCACGAAAATTTCAAAATCTGAATTTTTCAGGGACCAGTTAAGTTTGAAGTGGATTTGAGGGGCCTCTCAGTGAGAAATACCCCATAAATGACACCATTATAGAAACTGCAGCCCTCAAAAGAATTCAAAATGACATTCAGAAAGTTTGTTAATCCTTTAGGTGTTTCACAAGAATAGCAGCAAAATGGAGGTGAAAAATCAAAAACTGCATTTTTTACACTAACATGTTCTTGTAGCCCCATTTTTTTTTCTTTTAAAGTGGTATAAGGAGAATAAGCACCCCAAAATTTGTAGCCCAATTTCTCTCAAGTATGGAAATACCTCATATGTTGACATAAAGTGCTCTGTGGGCTCACAACATGGCTCAAGAGGGAAAGAACAACTGTGGGATTTTTTAAAACAAATTTTGCTGTTAAGGTTTTTGGGGGCCATGTTGCATTTAGGAAGCCCCCATGGTGCCAGAACAGCAAAAAAAATAATAATAAAAAAACACATGGCATACTATTTTGGAAACTACACCCCTCAAGGAAATAAACAAGGGGTACAGTGAGCCTTAACACCCCACAGGTGATTGATGACTTTCGTTGAAGTTGGACATGAAAATGGAAAATTAGATTTTTAACACTAAAATGATGGTGTTACCCCAATTTTTTTTCACAAAGAGTAATAGGAGAAAATGCCCCACAAAATGTAAAACCCCATTTCTTCTGAGTATGAAAATACCCCATATGTGGATGTTAAGTGCTCTGCTGGTGCACTACAGGTCTCAGAACAGAAGGAGCTAAATTTGGCTTTTTGAAAGAGAACTTTGCTGAAATGGTTTTTGGGGGCATGTTGCATTTAGCAAGTCCCCAGGGTGCCAGAACAGCAAAAAAAAAAAAAACACATGGCACACTATTTGGGAAACTACACCCCTCAAGGAATGTAACAAGGGGTACAGTAAGCCTTAACACCTCACAGGTGTTTGACAACTTTGCATTGAAGTTGGACACAAAAATGGAAAATTTTATTTTTAACACTAAAATGATGGTGTTACCCCAAATTTTCACAAAGGGTAATAGGAGCAAATGGACCACAAAATTTGAAGCTCAATTTCTCCTGATTAAGAAAATGCCCTATATGTGGATGTTAAGAAGCTCTGCTGGCACACTACAGTTCTCAGAACAGAAGGAGCGCCATTGGTCTTTTGAAGAGAGAATTTTACTGAAATTGAAGTCGGGGACCATGTGCATTTACAAACCTCCCATGGTGCCAGAATAGCAGAAACCCCCCAGATGTGACACCATTTTGGAAACTACACCCCTCCAGGATCGTAACAATGGTTACAGTGAGTACTTACACCTCACAGGTTATTTGAACACTGGGCCATAAAAGTGAAAAATTTGATTTTTCACACTATAAAAAATTATAAATTTTCACATGGGGTAATAGGGCAAAAGGCCCCCAAAATTTGTAGTGCAATTTTGCCTGAGAAAGAAAATACCCCATATGTGCATGTAAAGTGCTCTGCAGGTGAACTGCAATGCTCAGAATAGAAAGAGCGCCATTGGGCTTTTGGAGTGAAAAGTTTGTTGGAATTAAAGTCGGGGGCCATGTACGTTTACAAACCCCATTGTGCAAGAACAGCAGAAACCCCACACATGTGACACCATTTTAGAAACTACTCCCCTCAACGTAACAAGGGTTATAGTGAGTACTTGCTTACTTAGCATGTTTTTTTTGAAAATTGGGCCGTAATAGTTAAAGAATTGATTTTTAACACTGAATTTCTGGTATTAACCAACATTTTCAAGTAGAAAGAGAAAATAAGCTCTCACAAAATTTGTAGCACAATTTCTACAGAATAAGGAAATACCCATATATGGTGGTAAAGCACTATGCAGGTGTAAAACAGGGCTTAGGAGTGAGACAGCACTGATGAGATTTAACCCCTTAAGGACCAAGAATTTTTCTGTTTTTACACTTTCGTTTTTTCCTCCTTACCTTTTAAAAATCATAACCCTTTCAATTTTGCACCTAAAAATCCATATGAGGGCTTATTTTTTGCGTCACCAATTGTACTTTGTAATGACATTAGTCATTTTACACAAACATTTACGGCGAAACGGGAAAAAATCATTGTGCGACAAAATTGAAAAAAAACCCCACCATTTTGTAAATTTTGGTGGCTTCTGTTTCTACGCTGTACATTTTTCGGTAAAAATGACACTTTATCTTTATTTTGTAGGTCCATACAATTAAAATGATACCCTACTTATATAGGTTTGATTTCGTCGTACCTCTGGAAAAAATCATAACTACATGCACGAAAATTTATACATTTAAAATTGTCCTCTTCTGACCACTATAACTTTTTTATTTTTCTGTGTACAGGGTGGTTTGAGGGCTAATTTTTTGCACCGTGATCTGAAGTTTTAATCGGTACCATTTTTATTTTGATTGGACTTCTTGATCGCTTTTTATTACTTTTTTATGGTATGTAAAGTGACCAAAAATAAGCTATTTTGGACTTTGGAATTTTTTTGTGTGTACGCCATTGACCGTGCGGTTTAATTCATGATATATTTGTATAGTTCAGACATTTACGCACGCTGCGATACCACATATGTGTATTTTTATTATGGTTACATATTTTTAATATGGAATTTGGGAAAAGGGGGGTGATTTAAACTTTTTATAAGGAGGGGTTAATGTGTGTGTTTTTAAACTTTTTTAAAACTTTTTTTTAACACTTTTAGTATCCTTAGGGGACTTTTAGGAGGAATCATTAGATTCCTCATACAGATCATTGTGGTTTCATAAAACCACAATGATCTGTGTGCTCTGCGCTCGATTGATAAAGCCTGGCCCTGCCAGGCTGTATCATTCAGAGCCCCGGAGCCGCCGCAGCAGGAGAGGTAAGACCTCAGGCTACCTCAGTAGTGGATCGCCCCCCTGCGATCGCGCTGCGGGGGGGCGATCCACCCCACTGGACCACCAGGGACGGGATACAGGCACCTTTAGACGCCGCTGTCAACTTTTACAGCGACGATCTAAAGGGTTAATAGCCGGCCACGGCGATCGCAGCATGTCGGCTATTAACGCCGGCCCCCAGCTACAAGAATCAGCTGGGAGCCGGCCGTTATGATGCGGGCTCGAGTCGGGAGCCCGCATCATACCCCGGTAACGGCCATTGGACGAGCATAGACGTCCATGGTCGTTATCAGGTTAAGGCCTAAAGTGGTGCTTTGCACTGCAATGGTTGAGGTTCTGACATAAAATCTGAAAAAAAACAACATCAAGTGACCACAATTTTGAAACTACACCCCTCAAGGAAGGTAACAAGGGGTACAGTGAGTACTTACACCTCACAGGTTTTTTGAACAGTGGGCCGTAAATTGAAAAATTAGATTTTTTTTTACACTAAAATGCTGGGCTTACCCAATTTTTAAAATTTTCACAAGGGGTGATGGGAGTAATTGGGTTACAAATTTTGGACTTCTTTTTCTCCTAACTATGGAAATACATCCACATATGGGGTAACGTGCTGGGGGGGGGGGGGGCGCACAACAAGGCTCAGAAGTCATAGAGGTCTGTTTGCATTTGAGGCCCATGGCATATCAATAGCTGACAGTTACATACATTCAGAGGAAAATACAAAAATGAAACACCCACATGTGACACCATTACAAAAAGTACCCTCCCTGAGGAATGGGTATAGGGGTAAGGAGGACACTTTGAACGCATGGGTGTTTCCTAAATTTATTTTCCAGAAATGGAGGAAGGGTAGCTTTTGAAAACTGCAATTTTAAAACTATGCTCTGCTTCATCTCTCTGGGAACAACAAACACGTGATTTCGAAGTGTCGCCTGGAAATACGAAAAAGCTAATGAGTAAGAACTCTTTGCATTTGAGGCCCATGATTCTTACGGACCTAACAATTACATACATTTAGAGGAAAATACAAGAAAGGAACACCCACATGTGAACACCCCTATTCTGTTACCTGAAATGTGCTCAGGTGGGGGGAGAGCGCTGCGCATTTGAGGCAACTGCAAACCCCCCAATGCTGTTGACTCTGTGTCCCAAGATATTATCAGGGGTATTGGGAAATAGGCTTTTTTTTTGGGGGGGGGATGGTTTTAAAATTTGGAAAATGTACTCTGGACTGATACATTGGAGTCGAATTCTGGGAAATTAAAATGAGGGAAAATGATTAAAATTTAGTGCTCCATGGAAGTGTGATACTCCCTGAAGCAGTTTTTTATGCAGAGGCCCGGATAATCAAGGCAAGTATCACATTGAGTGGTGGTGTCCTTCCGAATCCCCCTCCTGTGACACACGCATTTTTTCTGTCACTTCTTTCCAGTGTGGGGGACCTCACCTGGAAAGTGTTGGCCGGGGACGATCCTGGGAACCGAAGTTCCAGAGGTGCTCTGACCCGCTCTTTGGCGGTCACCAAAGATGAGGGCCTTTAGAACTTCCTCTTATAACTGCAGGAATGTCCCTGTGTTGTCAGTGTACTGGGACAGTACAAAAGAGTTATACATGGCAACCTGTACCATGTAGACCTTAACTTAATGTTTTCCGCATGGCATTATATGGCTTGAGGACTTGATCAGAAAGATCAACCCCCCCCCATATACTGATTGAAGCCCAGAATACATTCTGGCTTGAGGACCAGTCCCACGGTACCTCGCACAGGGACAGGGGTGCTGCGGTTCCCATGAATTGTGGTAAGCATAAAAAGGCATGGGACTCCCCCTCCCCCCAGGGATAGGAGTCTGCAGGGGATAGGAAGGAAGGCCTCTTTGATTCTTCCAGACTGTCCCACAAGCGAGCGTGGATCTGGCGGTGAGAGATGTGAAGAGAGGGATACTAATGTAAAAGTTATCCACGTAAAGGTGGTAACCTTTATCTAGCAATGGGTGCAAAAGGCCCCAAACGATTTTCCTGCTAACACCCAGAGTGGGGGGACATTCTGGAGGTTCAAGACGGGAATCTTGTCCCTCATACACTATAAACTTGCAAGTGTACCCTGGGGTACTCTCGCAAAGTTTATACATCTTCACGTCATATCGCGCTCGCTTTGTTGGGATGTATTGCCAGAAGCAGAGTCTCCCCTTAAAGCTGTTGAGAGACTCATCAATAGCGACCTCCCTTCCAGGGACATAGGCCTCCCAAAATTTGGCCCTGAAGTGATTGATGACTGGCCTGATCTTATACAGGTGGTGTGATATACATACGTGGGATCAGTTTGGGGGGGGGACATGCCGCATTATCAGCATAATGCAAAGTTTTCCGAATGGCCTCGAACCGGGGACGGGTCATGGCCATACTGTAGAGGGGGGTCTGGTAGAGGATGACCCCACTCCAGTACTGCCTGACCTTTGTTTTTTTTTAACTAGGTAGACTCGACCTAGCATGGGGAACAGGTTCAGGAGCAGAGGAGGTTTGCAGTCTCGCATGGCGGCATCTTGGTGGATCATCTTCAGAAGATGATGAGGAGGAAGCGGAAAAAATTAGCAAGATGGGGTCTTCCTCGTCCTCTGTGGCACTTTCAGTGTCGGAGGCAAGTATGGCATATGCCTCCTCCGCTGAAAACAGGCCATTAACCAAACTCTAATTGGCGGGGGTGAAGTGTATGTATGTGTAGGGGAAAACTTTATTGGTGTGTGCTGCATGTGGTGTGGTGCAAGACTTCCTACCCTAACCCACCCTAACCCACCCTAAATTACTAACTAACCAACCCGCCCTAAGAACAAAAATAGAAAAATAGAAAATAAAACTAAACTAAAAAAGGAAAAAAGGGAAAAAAAAGGACTTCTAGCACAAAAAGTCCTGCGAAAAAAAAAAAAAAATTTACCTAATCAGTGGTGTGCACACTGATTAGTGCTTGGTGGCGGCAGGGGGCGCAGAACTCAGTGGGGGTCCGGCCACTCAGCCCACAACAGTGGCTGGTGGCACATACACAGACCCCCACACAAAAAACGAGAAAAATTAAATAAGAGAACGCTACAACCAGAAAAAAGCACTCGCCTGAACCCAAAAAAACGCTGCTCAGTGATAAATCACTGACAGTGGTGGGGCAGGCCGCATACACAGGTATGGTCTGTCCACACAGCCCAGGCCTGCTACTGGTGGCACGAGCCACATATAGGTGCAAAAAAAAAAAACGCTAAAAACGCCTGCACCACAAAAAATACGCTGATCAGTACTACGGGACTGTTCAGCGAATGGTGAGCTTTAGCTAACAGTGGCCGGCCACTCTTTTATATGGAAGAGGGATGGCCACACAGTCAGCAAAAAAAAAAGGTCTGCACCCCCCAAAAAAATGCTGGGGGCAGACCGCAGTGACCCAGTAGGGTCTGGGTCACGCAGCTAAATGCAGACCCTACAATATGCACACTGAAAAACTAGCTCTGTCCCTGCCTAATCTAAAGCTGTCCCTAATCACTGCTGTGCCAGGGAGCACAGAAACAATGCCAAAGGGCCATTAAGAACACTATGGGGGTAGATGCAGCATGGGGTTCCGTCCTGATCAGCACCAGACATAAAATGGTGCTGAACAGAGCGGAGCAACATGCTTCTGCTCTCCTCTCTCCTCCCCACATACTGTGATTGGTGCGGTCACTATGACCACCCAATCACATCTGTCCTGGAGGGGGTGGCAACACTGCCACCTCCCAGTACAGTACGGATGATGATTGGTGGTGTATATTTCACCACTGATCATCATCCTTTAACGGGCCATGGGGTCACATGTGACCCCCCCCTGACCCGGAATCGCTGCAGATCGCCCATGTGCCGGGATGCCTTCTGAATGATCAGCAGGCATCCCGGTCCATTCCCCGCCTGGCGAGCGGTGGGGAACGGAATCACAGCAAATCGCCGGTCTGAATTGACCAGCAATTTTCGGCGATCAACGATATGGTGGGTCCTCAGGGCCCCCCTTGGCGATGGGCCAAGATGCCTGCAGAATGATTTCAGCAGGCATCCTGGTCCAGTCCCCGCCCAGCAAGCAGCGGGTCCGGAAATGCTCAGGGCGTACAGGTGCGCCCTGAGTCCTTAAGGATCGGGGGATGCAGGGCGTATACATACACCCTGTGTCCCCAAGAGGTTGAATAATTGTTTTGCCATATGAACTGTTGAGATCTTTTCTGATAACCTCAGACACACAGGCAGTATAGCAGTACATGACATCTGATATATAGTACCCTCTTCCATTGTCCTGCCAACATTGTGTCTCAATAATATGAACTCATACTGTGTGGTATATATATATATATATATATATATATATATATATATATATTCCATTCTTAGAATATAAGAACACAAGAACATTTATTTTATTTTAATAAATAAGAAATCAAGATACTGTTTGACATTTTGTAAATATACATTAAAAGTTATGTTTTACTGCACTATTTTCCACTTTCTCCCTTTCTCCCTTTGTGTTTAACTTGGTACTTGTTTGGATGGTTACTGTCCTGATGCAATTGGTTTGGGGCAATTTTGGTATAACTTTCTAATGTACTTTGGGGGACATTTATCAAAGAATTTAATAGGGTTTTTTTTCTAATTCTTTGTGCGACTTTTTGATTTGCAGTGCCCTAAGCAAAAAAAAAAGAAAAAAAAGAAACTTGCAGTGATCAGAGATTTATCAAGTGTGAAAGTTGAAGAAAAGTCACAATGATTGAAAAAGACTACCAAATTTACTCCAGCTCAGACAAGGAGCAGAAAAAGCCCCTACCAAAAGCAAAAAAAAAATAGAAAAGATAAATTGCTTACGTGAAAGAAATTTATCAACAGGCTGAAACCAGTTGATGGTTAAGTCGCACATAAGCAAAAAAAAAAAAATTGTAAGGAGAAAATAACTAAATAAAAGGAATACATGAGCGAACATTGATAAATGTCCCCCTTTGTGTTTCATTCCCTCACTGTTAGTAATTTGAATTTTACGCGAACATGTAACTGATAACTGACTTTGACCTCTGGCACTGACATCAGAATCTGACATCTGACTCTTACCAGTGAATAAAACCAAAGGTGAAAATCAGAGATCAGAGTTTGGAATCTGAAACATTTCTTTCAACCTAAAACATAGCTAACTACCGACAATGAATCTAATACTCATGCTTACTGACCATTAAAAAAATAAAACGTAAGTGGTGAAAAATTTTTGAGCTAGTAATCTGAAACCTAGCTAGCGAGCAGATACATTATATATGAGGAGTGGTTTTGAGCCCCACAAACAAAAATGACCTGTATATGGACTGACCATAGTCACGGTCACCGTCACCGTTGCACTGTTGAAATCAATGGACCAGGCATTCGTTTGCCACATCAGCAGGCCACTTCATAGATACAAGTATAGCCTTATATGCATGCTGAATCTGACCAGTGAAAAAAGTTAGAGTTGGCAGTCACATTTTATTTAAGTTTGTAATGTAAAATCTAGAAAAAGCTAGCTAATAACAATGTTTACTAGGTGCATTTTAATTCTAGTTATTCCCAATGTGTGCCTTTCACCTCTGTACACTGTCCACTTTAAAAATAACTAGAACTTAAGTGTAACTCAAACTCTCAGGAGGGGCATTAGATACATTCTATCTGCATGCTATCTAGCTACATTGCAACTGAACCGATCTCTGACATTCACCTTTGACTTTCTTTACTGCTCAGAGTCAGCATAAGTATTAGATACGTGGAATCTCTTAGCTAGATAATAAACTCAAATAATGTCCAACTCTACCTGTGACTTTCTTCACTCTTTAGTGTCAGCATATATTTTAGATGCATTGTGCTAGCTGACCAGGTTTTGGATGACAAACTCAAATGATGTCTGATTTGCACTTCTGATTGTATTCTGACTTTACTAACAGGACCAATTTAGGCATCAGAATCATCAGATGTCAGAATTATTTGTCAAAGCCATAGTAAAAGTTACATGTTAGTATCAGGTGTAAGAGTCACACGTCAATTTCAGGGGTCATAATCAGAATGCAACTAAGTTAGGGGCCAGGTGTCAGTATCAGGTATCAGTCACATGTAAGAGTAAGGGCTTAGAGACAGGGGTCAGGGTAAGTAATTTTTCTGAAAATGACATTATTATAATGTTCGATTGGACACTAATATGGACACTTTGTAACTCTGGGTTGATATGTGTAAACTAATATAGAATGATACAATGTGGTAAGCTTTCTGGGAAGTATAAAGATTTGTGATGCTGATATGTAAGACATATTTGTCACGATCCCGGCTGGTAGGAGGTGGATCCTCTGTGCCAGAGAGGGATTGGCGAGGACCGTGCTAGTGGACCGGTTCTAAGTCACTACTGGTTTTCACCAGAGCCCGCCGCAAAGCGGGATGGTCTTGCTGCGGCGGTAGTGACCAGGTCGTATCCACTAGCAACGGCTCAACCTCTCTGACTGCTGAAGATAGGCGCGGTACAAGGGAGTAGACAGAAGCAAGGTCGGACGTAGCAGAAGGTCGGGGCAGGCAGCAAGGATCGTAGTCAGGGGCAACGGCAGGAGGTCAGGAACACGGGCTAGGAACAAACAAGGGAACGCTTTCACTAGGCACAAGGGCAACAAGATCCGGCAAGGGAGTGCAGGGGAAGTGAGGTATAAGTAGGGAGTGCACAGGAGGAAACTAATCAAGGTAATTGGGAAGATTGGACCAGGCACCATCATTGGTGCACTGGCCCTTTAAATCGCAGAGGCCCGGCGCGCGCGCGCCCTAGGGAGCGGGGCCGCGCGCGCCGGGACAGGACCGACGGAGAGCGAGTCAGGTACGGGAGCCGGGGTGCGCATCGCGAGCAGGCGCCACCCGCATCGCGAATCGCATCCCGGCTGGAGGCGGTACCGCAGCGCACCCGGTCAGTGGATCTGACCAGGGCGCTGCAGCAACGAGGATGAGGCGAGCGCTCCGGGGAGGAACGGGGACCCGGAGCGCTCGGCGTAACAGTACCCCCCCCCCCTTGGGTCTCCCCCTCTTCTTGGGTCCAAAGAACCTGAGGATCAAAAACACAATTCTTTCGTGATGAGGTCCGATGCACATTAGGAGGGGTTCCGTGCGGTAACGCACGGCACAGTCCAATCTTTCATTGTTAACACAATTGATGTAGAGGGGTCTGGCGAGACTGGTCACAGGGATGTTGAACCTGTTGATAAGAGAGGCCAAAAAAAAATTTCCTGCAGATCCGGAATCCAAGAAGGCCATAGTAGAGAAGGAGAAGGTAGAGGCAGATATCCGCACAGGCACAGTAAGGCGTGGAGAAGCAGAGTTGACATCAAGAACTGTGTCACCTTTGTGCGGAGTCAGCGTACGTCTTTCCAGGCGGGGAGGACGGATAGGACAATCCTTCAGGAAGTGTTCGGTACCGGCATGGTACAGGCAAAGATTCTCCATGCGGCGTCGTGTCCTCTCTTGAGGTGTCAAGCGAGACCGGTCAACTTGCATAGCCTCCACGGCGGGAGGCACAGGAACGGTTTGCAGAGGACCAGAGGAGAGAGGAGCCGAAGAGAAAAAACGCCTCGTGCGAACAAAGTCCATATCCAGGCGGAGCTCCAGACGCCATCCGGAAAAACGCATGTCAATGCGAGTGGCAAGATGAATGAGTTCATGTAGGTTAGCAGGAGTTTCTCGTGCGGCCAGAACATCTTTAATGTTGCTGGATAGGCCTTTTTTAAAGGTCGCGCAGAGAGCCTCACTATTCCAGGACAACTCGGAAGCAAGAGCACGGAACTGAATGGCGTACTCGCCAACGGAAGAAACACCCTGGGCCAGGTTCAGTAGGGCAGTCTCGGCAGAAGAAGCTCGGGCAGGCTCCTCGAAGACACCACGGACCTCAGCGAAGAAGGACTGGACTGTGGCTGTGGCAGGATCATTGCGGTCCCAGAGTGGTGTGGCCCCAGACAAGGCCTTTCCAGAAAGGAGACCACGGGAGAGTCTAGAGTCCTCATCAAATTTGTCCGGCAGGGACAAGCAGGGGTTAGGAGCGGCCGGTTGCTGCGGAGGAGTTGCAGGAGCCGGCGGAGGAGATGGTTGTTGCAGCTGCTGTGTCTGTGACTGAAGTTGCTGTATCTGCGGCAGCAGCTGCTGTATCTGTGACTGAAGTTGCAGTGTCACGGTGGTCAAGTATGCCAGCTGGTGATTTCGTTGGGCAATCTGTCGGGCTTGCTGGGCGACCAGTCGGGCTTGCTGGGCGACCAGTGTGGGGAGGTCGGCGACAACTGGCAGAGGAACTTCAGCGGAATCCATGGCCGGATCTACTGTCACGATCCCGGCTGGTAGGAGGTGGATCCTCTGTGCCAGAGAGGGATTGGCGAGGACCGTGCTAGTGGACCGGTTCGACGTCACTACTGGTTTTCACCAGAGCCCGCCGCAAAGCGGGATGGTCTTGCTGCGGCGGTAGTGACCAGGTCGTATCCACTAGCAACGGCTCAACCTCTCTGACTGCTGAAGATAGGCGCGGTACAAGGGAGTAGACAGAAGCAAGGTCGGACGTAGCAGAAGGTCGGAGCAGGCAGCAAGGATCGTAGTCAGGGGCAACGGCAGGAGGTCAGGAACACGGGCTAGGAACAAACAAGGGAACGCTTTCACTAGGCACAAGGGCAACAAGATCCGGCAAGGGAGTGCAGGGGAAGTGAGGTATAAGTAGGGAGTGCACAGGAGGAAACTAATCAAGGTAATTGGGAAGATTGGACCAGGCACCATCATTGGTGCACTGGCCCTTTAAATCGCAGAGGCCCGGCGCGCGCGCGCCCTAGGGAGCGGGGCCGCGCGCGCCGGGACAGGACCTACGGAGAGCGAGTCAGGTACGGGAGCCGGGGTGCGCATCGCGAGCGGGCGCCACCCGCATCGCGAATCGCATCCCGGCTGGAGGCGGTACCGCAGCGCACCCGGTCAGTGGATCTGACCGGGGCGCTGCAGCAACGAGGATGAGGCGAGCGCTCCGGGGAGGAACGGGGACCCGGAGCGCTCGGCGTAACAATATTCATTTGATAAATATAAAATAGCTATTACGCCTAGCGCTCCGGGTCCCCGCTCCTCCCCGGAGCGCTCACGGCGTCTTTCTCCCTGCAGCGCCCCGGTCAGTCCCGCTGACCAGGAGCGCTGCACTGTCATGGCCGTCGGGGAAGCGATTCGCACAGCGGGACGCGCCCGCTCGCGAATCGCATCCCAGGTCACTTACCCGTCCCGGTCCCCTGCTGTCATGTGCTGGCGCGCGCGGCTCCGCTCTCTAGGGCGCGCGCGCCAGCTCTCTGAGACTTAAAGGGCCAGTGCACCAATGATTGGTGCCTGGCCCAATTAGCTTAATTGGCTTCCACCTGCTCCCTGGCTATATCTGATCTCCTCCCTTGCACTCCCTTGCCGGATCTTGTTGCCTTGTGCCAGTGAAAGCGTTTAGTGTGTCCAAAGCCTGTGTTACCTGAACTTCTGCTATCCACCCTGACTACGAATCTTGCCGCCTGCCCCCGACCTTCTGCTACGTCTGACCTTGCCTCTGCCTAGTCCTTCTGTCCCACGCCTTCTCAGCAGTCAGCGAGGTTGAGCCGTTGCTAGTGGATACGACCTGGTTGCTACTGCCGCAGCAAGACCATCCCGCTTTGCGGCGGGCTCTGGTGAAAACCAGTAGCCTCTTAGAACCGGTCCACTAGCACGGTCCACGCCAATCCCTCGCTGACACAGAGGATCCACTACCCGTAAGCCGAATCGTGACAGTAGATCCGGCCATGGATCCCGCTGAGGTGCCGCTGCCAAGTCTCGCTGACCTTCCCACGGTGGTCGCTCAGCAATCGCAGCAGATTGCCCAACAAGGACAGCAGCTGTCGCAGTTGACCGCCATGTTACAGCAACTTCTGCCTCTGCTACAGCAGCAACCATCTCCTCCGCCAGCTCCTGCACCTCCTCCGCAGCGAGTGGCCGCTCCTAACCTCCGCTTGTCCCTGCTGGACAAATTTGATGGGGACTCTAAACTCTGCCGTGGATTTTTGTCTCAGTGTTCCCTGCATATGGAGATGTTGTCAGACTTGTTTCCTACAGAACGGTCTAAGGTGGCGTTCGTAGTAAGCCTTCTTTCAGGAAAGGCCTTGTCTTGGGCCACACCGCTCTGGGACCGCAACGATCCTGCCACAGCCACAGTCCAGTCCTTCTTCGCTGAAGTCCGGAGTGTCTTCGAGGAGCCAGCCCGAGCTTCTTCTGCCGAGACTGCCCTGTTGAACCTGGTCCAGGGTAATTCTTCAGTGGGCGAGTACGCCATCCAATTTCGTACTCTTGCTTCCGAGTTATCATGGAATAAAGAGGCTCTCTGCGCGACCTTTAAAAAAGGCCTATCCAGTCGCATCAAGGATGTGCTGGCCGCACGAGAGATTCCTGCCAACCTCCAAGAACTCATCCATTTGGCTACCCGCATTGACATGCGTTTTTCTGAGCGACACCAAGAGCTCCGCCAGGAAAAAGACTTAGATCTCTGGGCACCTCTCCCACAGCATCCTTTGCAATCTACGCCTGGGCCTCCCGCCGAGGAGGCCATGCAAGTGGATCGGTCTCGCCTGACCCAGGAAGAGAGGAATCGCCGTAGGGAAGAAAATCTCTGTCTTTACTGTGCCAGTACCGAGCATTTCTTGGTGGATTGCCCTATCCGTCCTCCACGTCTGGGAAACGCACGCACGCACCCAGCTCACGTGGGTGTGGCGTCTCTTGGTTCTAAGTCTGCTTCTCCACGTCTCACGGTGCCCGTGCGGATTTCTCCTTCAGCCAACTCCTCCCTCTCAGCCGTGGCCTGCTTGGACTCTGGTGCCTCTGGAAATTTTATATTGGAGTCCTTTGTGAATAAATTCAGCATCCCGGTGACCCGTCTCGTCAAGCCGCTCTACATTTCCGCGGTCAACGGAGCCAGATTGGACTGCACCATGCGTTACCGCACAGAACCCCTCCTGATGTCTATTGGACCCCACCTCGAGAGGATTGAGCTCTTCGTTCTCCCCGGCTGTACCTCTGAGGTCCTCCTCGGTCTGCCATGGCTCCGGCTTCATTCTCCCACCCTTGATTGGACCACCGGGGAGATCAGGAACTGGGACTCTGCCTGCCACAGGAAGTGCCTCTCCCCCCTCCCAGTCCCGTCAGGCAAGCCTCTGTGCCTCCTCATGGCTCCCGTCCTTGTGTCTCCCTGCCCCGTGCCAAGCTTCACCCTCTGCCCTCCCTCCCCATTCCAACTCCTGCTGTACTGCCTGCCGTTGAGGAAACCCTCCATTCTTTCCCGGTGTCCTCATCCCAGTGGAGGCAGTTACCGGACAAAAAAAAGGGGAGACCTAAGGGGGGGGGGGTACTGTTACGCCTAGCGCTCCGGGTCCCCGCTCCTCCCCGGAGCGCTCACGGCGTCTTTCTCCCTGCAGCGCCCCGGTCAGTCCCGCTGACCAGGAGCGCTGCACTGTCATGGCCGTCGGGGATGCGATTCGCACAGCGGGACGCGCCCGCTCGCGAATCACATCCCAGGTCACTTACCCGTCCCGGTCCCCTGCTGTCATGTGCTGGCGCGCGCGGCTCCGCTCTCTAGGGCGCGCGCGCGCCAGCTCTCTGAGACTTAAAGGGCCAGTGCACCAATGATTGGTGCCTGGCCCAATTAGCTTAATTGGCTTCCACCTGCTCCCTGGCTATATCTGATCTCCTCCCTTGCACTCCCTTGCCGGATCTTGTTGCCTTGTGCCAGTGAAAGCGTTTAGTGTGTCCAAAGCCTGTGTTACCTGAACTTCTGCTATCCACCCTGACTACGAATCTTGCCGCCTGCCCCCGACCTTCTGCTACGTCTGACCTTGCCTCTGCCTAGTCCTTCTGTCCCACGCCTTCTCAGCAGTCAGCGAGGTTGAGCCGTTGCTAGTGGATACGACCTGGTTGCTACTGCCGCAGCAAGACCATCCCGCTTTGCGGCGGGCTCTGGTGAAAACCAGTAGCCTCTTAGAACCGGTCCACTAGCACGGTCCACGCCAATCCCTCGCTGACACAGAGGATCCACTACCCGTAAGCCGAATCGTGACAATAGCACCTTCAGGAACAACTTTCCATAAACCAATAGCACAAGCAAACCTCCTACTACTTGTACATTGTAATGTATCTCATTAGAGAAAAATGCTTTTCCCTACTTATCAGACTTGCCCATCCCCTCTGCCTCCTCAATTGTTCATTTAGAAATTTGTAATAGAATCCATAGAGCAGTGATGACATTGATTTTAAGTTCCAATGAGCGCTCAGATTGCAACTGCCCATTGAAGTCTATAGAAAGGGATATAGGAAGAGAAAACAGAAGACTAATTGCTATGATTTCTACCATACAGAGAAAAGGAGCTTCTGCCCCCCATCCCTTTCTCTCGCTTTCTCTCACACGCACACAGCACACATACACACACACACACACACAAACGGGTTAGGTGAAATATTGAATACAAAAATAGCTCTATGAATCAACCTAAAGTAATACTGATCGTTCACAGTGGCCCAATCATCTAGTATTTGTTTGGGGGGAGACATTAATCCTTGGCCCACTTTTAAAATAGAGAGTTACTGACTTTATCATTTATTCAATCAATCTCCCAATTTAAGATTTAGATATGCTAGCGTAGATTCAGGGGAATAATCATAGTGTCTATCGTGGAACTTGCCATCACTGACAATATATATGCCAATTTGGTCCACAAAAAGCCTGTCAGCTGGATGTAGGACAGGAATTGGTTGTGATTTACATATTTTAATATCAAAACTGTTACAAGTATCTAAACTGAAGTAAGTGCATTCACTTTTACAAGAAATCAGCAGAAGTCTTTCATATGTAGCAGACTTGGCTGGGGTTTGTGGCTGTGCCAGTAACTCATGCACTTGCTGCCTTACTTGTCAGGAGCCCTACTTTCCAAGTTTTCTCTTTTATTTAGTGCTATATTTGAATTTACTGGAATATCTCAATAAGAGATTAAGAGGGATCTGGAATATGCTTGGAAAATGAACCGTGTTATTGTTGGTGATACCAAATAGGAAATCATACGTGCTATTATGGAGTGCCCAGTTCTGATGTATGTTTACTATTCAGGTCTCTTGTGGGCAAACACTGTTCTGCGCTGGCAGAAGATATTCATTCTTTCCCTTTCCTGAGCATCTTTAGTAGCTTTCCTCCTATTGAGAGTGATGCCAAGACAAAGTAATTTCACTGTCTCAGTAAGCCAATACAGCATCTCCCCTGCCAAAAGAAACGACAGAAAACAAGTCATGTCCCTTGATAGACATGTCTAACAGAGCCAAACAGACATACGGAGGACAGCTTATAAAACAAGATGTGTTATTACACAGTGAGCAGGTCACAAGGGAAAATAATGAAAGGAATTAGAGGAAATTGCTCTTATGTTCTGTTGACATGCAGCAGCAGACAGTATGCAATAACCTCTTCTAAATAAAGTTTCCATTATCTACCCACCATTCTATACAATGTAGCCACCTAGCTACTTTTCTTTAAATCTTAAAATTTGGAATCCCACAAGTACTTGCCCAACATGAAATTTGAAGTTTCATGTAGAAATGTCACTTCATAAAACTTTAAGAGGACTTCCATAATTTGAAATGGAAAACTGGAACACACAGTGATTAAAAGTTTACCTAGGCCAAGTAATACTTTTATGGCCCCAATATGTTAAAAGAGTTGCAGGAAATTATACCTCTTGTCCATTATTCAGATTTAATATTCATTAGGGTGGTATATCTTCCAACAATTCTATGGGGAAACTAGGCCAAGGGAAAACAAATTTGATTAACTGCTTAAGAACCTTACGAGACTGCTGGGCACTCACAAGAGAGGTTACAAGCTTTACAGTATATCCACCATTGCTATAGTGAAGTGTATCAAGAGGCGCTCACAGCATTTTGCGTTTAAACAGGATTTTTTTTCTTACGTGAAGGTAAGCTACCCTTTGGAGTTGCTTTTTCAAGCTAATTCGATTCCTCCATTTTGCTGGAAAACTTTCTATGTGACAGCATATCTCTGATACTCGAGCATCTTCTAAAGGACACTAGCAGTTCAGATCTACTTACGACTGCAAACTCTGCTTCATTTTGTCTTATGTACCATTTCTTATTGATAATTTATTTTATCTTGGTAGCCATTGGGCTAAAACTAAATGTGAAAGAAAACCGCTCTTCTTTTGATTTATGAAATTCGGCCTGATTGCATTTTTTTGCACAGCAATAATGAGCGATTTTTACATTTAGCTTTTGCAAGAGCTTGATTCAGGATAGCAGAAGGATAACCTCTCATATCATAAACCTATCATAAAACTCTCTTGCTTGCATATCAAATTCTATCTAATGTGCCGAAGCCGCAAAAACTGACTGTATGGTACTGAAGTTAAATTTTTTAATTTTTTTAAACTTTATTTTATTATTCAATCTATTATTTAATCACAAAAGTTATTAATTCATCACATAATTACTACCATCAATATCTTCACACATTACATAAAAAAAATCATTTTAACCCCCCCCCCTTACAATTTCGAAATTAGGGTCTATCGCCCTGTCCAACCTGTATCACCCCTATTCATATGTATTCCTCATATAACTTAACCCTCTTCTTCTTTCCCTAAATAATTTACCTCAAAACCTGAAATGGAGAGAAAAAAAATGTGCCTTTCCACTCACTGCAATCTTTACTTTGAGCCCTGCCACACCAATCTCCATCACCTCCTTCCATTTTCACGACCATCCTCTTTCACCTGTTTTGAGCTGCTTATTATTTTTTTTCCATTATCTACCATCCTTTATGTTTCATTAACTTTTACCTTCTCCTCTTGCCAGGAAAAGATGCTGCACTTCCGTGCCACCACCCTTCCTGACTCTCTTGTGATCCACTAAAGCTGTGTTTATCACACATCTCCAGGATCGACAAGCTCAAGGAGAGAGTACTACTTGTTCAACTCATGCAGCCTTTTCTCTCTTTTTTCTTCTTTCCTCTCTTTTCCCCCCATGTTTCCCCCTTTTCCTTCCCTTCTTTCCCCTTTTCCTTTTCTCTTTTTTTTCCATTTCCTTCCCCTTCTCTCTCACTTCTTCCTTCCTATCCCTCTCCATTTTTTTAGTGGGAAGGTCTTCATTCATTCCTCCATTAGTTACAGTGGAAGGGCCTTCCGTTCCATAACGTACATCCCAGTGAGGAGTTGGTAAAAAAAAAAGCAATACAAAAAAAAAGTACTGAAGTTTTATATGTGCCTGATGGTTACAATCGTAATGCAGTAAAGAGTTACCTGCCGTTGGTTTATGAAACCCAGCCACATTAACCTGACTTTCTTTTCTGGTCAATTGCACATCTTAAAATTCGAGTCTAGAATTACTGACAACTGATGGGAATTTTACATTTGTGTCATTACTGTTGTTCAAAAATAAAACAAAATCCCAAAAAGAACTAGCAGTGTTGGTCCAAATAGTAAACACGTTATCTACAAACCTAAAATAATGATAAATCTATCCATGTTATATTATTTGTCTAGCGCCATCAGCAGTAAACCTTCCCCATCAGTCGTTTCTGTTTAGATCCCTTGGCTTATCGCTATGTGCATAGCATTGTTCAATATCCCATGGTTGAAAGACCAACAACAAACTAGAATGACAGCAAGAAGGGCACAGAGATGAACCTCTGCATGGGCAGATCATCATAAGAATGACACACAGTGATCCAGAAAATAAAATTAGACATCACCTACCAAGCCCAGGACATATTACCTCTTTTACGTGTTGCCACTTATTATATAGAGTAAATCTTAGTGACAGGTCCCCTTTAAATGGTAGGATAGATTTGATGCTTCTGCACGACTTTTATGACACAGACGTATAATCGATGAAGAAAGTGATAGTTCACCCAAGACAACCAACCGTGAACCGGTCAGGTGCGGACCTCACCAGAGGCAGGATGTAAGAAAGAAATGGAAGTCCAGCACGGTATAATCAAAGCAGATTGTGAGGTTTATTATAACAAGCACGGAGTACACGGTAGATGCATGATAGTGACTCGCTTCGGCCGATGCCACCCGGCCTTACTCATACAACGGTAAGATTGCCATACTATCCTTATAACTAGGAGGGTACTCGCCTATTAGTTCACACCTGTGGAGTGGCACCTGAGGTGCGGAGCCGGCAAAGACCTCCTACCCATATAGGGATTTTACAATTTGAGAAAACGGAAATATCTGTTAAAGTCAAATACAAAAATAAATCTAAACAAATTGTATATGATACACATTGGGGTTTATTTACGAAGAGTGGAGTGTAGTTTTCTTTGTGGGTTTTGATTTCTGATGGTATTTACTAAGGGTTCCCTACATTTTGCACTTATCCCTACGTTTTGCTTTTTTTTACAACTGTTTTTTTTTTTTCAAAACTGTCGGGGACACGCCCCTTTTGTCGGACCATGCCCACTTTCTCCTGTGACCACGCCCCTTTTCAGTTTTTTCTTGTAAAATGGAGGGTTTTGTTTTTTTTGGTTGCAATTACAATTTGGGTGCAAAACCCAAGAAGAAAGAGTCAGGATCACGTAAGTAAATAAACCCCACTGAGTTGCTCCAAATGGTTATTGGAATATGTCACGTAATAGCAAAATTAGTACTAACTAAATACGTATAATGTTGGAAGGGTTTCAGAGTCATAAAAGGCAAGGAATAGTTGTTTCAGAAAGTAACACACAGGTTTGATTATTTGTACGCACAATGTATGAAGTAACATTTAAAGGTAGTAAACAGTAATGGCTATAACATATTATGTAAAAATTGTAAAATATTTGGACTAGCACAGAGTTCAAATAATACAAATCACGGATATGTGTTAAAAATTGACGCTGTCACAGAAAAAAGGAAAATAAATAGAGAGTAGATAAAAGAATAATACAAAAATGGTTCTTACAAACACTGGAATTTATAAATAGTACAGTTCATTGATTACAATGGGGCAAAAAAGTATTTAGTCAGCCACCAATTGTGCAAGTTCTCTCCCTTAAAAAGATGAGAGGCCTGTAATTTTCATCATAGGTATACCTCAACTATGAGAGACATAATGAGAAAAAAAATCCATAAAATCACATTGTCTGATTTTGAAATAATTTATTTGAAAATTATGGTGGAAAATAAGTATTTGGTCAATAACAAAAGTTCATCTCAATACTTTGTTATATAGCCTTTGTTTTCAATGAGAGAGGTCAAACATTTTCTGGAAGTCTTCACAGGGTTTTCACGCACTGTTGCTGGTATTTTGTCCCATTCCTCCATGCAGATCTACTCTAGAGGAGTAATGTTTTGTGGCTGTCGCTAAGCAACACAGACTTTCAACTTCCCCCAAAGGTTTTCTATGGGGTTGAGATATGGAGACTGGCTAGGCCACTCCAGGACCTTGACATGCTTCTTACGAAGCTACTCCTTTGTTGCCCTGGCGGTGTGTTTGGGATCATTGTCAGGCTGCAAGACCCAGCCATGTTTCATCTTCAATGCCCTTACTGATGGAAGGAGGTTTTCACTCAAAATCTCACAATACATGGCCTCATTAATTCTTTCCTTTGCACAGATCAGTCGCCCTGTCCCTTGGCAGAAAAACAGCCGCAAAGCATGATGTTTCCACCCCCATGCTTTACAGGAGGTATGGTGTTCTTTGGATGCAACTCAGCATTCTTTCTCCTCCAAACACGATGAGTTGAGTTTTTAACCAAAATGTTCTACTTTGGTTTCATCTGACCATATGACATTCTCCCAATCCTCTTCTGGATCATTCAAATGCTCTCTAGCAAACTTCAGATGGGCCCGGACATGTACTGGCTTAAGCAGGGGGACATGTCTGGCACTGCATGATTTGAGTCCCTGGCGGCATAGTGTGTTACTGATGGTAGCCTTTGTTACTTTGGTCCCAGCTCTCTGCAGGTCATTCACTAGGTCCCCACATGTGGTTCTGGGATTTTTGCTGACCATTCCTTTGGTCATTTTGACATCACGGGGTGAGATCTTGCGTGGAGCCCAGCCTGGTGCAGGCCTACAATTTAGTTTCTGGTGTCCTTCGATAGCTCTCTGGTCTTGGCCATAGTGGAGTTTGGAGTGTGACAGTTTGTGGTTGTGGACAGGTGTTTTTTATACTGATAACAAGTTCAAACAGGTGCCATTAATACAGGTAACGAGTGGAGGACTGACTCTTAAAGGAGAAGTTACAGGTCTGTGAAAGCCAGAAATCTTGCTTGTTTGTAGGTGACCAAATACGTATTTTCCACCATAATGTGCAAATAAATTCTTTTAAAATCAGACATGTGATTTTATGGATTTTTTTTTATTTTATTATGTCTCTCATAGTTGAGGTATACATATGATGAAAATTACAGGCCTCTCTCATCTTTTTAAGTGGGAGAATTTGCACAATTGGTGGCTGCCTAAATACTTTTTTGCCCCACTGTATGTCCTGAGCATTCTTGAGGAAGGAGAGAGAGAGAGGTTTAAGGCTTGTGATGGTCCATGCACACCTCCCCTAAGAACTAGCTTCCCCCCCCCCCCATATCACAAGAATTTCTAGCTTATATATGTTTTGGATCCCTATTGTAAGCTATTGGTCTTCAAATGATTGGGTGTTTAACCCGATAACGACCATGGACGTCTATACTCGTCCAATGGCCGTTACCGGGGTATGACGCGGGCTCCCGACTCGAGCCCGCGTCATACCGGCCAGCCCCCAGCTGATTCCTGTAGCTGGGGGCCGGCGTTAATAGCCGACATGCGGCGATCGCCGCGGCCGGCTATTAACCCTTTAGATCGCCGCTGTCAAAGTTGACAGCGGCGTCTAAAGGTGCCTGTATCCAGTCCCTGGTGGTCCAGTGGGGTGGATCGCTCCCCCGCAGCGCGATCGCGGGGGAGCGATCCACTGCTGAGGTAGCCTGAGGGCTTACCTCTCCTCCTGTGTCGGCTCCGACTCTCTGAATGATAAAGCCTGGCAGGACCAGGCTTTATCAATCGAGCGCAGAGCACACAGATGAATGGGATTGTATGCAATCCCATTCATCTGTATGAGGAATCAAATGATTCCTCATAAAAGTCCCCTAAGGGGACTAAAAGTGTAAAAAAAAAAAAGTTTAAAAAAAGTTTAAAAACACACACATTAACCCCTTCTTTATTAAAAGTTTAAATCACCCCCCTTTTCCCAAATTCCATATTAAAAATATGTAACCATAATAAAAATAAACATATGTAGTATCGTCGCGTGCGTAAATGTCTGAACTATAAAAATATATCATTAATTAAACCGCACGGTCAATGGCGTACACGTAAAAAAATTCAAAAGTCCAAAATAGCGTATTTTTGGTCACTTTTCATACCCTAAAAAAAGGAATAAAAAGCGATCAAGAAGTCCAATTAAAATAAAAATGGTACCGAATAAAACTTCAGATCACGGCGCAAAAAATGAGCCCTCAAACCGCCCTGTATGTGGAAAAATAAAAAAATTATAGGGGTCAGAAAAGGACAATTTTAAATGTATAAATTTTCCTGCATGTAGTTATGATTTTTTCCAGAAGTGCGACAAAATCAAACCTATATAAGTAGGGTATCATTTTAATCGTATGGACCTACAGAATAAAGATAAAGTGTAATTTTTACCGAAAAATGTACTGCGTAGAAACGGAAGCCCCCAAAATTTACAAAATGGTGTTTTTTCTTCAATTTTGTCGCACAATGATTTTTTTTTCCGTTTCGCCATAAATGTTTGTGTAAAATGACTCATGTCATTCCAAAGTAGAATTGGTGGCGCAAAAAATAAGCCCTCATATGGATTTTTAGGTGCAAAATTGAAAGGGTTATGATTTTTAAAAGGTGAGGAGGAAAAAACGAAAGTGTAAAAAGAGAAAAATGCTTGGTCCTTAAGGGGTTAAACATACATAGAAATCTTCCTACAAGTCCACACCTTATTTCAAGTTTTTACTCATAAGCATTTTGTTACGCCATTTCAGAGACACAGCTGAGGTATGTGAACAACAAGTTTCATATAGCCTAACTCTTGTTTGTATAGACCTTTTTCTTTTGTATAGCAAATTCCTTCATTCCACACAGGAAATGTCAAAGAAAATAATAGCTGAATCATGTTTCTCTTTTTATTCAAGCAAATTATAACTATGCCTATGCCATTAACTTCTTAACCAATGAATAGATAAGGGCCTTATTTGTTATTGGGGTTAATTAAATGTTATGAAATGTGTTAAGATTTTTTACAAACAACTGGTAATGGTTTTAAAATAAGGTGTTTATTTCCTGTATACAACTTGTTCTTTTATTCCTTTATAGGTATACACCCAGTTCCCAGAACTGGTCAACCTATTACTGTGGCTTTTCCAAAAGGATGCATCCCTAATCCCTGTTTCTCAGGAGTTACCTGCACAGAAACTTCCACTGGATTTAGCTGTGGCCCATGTCCACCTGGGTATATGGGAAATGGAACTCACTGTACTGATATTAATGAGGTATCCAAAGAGTAATCACAAATAAAAAGTAAACCGCTTCCAACCTGTAGAGTTTGCTTGTATCCTATAGTCTTGTATTTTATATTCTATTGTTTGTGTTCACATCATAATTTGTCCCTCTGAGGTAGGGATACATTGGCAGAAGTTCAAAATTTTCTGTTGACATATTAATGCTCACGGAACAACAATGTGCATGGGCCCCATTTAGTCCAGTGACCTGAAATTAGTCATTTAGGGGGAGATTTATCAAAACCTGTGCAGAGGAAAAGTTGACCAGTTGCCCATAGCAACTGATCAGATCGACTTCTCTAATTTTTAAAAAGGCCTCTGAGAAATGAAAAAAGCTATCTGATTGGTTGCTATGGGAAACTGGGCAACTTTTCCTATGCACAGGTTTTGGTGATTCTCCCCCTTAATGACTATATTCGAGTCATTTTCTGAGCATAACCAACTTTTGGCTTGGACTGAAAATCATGGTCTATGCAAGTCAAAACCTAAACTAATGTAGTCACTAATATGGACATTTATCAATGGGTTTAGTCAGGTTTTCTTTACTATAATTGTCGCAAAATTGTCGCAACTGTGACTACACGATTTTTCGTGCGACATTTTGACTGGAAAGCGAGAAAAGCAAGTTTTCCTAAAATTTACTATGTAGTAATAATTTTAAAATGGACTACGGGTAGTCTGGTATTTATTAACTGCGACAGTCGCAACTGCGCAAAAAAAAGTCGCAACAGCGTTAAAAATTGACTAAATTTACTCCAGCTCAAACATGGAGCAGAAAAAGCTACTACCAAAGTAAAAAAGGAAAAATTGCTTACGTGAAAGAAAATTATCAACAGGCTGAAACCAGTTGATAAATACGTCGCACATAAGCAAAAAAAAAAGTAAGGAAAAAATTACTAAAAAAAAAATACATAAGCAAACATTGATAAATGTCCCTCTAAGTGAATGTGTCAGAGTGATTGGATTAAATGGAGACCCCAGAGAGCTGTAATCACTCTTTATATGTAGGGGGCTATGTTTTCACATCTTTTTTTATGCTAATCTTGAGTATCAAAACAGTGGCCATTTTAAGGCTAAAAAACCTTTTTGGTCTTCTTTTTGTATTAAAGGGGTACTCCGGTGGAAAACTGTTTTTTTTTTTTTTTTTTTTTTAAATCAACTGGTACCAGACAGTTAAACAGATTTGTAAATTACTTCTATTAAAAAATCTTTACCCTTCCAGTGCTTATTAGCAGCTGTATGCTACAGAGGAAATTCTTTTCTTTTTGAATTTCTTTTTTGTTTTGTCCACAGTGCTCTCTGCTGACACCTGATGCCCGTATCAGGAAGTGTCCAGAACTTGAGAAAATCCCCATAGCAAACCTATGCTGCTCTTGACAGTTCCTGACACGGACAGAGGTGTCAGCAGAGAGTGCTGTGGTCAAGACAAAAAAGACATAAAAAAAAAAAAGAATAGAATTTCCTCTGTAGCATACAGCTGCTAATAAGTACTGAAAGGATTAAGATTTTTAACCCCTTCCCGCTATTGGACGTATGCATACGTCCAGGCGAATTACACGTTCGCACAAATGGACGTATGCATACGTCCAAGCGATCTCCTGCTCTGCCGCGGGCAGCGCAGGAGATCGCGGGTGGGACTCAGCTGTCAATCACAGCCGGAGTCCCACCGCAGCTGCCGGGGCCGCGATCGCGCCGGTCCCAGCAGCATTAACCCCATAGATGCCGTGATCACGGCATCTATGGTGTTTGCAGGGGGAGCGCTCTCCCCCTGCCCATCAATCGCGGCGCCGCGATAAAATAAGGGGGATCGGGGGTGTCCAAGGCACCCTCGATCCCCCTTGAAGAGATAGGAGTGAGGTGGCAGGGTTGCCACCCCTCCTATCCCTGCTATTGATCGGCGGAGCGGCCGACCAATAGCAGACTGGGGGCGGGGGGGTTAAAGTTCGGTTCCCCGCGCTATGCTCGCCCATCGGTGTCCGGGCACAGCGGGGGGAACCGTGTAGTAGCGGCGGCGGCGATCACTTACCCGGCGGCGGCGGCTGTGATCACGGCGGCGGTGGAGGTAAGTATGACGCCGCGTGTGCAGAGTCTGTTGCCTAGCAACATCTGCAGGGCGACAGTTTAGAGAGTGGTCTCTAAACTGTCGCCCTCCAGATGTTGCAAAACTACAACTCCCACCATGCCTTGACAGCTGTTTGCTGTGTTGGCAAGCTGGGAGTTGTAGTTTTGCATGATTTAGAGGGGTTCAGGCTAGAGATCACTGACAGTGGTCTCTAAACTGTAGCCCTCCAGATATTACAAAACTACAACTCCCAGCATGCTCAGACAGCAGTTTGCTGTCTTAGCATGCTGAGATTTGTAGTTTTGCAACATCTGGAGGGCCACAGTTTAGAGACCACTGTCAGTGATCTCCAGCCTGAACCCCTCTAAATCTTGCAAAACTACAACTCCCAGCATTCAGGAACAGCAAATGGCTGTCTCGGCATCCTGGGAGTTGTACTTGCGTGCATCCAGCTGTTGCATAACTACATCTCCCAGCATTCTCTTTGGCAATCAGTACATGCTGAGAGTTGTAGTTCTGCAACAGCTGGAGGCACACTGGTTGGGAAATACAGAGTTAGGTAATAGGTTCTATTACCTAACTCAGTATTTTCCAACCAGTGTGCCTCCAGCTGTTGCAAAACTACAACTCCCAGCATGCACGTTCTGTCAATGCATGCTGGGAGTTGTAGTTTTGCCCCCCCCCCCCTCCCATGTGAATGTACAGGTTACATTCACACTGGCGGCGGATTACAGTGAATTCCCTGCTTCAGGTTTGAGCTGCAGCAGCCGCAGCTCAAACTCCTAGCGGGAGACTCAGTGTAATCCGCCGTCAGTGTGAATGTAACCTAAAAACACTACACTACGCTAACACAAAATAAAGAGTAAAACACTACATATACACACGTACACTGCCCCCCCCCCACCACCACCCCTTCCCCCCCCCCAATAAAAATGAAAAACGTATCCTACAGCAGTGTTTCCAAAACGGAGCCTCCAGCTGTTGCAAAACAAAAACTCCCAGCATTTCCGGACAGCCATTGACTGTCCAAGCATGCTGGGAGTTTAGCAACAGCTGGAGGCACCCTGTTTGAGAATCACTGGTGTAAAATACCCCTATGTCCACCCCTATGCAAATCCCTAATTTAGGCCTCAAATGCGCATGGCGCTCTCACTTTGGAGCCCTGGCGTATTTCAAGGCAACAGTTTAGGGCCACATATGGGGTATCGCCGTACTCGGGAGAAATTGCCTAACAAATTTTGGGGGGCTTTTTCTCCTTTTACCCCTTATGAAAAGGTAAAGTTGGGGTCTACACCAGCATGTTAGTGTAAAAAAAAAACATTTTTGTACACTAACATACTGGTGTTGCCCCATACTTTAAAATTTCACAAGCGGTAAAAGAAAAAAAGCCTCCAAAATTTGTAACGCATTTTCTCCTGAGGACGGAGATACCCCATATGTGGGCGCAAAGTGTTCTGGGGACGCACAACAAGGCTCAGAAGGGAGAGTGCACCATGTAAATTTGAGGTCTAAATTGGTGATTTGCACAGGGGTGGCTGATTTTACAGCGGTTCTGACATAAGTGCAAAACAATAAATACCCACATATGACCCCATTTTGGAAACATATACCCCTCACGAAATGTAACAAGGGGTACAGTGAGCATTTACGCCCCACAGGTGTCTGACAGATCTTTGAAACAGGGGTCTGTGAAAATGAAAAATAAAATTTTTAATTTACACAGCCCACTGTTCCAAAGATCCGTCAAATGCCAGTGGGGTGTAAATTCTCCCTGCACCCCTTATTACCTTCCGTGAGGGGTGTAGTTTTAAAAATGGGGTCACATGTGGGGGGTCCACTGTTCTGGCACCACGGGGGGCTTTGGAAATGCACATGGCCAAATTCTCTCTCCAAAAGCTCAATGATGCTCCTTCTCTTCTGAGCATTGTAGTTCGCCCCCAGTGCACTTCACGTCCACTTATTGGGTATTTCCATACTCAGAAGAGATGGGGTTACAAATTTTGGGGGGTATTTTCTGCTATTATCCCTTGTAAAAATGTAAAATTTTGGGGAAAACAAGCATTTTAGTGTAAAAAAAATATTTTTTTTTTTACATATGCAAAAGTCGTGAAACACCTGTGGGGTATTAAGGTTCACTTTACCCCTTGTTACGTTCCCCAAGGGGTCTAGTTTCCAAAATGGTATGCCATGTTTTTTTTTTTTTTTTCTGTCCTGGCACCATAGGTGCTTCCTAAATGCGGCATGCCCCCAGAGCAAAATTTGCTTCCAAAAAGCCAAATGTGACTCCTTCTCTTCTGAGACCTGTAGTGCGCCAGCAGAGCACTTTTCATCCCCATATTGGGTGTCTTCTGAATCGGGAGAAATTGGGCTTCAAATGTTGGGGGGTATTTTCTGCTATTACCTTTTTTAAAAATGTAAAATTTTTGCTAAACCAAGCATTTTTGGTAAAAAAAAAATTTTTTTTTTTTACATATGCAAAAGTCGTGAAACACCTGTGGGGTATTAAGGTTCACTTTATCCCTTGTTACGTTCCTCAAGGAGTCTAGTTTCCAAAATGGTATGCCATGTCGTTTTTTTTTGCTGTCCTGGCACCATAGGGGCTTCCTAAATGCGACATGCGACATTTGCTCTCAAAAAGCCAAATATGACTCCTTCTCTTCTGAGCATTGTAGTTCGCCCGTAATGCACTTCAGGTCAACTTATGGGGTACCTCCATACTCAGAAGAGATGGGGTTACAAATTTTCGGGGGTATTTTCTGCTATTAACCCTTGCAAAAATGTGAAATTTGGGGGGAAACACACATTTTAGTGAAATTTTTTTTTTTTTTTTTTTTTACATATGCAAAAGTCATGAAACACCTGTGGGGTATTAAGGCTCACTTAATTCCTTTTTACGTTCCTCAAGGGGTCTAGTTTCCAAAATGGTATGCCATGTTTTTTTTATTTGCTGTTTTGGCACCATAGGGGCTTCCTAAATGCAACATGCCCCCAAAAAACCATTTCAGAAAAACGTACTCTCCAAAATCCCCTTGTCGCTCCTTCGCTTCTGAGCCCTCTACTGCGCCCGCCGAACAATTTACATAGACATATGAGGTATGTGCTTACTCGAGAGAAATTGGGCTACAAATTCAAGTATAAATTTTATCCTTTTACCCCTTGTAAAAATTCAAAAATTGGGTCTAGAAGAACATGCAAGTGTAAAAAATGAAGATTTTGAATTTTCTCCTTCACTTTGCTGCTTTTCCTGTGAAACACCTAAAGGGTTAAAACACTTACTGAATGTCATTTTGAATACTTTGGGGGGTGTAGTTTTTATAATGGGGTCATTTATGGGGCATTTCTAATAAGAAGACCCTTCAAATCCACTTCAAACCTGAACTGGTCCATGAAAAATAGCGAGTTTGAAAATTTTGTGAAAAATTGTAAAATTGCTGCTGAACTTTGAAGCCCTCTAGTGTCTTCCAAAAGTAAAAACATGTCAATTTTATGATGAAAATATAAAGTAGAAAATAATATTTGGAATATCCATTTTCCTTACAAACAGAGAGCTTCAAAGTTAGAAAAATGCAAAATTTTCAATTTTTCCATAAAATTTTGGGATTTTTCACCAAGAAAGGATGCAAGTTACCACAAAAATTTACCACTATGTTAAAGTAGAATATGTCACGAAAAAACAATCTCGGAATCAGATTGATAAGTAAAAGCATCCCAGAGTTATTAATGTTTAAAGTGACAGTGGTCAGATGTGCAAAAAAGGGCTGCGTCCTAGAGGTGAAAATGGGCTGTGTCCTTAAGGGGTTAAATAGAAGTTATTTACAAATCTGTTTAACTTTCTGTCACTAGTTCATAAAAATTTTTTTTTTTTTTTTTAAGTTTTCCACCGGAGTACCACTTTCAGGCCATTTTGGGACACATTTGTTAAATTAGGTTGCTTTTTTGGCTGAATTTTAAGCAGTTCATTGGCATCAGCAAATACTTTAACAGGAGACATTTTTGGGGGCTGTTAATATCTGTGGCACCTTTTTTACAGCTTGAACAATTACAACTGTAAAATTAAACTGTGTGAGCACACTGGATTTAACCAAATTAAATGGGAACTATATGGCAGTTTTAGAGTAGTAAAAAAGACCCAAAACATAGTGGAAACATAGCCTTACTGTTACTTATTTTGTGCAAGAACTGATTTCTATCATTTGAAAACTGCAATTTGTCTTTCTAGTGCACTGCAAATCCATGCTTTCCACGTGTCCGTTGTGTCAACACCTCTCCTGGCTTTCACTGTGAACCTTGTCCTCTTGGTTATATAGGAAAACGAGTGGAAGGAATTGGTTTGGAGTTTGCTAGAGCCAATAAGCAGGTAATTAAAACGGTCTTATAAAGTATGAAAAAAATTTACGTTTTCTTAAAGTGTCCCTGACATTTTGAAAAACTTTTTACTTGTCACAGAGACATGTTAAAGGATTTATTTAATCAAATGAATGCTTAAACCCTTTCGCTCTCACTGGCTCACAGTGTTTATAAGTCTATGAGGCCATCGAGATTGCTGCAAGCCGGGAGTGAAGAGTAGTGTTGAGCACGAATATTCGTAATGCAAATTTTTATTGCGAATATCAGCAATTCGTGATTTTGCTAATATTTAGAATATAGTACTATATATTTGTAATGACGAATTTTCATTTTTTTTTACATGCAAATTTTTAGGTGAATTTTATGCTAATTTTTCATGCAAATTTTCGGGGGGGGGGGGGGGGGGGGTTCACATTAAAATTTTTATGTGAATTATATGTGAATTTTCCATGCAAAATTTTCACATGGAAAAAAAAAGGCGGATGAACATAGTGAATATGCGAATTTCACGAACATAGGGCAAATAATCGTCAATATATTTGTGAAATATCGTAAATTCAAATATGGCCCCTGCTGCTCATCACTAGTGAAAAGCTTAAGCACATGCTTCTCCCCCTGGTTCTCCTGACAGCAGGTGAACAGTGGGTTCTTGAAGTTGTTGTGTTTGAGGTAACCCGAGACAGATTCTTTGTCAGGCATTTGATATCTCAAACTATTGCTATCCTTTGCCTGAACCTCTTGCTGGAAATTCAGCCAATACTTTCTCCTTTCTACCTCCACTATGTGGGTGGGGTTAGAGTTAAGAAGGTGTAGTGGAGGGGAGCTAGAGTTGGCTGAATTCCCAACTAGAGTGTACACAGTAACAGAAAGGGTTTATTTACAAATGTATGTACAAATTTATTATACTTAGACTGAAAATAGGTCTCATTAATTGCCCTACACCATGTCACATTGTCAGTAACAGGGGGCACCTTTTCTGTGCAATGTATGGCTATGTCCTCCCTGAGCTCCCCTTAGGAAACCTGCGTTACGGTTTCACAGGTGTACCGCCCCAGTCAAACTCCCGACCTGCGACTGTCACAAGTCAGTGGTTGCCATAGATTATAAACACATTTTGAGATCTTGGATTAGTTTTCATTCAACCTTTTAAAACCTAATGGCCTATTTTGTATATAGGGGGCTGGTATGTTTTAGTTTAGTCATGTCTGTATGAATTTAGGGGATTTGATTTGGAGTATTTGGGTGTCAAAAAGGGGTCATTTTCAAAATTTGAGATTGAAATGCTTTAGGTTGTGGAAGGGTCCTATGTAAATGGGCAGGCTATAAATCAAACAAAGTTTGACATTTTACAGAATCTACCTGATATTCATTCTAGAAAGTTGACAAGTATGCACTTGTAGATATATACAGTATATGTAATGTACTGGAAATACGTTGTTTAATGTTGTGTAATAATTGTATTGTGCATCACTATCTGATTTACATTCTGACAGAATACATTTCTCCACAAGATGTCAGAATGCAGACAGAGTTTCTTTTTCACAGAAGATACAAGGTTGATTTCTCTTAAAATAAACATTATTTTAATATAGAAAGGGGCCTTCTATTATGGCATCCAATCCCCCCCCCAAAAAAAATTATGATGTACGTGTTCTTTAATTGTTGGAAAGGGGTTAAAAATAATACTAATCCCAACCTGTAGAAAAAAAAGTAACACATCATTTATGAGACATGGAGTTCAATTTTAAAACAATGACAGAATTGCCACAAAATAGTATCATCAAAAAATAGAACTCACAATGAAGAGAAATACAAAATCTGCTCTTTTATGTAACAAAAATATATATTAACAAAATGGTACATATTTATTGCTTTGTTTGCAACGACCCTGTTATCACATTATTTAACTTCCACAGTAAATGCCATAAAAACCACAATGTTCAATAAAACAGGCAAAAGAGCAGATAAAACATGATTTAAAAACGTACACTTTTAAACTGAATTGTTCTTGACCATAGCAGAAAGCCATGTGGGTAAGTAGGTAATGTAAAATCAACACAGACCAATGTAGAAATGCCTTAAAGGGGTTCTCCGGTGAAAAACTTTTGTAAAATTACTTCTATTGAAAAATCTTAATTCCTCCTGTACTTATTAGCTGCTGAATACTACAGTGGAAATTATTTTCTTTTTGAAACACAGAACTGTCTGCTGACATCACAAGCACAGTGCTTTTTAGGAACTGTCCAGAACAACATATGTTTGCTATGGGGATTTCCTTTTACTCTGGACAGTTCTTTAAATGGACAGAGATGTCAGCAGAGAGCACTGTGCTCGTGATGTCAGCAGACAGCTCTGTGTTTCAAACGGAAAAGAATTTCCACTGTAGTATTCAGCAACTAATAAGTACAGGAAGGATTAAGATTTTTTAATAGAAGAAATTTACAAATCTGTTTAACTTTCTGGCACCAGTTGATTTAAAAAAAAAAGTTTTTCACCGGAGTACCCCTTTAATCCTTAAAGACAATGTGCTACCTAGATTTTCTTTTTTACTAAATACAGTTACTGAAACTTCTTTAGTTTTTTTTAAATCTGTTTCTATTTTATGGATTTCTTATTTTTTGTACATTATTACAGGGACAATCATATTGCCTGAGCTTCTGCTCTGTTAACAGGATTCAGAGATATGCTCTACAGCAGTTAGATGGACATAGGAAACAAAAGACCAAGGGCGACTTGTATTTTTCTATAGGAAAGTGTTTTTCATGGCATACTCTGAGACCTGTACAAGGAAAAGAAGATGGGTGCTGTGGCATTCACCAACTGAGAATGACCTGACCCCATATTATCTATGTACTTGTGTCATATTTCCTTGTTATCATGCCTGTGCTAGAGAGGACTACTGAACATGTTTTTTCTACATAAAAAGAAGTGCCATCTTAATATTAGTCTTAGTAGCCAGAAGAACTCAGAGTTCTCCCCTTTCCACCCAGCTCCCCATGTATACTACTGCTGCTATTTCTATGTGATCAGGATATGTAGTAGCTATACACCTGCCCTAATATTGTGTTCACACGCTACCTTTTTGACCCATTTTTGTCATAATGTTCTAAAAGGCTTAATTTTTACCACAATTTTGGAAAAAAGCAGCAAAAAAAAAAGCCACTACGCATCAAAATGCATAAATGCTTAATGCACATGTGTCTTTATTCAACCATACTATGTAACTATGTAACAAGTGAACTTCGAATCTTCATACTCCACCTCAGGTGTGATTATGTGATGTGAACTGACCCCAACCCACTTATGTTTCTAATCATTACCAGCAGCCTAGTAGGATAAAATTAAATGATGAGACACCACGACCTCTCTTTGCAAAGACAGAGGCTTTATGGGAAATGTAGGCAGCATTAGAATCAGATTTTAGTGTAGAAATAGAAATCAATATGGCAAAAAAGCAGAGTCTTTCAGATAAGCTAAATACTAGACATACACAAGAACCTCTACATTATTCTTTAAAGCGTACCTCTCACCAAACTAAACTTTTAATGTATTGTTCCTTATGAAATGATAAGACACTTTGCTATTTACTTGCTGGTAAAATTCTCAACCTTTATATGTTTTTAATGTAATAAAAAAAAACATCCATTAGGTGGCTCTGTTCTGTTCCCTGCCGCAAGTCAAACGCACTAACTTGAATTTATAGGTAGATAGTGCAGGTGACCCGGTTTCTACCGCTGCTCACCATGTGGTCATCGGTCTCACCGCCAATGCAAATTCCCTGTTCTGTCCAATGGAGAAGAGAAATCTTGGCTCATACTACAGCACCCACCTCCATTGTATGCAACAAGGAACCCACATATTATACGGTAAGCAGCGCCAGAAACCGGGTCACCCTGGTGTCAGATTCCCTTCAAAATAAAAGTACTCGTAATTGGTATCGGCGAGTACTAGAATTAATGTATTGGTGCTCGTACTCAGTCTTAAAAAAATGGTATCGGGACATCCCTATATATATGTATATATATATACATATATATATTTATGTATATATATATATATATATATATGCACACACACGTTTTAAAATTGCCCCCCTCCCCCCACTTTTGTCACTGGCCCCACATGTGAATATGAATGCTGGAGATGCCACTGGGCAGCGCAGACTGCTTCAGCTGCCGCTGGATAGCCGTTTAAGGATTCCCGTGTGCTGCGGTGATGATCACTCACCTGTCCCCGGCGCTCCGGACCATCCTCTTCAGGATCCCCTGCATGGCTGTCGCTCTCCTTCGTTGTCATCACATCGCTGCTCATGCCGTACTGTCATCCAATAGGAGTGGCGTGCGCAGCAACGTGATGACGGCGATGAAGAGCAACGATCCCCGGCAGCAGTGATGGTCCAGAGCGGCGGGGACACCCCGGGGACAGCGATGGAGGGCGACATCCAGGGCAGCGGTGACGGTCCGGAGCGGCGGGGACAGGTGACAATAACTTCCTATACTTATCATTGCACGGATCCCTCAACATACGATGGTTTCAACTAACGATGGTTCATGTGGAACAAATTACCATCGTATGTTGAGGGATGACTGTACATTTCTCAGCAGGCTTAGTGCCGACGGAACATCTTATTTGTAGAATGTCCGTCCATGTTTCGTGTTAAATTCAGTGAGAAAATTTTGCTGTGTTAAGAGCCTACATGGTAATGCAACATCTTTAAAGGGTTAAGAGTTCATCTACCAATCCCTGCATGTACAGTACACAAAAATGTGTGTATTTCTGAAAGTGATTCTTTTAAAACTTGTATTATATTATCAATGTCTAAGATATCCCATGTGGACATACTCCATCAGAGCATTTTGCTGTATAAAAAAGCTTTGTCCACTATGGGGGAGATTTATCAAAACCTGTGCAAAGGAAAAGTTGCTGAGTTGCCCATAGCAACCAATCAGATTGCTTCTTTCATTTTGCAGAGGCCTTGTTAAAAATGAAAGAAGCGATCTGATTGGTTGCTATGGGCAACTGGGCAACTTTTCCTCTGGACAGGTTTTGATAAATCTCCCCCTATGTTATTGTATATAGCAATAAATTAAAAAATTTCAATCGGCAACAGATTGTCCTGTTTGGCAGTTTTCTACAATTGTTAAAGTGTACTTATTATTCTTTTTATCATTTTGTGTAAAATGTAAACAAAATGCAGTGTGAACTAAGCCTAACCAGTTCATACTTGACACCTTTTTTAATCATTATAGGTGATCTTACAATTATTTATAGAATTCTTTTTTTCTTTCTTCAGATGTGTCAAGATTTAGATGAATGTGCAAACAATCCATGCCCTGCTAACACCGTCTGCACCAATACCAAGGTAAACCATTTGTATAAATAGTATTTGGAAGGTATATCCATCTCATGTGAATGGAACAGATATAATGGTCCATATAGATCAATGAGTTTGCTGTAGTTTTTAAAAACAATGGAGCAGACAAATCTAATTCTTACACAGTTTACACTTGCACCAGATTGTTAGCCCCCTAGTCAACATTGGAGATATATGTACAGCGGTACATACATACCTGTAATCTGCCTATGAAGAAAGCTATCAGTAGCTGGGACTCACCACTAATGACGAACATCTGTGATCATGCTGATTTCTGCTGTTAACCCTTTTGATGATATAATCAATGCGAGTCATGGCATCTAAATGATAACATTATAGGTGCTAGTGGGTTTGGGGCAATCATTGGACTACTTTGGTCTGAAGAGTTAAGATGGTGGTCAGAGGTCTACTCCTTATTAGTGTTGGGCGCGAATATTCGCATTTAGAATTTTTATCGCGAATATCAAAAATTTGCAAATATATTTGCTATATATTTGAAATTATGAATATTCACTTTTTTCCACATATGTGCATATTCGCATATGCGCATATTGGAATATTCACATATGCGCATATTCATATATGTGAATATTTGCATATTCCTTCTTTTCACTTGTGGGCCAATTAGAATGATGCAAATACACTTTTCAGAGGTTATCAACAACATAACAACAACAGAAGAAGCGCAGTACGCACTCACTGCTACTGTAGCTGTATCCAATCCGGGAGTCCGGGGGCTCAAGATCTCACGAGCTGCATGCGAGAACGCTTGGAGGCGTTGCCTCCGAGCGTTCTCGCATGCAGCTCGTGAGACCTTGAGCCCCGGACTCCCAGATTGGATACAGCTACGGTAGCGGTGAGTGCGTACTGGGTTTCTTCTGTTGTTGTTATATGATACTGTTCAGCTTTGTATGCACCCCGCAGGCCGTCACATCTACGAGGACCCGCTCATTCCTGCTCTACTTTTTATGTTTTCATCATCAGCCTCGTGTCCATTACCAGTGTATTATGCCAGTGTGCCCTCCCCATTCACAGCTCTTAGTGATTTGTTATCAACAACATCCCTAGCAACCAATAGTAAAGTTGCCCACCCCCTCACTGTTTTCTTCTTCAAATACGCAAATATTCGCATATGCGAATATAATAAATATGCGAAATACGCAACTATAGGATGAATAATTGTCTATATATTTGCGAAATATTGTGAATTCGAATATGGGCAATGCTGCTCACCACTACTCCTTATCTCCTTGCTGCCGATTGTTGCTCAGTGGCAAGGAGGGGTGAGTTTTCGGATAAGGGGTTAATGATCCTGGACTTTGGCCCAGGGGTTTATTGTGTTTTGTTTCGTAATTGGGCCTCTTGTGTACACCATCTCACTTATTTTTGGATTCTCTGTTGTTTGTACTAGAAATGTACTCTGTCACACATTGTTAGCTTTGATTGAATAGTCTCAGACAGGTCAGGGACATTCCCCTACTAGTAACACCCAGTTTGCTATTGAGCCAGACGTTTCAAACAATAATAACAGTGGACCAGCTCAACAGAGAGCTATAGGAAAAGCTGCCCCAGAATTGTTATTTTATTGTAACTACAAGTATTAACTAAAACAGATCAAAAGCTCATACAGTTCTGAACAATACAAATTTGATTGTTTATTGAATAGAAGATACACATGTTCAAATACATATAAACAATGGAAGAGATTTATGAAACAGAACAGGCTTGTCATAGTGCTATGTGCAGAATTTTTTAGGTGGACTAAAGACAGAAAATACACATTTGACACACACTTGTGTCGCGGCACCCAGGCCATTTTAGTCTCCCTCTCCCCATAAATTGTCTTTTTTCATGCAAAAACGGCCACATTACTTAATTTTACCACTTTAAGAATTAATGTTTGTGTGAAACAACTGTTGTGTTCAGTAGGGCGGACCTTTTCAGAGCTGAAACTGACATGCAGCCTAGATTTAAGAAAGCCAGACTACGTCATTTTCCGTTGTGGATTTTCAGGTTTAAATCATTTCAATATAGCAGGGACTTACCCTTATTGTTTATAAAAATAGTTTCGTATACAAAAACGGATAATGTTTTCACATTGCATATGATATTTGTTGGTAAATAATTCTGTTCATTCAGTCACAAAGAAAATGATACAATAGATTTTTACTTATGTCTCTATATAATTATTTACCTTATGGCTCCAGGATATCACTGCATGGTCAATGCTTTTATGTTTGTAGAGATTGTTTCAGTATAATACAGGGAGGGATTATGCTCACAACAACTTATTTTAACATGACCCTTTCTTGATATGTTTAAAGAACATTTATTTTTTGCATAGGGCTCATATAAATGTTCTGCCTGTAAGTCTGGATCAGGAGGCGGAAACCAAAATTCTGCTTGTAAGACTGAAAGAAGGTGTCCAAATGGAGAGATTAGCAAATGCCATGAAAATGCAGATTGCATCATGGAAAGAGATGGATCCATAGCATGTGTGGTGAGAATTTTCTTATGTCTTACTGAGAACCATTTATGTTTATTTTATTTATGAGCTTCTCAGATGTGTCTATGGGAAGCAGACACATTAATTATATTTGCCCAATTTTTTATTATTAGTCACATCACTAGGATACACCAGATCACTTTGATCACTGTAGATGTGACCCATTGGTTTGCTCCTTCACTCTGAGGCTCATTGGGGTTCAATAACAATATGCTCTGTGGGAATAGTCTTTCAATTAATGGTGGTTTTAGAGACCAATACAGGATATATTTTCATAACTGCTTAGAGCATTGTTTTCCAACCTTTTTTAGCTAGGGGAAAACCGCAGATTTTTTTTTAGTGCAGGTCACAACTACTCTTCATTACACCAGTCATGACCCCTTTCAGTTTTACATTGTGAGAAGAAGGATGCAGGTTGCACACTGGGCAGTACAGTACAGTTAGTTGCTGAGGCATCCATATGACTCCCAAAAAAGTCTTGTGCACTGGTCCAAATCTTAATAGAACCTGTGACTGAGAGAGAAACCTATTATAAACTAAACAACAGATATTGAGGGACCGAAGGGTTGGGCAAGTTGGATTTCATCGGACCCATTCCTTTGTTTCCAGGATAATAAGCAGTGGCTTATTACCCTTTCTCATTGGAATAAACATACTGAATGTGCATGCTGATGGGGTATCAAGGAGAAATAATTATTTAACAAGTATGCTTACATTTTGGTACTGTATGGTTGACTTAGCACAATGCACTTCCCATGCATTCTGTTTCAGCAAGAGAGTGAAGGTAGAGATACTTAAAACTTTAGTAACATAAGCCTGGGCAAACTCTGGTTATAAGACAGAAGCCAGTGTATTATAGCAACTGTACTATTACACCCCCACAATGATACAGTGTTACCCGGTGATGTCCGGTATTCCTACCTAAACCTTTTGGAAAAGGAAAGGCAACAATGATGCTCTTATCCTTACATCCTATTCTTATATTCTCACCTTGTATTATGTCCTCATATCCTGACCTCATATCCCAACCTCATATACCATCCTCATATCTTTTCCCCTGCACTATCTATCCACTGCATTTTCCTGCCTGAAAGTGGGCAGGATGTGTAAAAGTCCCAGGCAATCTCTGCAACCCGGGTGTAACATGATCATTAGATGTACCGGAAGTCTCATAGACTTACATGGGTTTTGAGGAAAACCCTCACCCTTGCATAAGGTGGTGGTTAGAGTTAATTTACCTATACTTTGTTTTTAGTTGCTACAGAGGTAATAGATTTACCAAGTTTCATAAAAATTTCTCCATCCATTTGAATGTTTTGCTGGAAAATACATTTCTCATAGACTTGCATGGAAACTCCCTCATCCTTACAGAAGGGAGTGGGTTAGGATTAATTTTACTTTACTTTATTTTTAATGGAACTATTAAGTAACATGTACCAAGTTTTATCAAAATATCTCCAGCCATTTGGAAGTAATGCTGGACCATACATACATAAACACATGTTGGATTTTAGATAGGAGGCAAAATGGCATCCCTTTAAGGACCTTTGTTGAAATAATCATTTTCTTAAACAATTCTCAACAGTGTAAAGTAGGATGGGCTGGTAATGGACTGATCTGTGCAAAGGATACAGACATTGATGGATTCCCCGACGAAAAGCTGCGATGCTCTGATCTCAGATGCAAAAAGGTATATTGCAAAAAATACAGAAAACCAGTCAAATATATTTCAGTGTCACTTGAAATATTTACACCTGTACACACGATTGGTCTAAAATTCATAACAAACTCTTGGCATAGAGAAGTCCATTGCCAAGTTAAGATAGGCGGGACATTGCTGTGGTCGGCGATTAGCTGATCAGCAGCGCGATGCGTCGCCCACCGGCAAGCAGGAAGAAGACAGCACCAACTGGAGCCGCAATAGTGCGGCACTATGGGAGCGGTGACAGGCAAATCCAGGTTGTTGTTTTACATGCCCGCAGCCCAGGGATGATAGGTCAAAATAGTCCTAAGTTGGACTACCCCTTTAACCCTCGGCACACTGTAAGAAGCTCAGAGTATGCATGTTTTACCAGAGAAATACAAGAAACTACATATGTAACATAGAAAATAAGTACCCTTTGTGATCAACCCTACAACATAAATTATTAAGAAGTTCACCCTTGATCCTTTCACTTTTTTCAGGACAATTGTGTGACCGTACCTAATTCTGGTCAGGAAGATGCTGACAAAGATGGAATTGGGGATGCCTGTGATGATGATGCTGATGGTGATGGTATTCCGAATGCACAGGTTTGCTAGATACTTGTATAACATGTCAAACAATAGGATAAATAATGGAAAGAACAAGTTACTTTATGTTAAATTATACTGTTAACTTCATTTTATAACATCCATCTCAGTGAACACATTACACAAATGCAATTGTCTATTAAGGGAAATGTTTCAGAGCTATCAGATTTACAGAATGTGCAGCAAACCGGGGTACCCTCTTTGGTGCAGGGGCAGATAAGGAACCAGCATAACTCAGAATTATGTAATGTTTTTCCCATTCACATCTCCAACTTTCAAGAGATAGGGTCAGTAGTAGGGGTAAGGATATCATGGTTTTATACATTTTTTAATTGGTAGATAGGTTGGGAATAAAATTCTCTTCCATGGAGTATACAATTTCAGTTATTTCATTAGGAAGAAGGTATGAATGTCTTTCTGTCTGCTAATGTTTAAACAAGCTTTCTATTGCAGGATAACTGCGTCTATGTTCCCAATGTGGATCAAAGGAATGCAGATCAGGACAACTTTGGTGATGCCTGTGATAACTGCCGCAATATTAAGAATGATGATCAGAAAGACACTGACCGGGATGGGAAGGGAGACATCTGCGATGATGATATGGACGGAGACAGTATGCTTAACTTGTTACTTGAATTAAAGTACATACCAATGTGTAAATTGTACAAAGGCTAAAAGAGAAAACCAAAAAATTGCAAAACTTCAGTTCCGCAGATCACTGTCCAAACTAATTTAATGTTCTTATGGTCATTTATTGGTCAGGATTTCATAAAGTGATGACGTAGCACTAGGGTATGCCATTACTTTATGTTCAGTGTGTGTTTGACCTCTGGGACCCTACCAATTTTGAGAATTAGGGGAACGTATTGGTGGTGTAGCATGACATCCCCTTCCTTGTTTATTTCTGTACAACACCAGTGAAAACTCAATCCATATACTCATGTCATGATCAGCTGTTTGGTGCATTTTCCTATTAGTTAATAGCAGGATGGTTTTGAGAGTTAGGCCCTATTCACAGGTTCCATGAAAAACACAATTCAGTAAGGTCAGTGGGAAATCAACTCCATAATTCATACTTGTAACTGGCATTAGCCACAGTCATCATGATCGCAGAAAAATACAGCTGTGATCTTAAATGTGGTTGCTGTTTCATATATATATGTATTTTTAGGCTATGCTTACACCTCAGAATTTCCATGCGGGATTTGAATTCTGCACGGAGATTCGGTAGCAGCAGCGTCCTGTTGAATTGAACTGGATTCTGCTGTGCTGTCCACATGCAGAAATTTTCATGCCACGTGTCCACAGAAAGAATGAACATCTACTGTATATTCTTTCTATGGACTATGCACAAAATGCATAGACATCTATGACATGGCGCATTAGTACTGGCATATAATGCCGGCACCTGCAGTCTCCAGAATTTCCACACCGAGATTTTACATCCGGACATTCTGAAGTGTGAACATAGCCTTACTGTCATGGGTGCCTGTAGAGTTGGGGAACTTACAGGGGCAAGAAGTATTGCAATATCACATGGTATGTTCACATCACAATCCTGGAGAATGTAGATTTTCCAACAAAGGACTGGTAGTGCAGGGATGACCATTAATCCCTAGTGGAACAGAGGGAAAGAAAAAAACAGCCATTAGTTCATGTGAACCCTTAACGATTTTAAAAACGTTAGTTCCCTTCTCCTTAAGTTAATAGAGTTGCAGTATACATTCTTGACTATTACTCTATTCATTTTCTTTTGGACTGCTGAAGGTAACCAAGTAGAGAAAAGTTGAAAAATATATTGTTTATAGTATGTGCCTGACAAATTCTACCCTGACAAAGGATGTTGGAATGTGGTGACACGGGGGTGACGCCAGGACACCGTTAGCCTATACATGGTCTGAGGTTGGAGACAGCTTCTCCTGTGCCAGACATGTGGAGTAAAGAAACACACCGACATCAGGTTTCGAATAGCTGCCTTTTACGGAGTAGGGTGCAGATGGTATTACACACCAACAGTATGGTGCAGAGTGTAGAGGATGCAGTGTAACCCCTTGGGAGCCCTGTTGCCTTGCTGGGACTTATGGTGCTTTCACCCAACTGATTGATTGTGACTTGATATAAGACTGAGGATTGTTGCAGATCGCTAGGGTTCTTACAAGGTCCCGAGACTTTCTCCTCCAGGCTTGAATTTCCCCTATGCGGGGGATCCTTACAGAATGGCTGGATAAGATAAGACTTGAGATTAGGTTTGCTCTGGACTTCCCTCAGAGCTTCTACTCACTCAGCTCACACCTTTACCACACTTGGGCTCTGCTTAGACCAGTGACTATAGTAATAAAGTTATGGGTTTTGTAGAGGTCCCACATACCACACTAGGTGCAGTCTATCCTGCAATCTAAAATCTAAATGATAGAAAAATGGATAGTGCTTAAAACTTGGTTTTTAATCAAAATAGCTAAAAAATCACCATAAAGTGAGCCCCATACCAAATAAAATAGTATATAAGGTAACAAACAGTAGTCCAATTATCCTTATTATTGACAGATACTGTTTATTATATTAGGTTACCTGAGTAGTATCACGCTCTCAGGATTTACAACTCAAGATCTCTCAAATAGAAAACACCGCCGACAGCGCGTTTCTGTCAGCTTGTAGCTGCTGATGTCATCAGGATGACTTGTTGTGTTAGCATTACCTCAATAGTGCATTTATATGTAATCCTTAAACATAGCACAAAGATCTCAGATAAAAATCTCTAAAATAAACACCTGCAAAAAAGTGCAATGCAAAAAATATTTTCATGCAACAGTGGATTTGTATATTGGCCCCTAATGAGTAAGCCTGAAAAGAAAAAGACATATATATATCCATAGGGAGTGTATTAAAGTATGTGCTGTTTCAATGCACATCTATCATCCGGTATATACAGCCTCCATGTTGCTATTGCAGGATTAGAGCGATACCTAAAGAAATAAGACAAAACAGAAACCAGCATTTGCCCCCTTCATTGAACTTGAGTACCTGTAAAAAGAACTTTTATATAGCTGGGCTGTTACTCACGGATATACAGTAACCCCCCCGACCTACGATGGCCCCGACATATGATAAAATCAACATACGATGGCCTCTCAGAGGCTATCGCATGTCGATGTCAGCATCGACATACGATGCTTTTATATGTCGGGGCCATCGCATTAACTGCTATCTGACAGCGCAAAATGCTTAAGCTGCTGTCGGATAGCAGTGTAATGTGCCCCAGCAGGTTCACTTACCTATTCCCGATGCTCCGGGTCCACTTCCCGATCCTCCGGTGTCTTGCGCATCTTCTCCAGGGTCCGGGCCTTGCTTTCCGGCGTCGTTATTACGTCACTACGCACGCCGCGCCGGCGCAGCAGCGTAATAACGTCACCAGAAAGCGAGGCCCGGACCCTGCAGAAGATGCGCAAGACACCGGAGGATCGCGAAGAAGACACCGGAGCAGCGGGACAGCATCGGGAGTCCCTGGAACAGCAGCGGGAGCGGTGAGGACCTGGTGCGGAGCGGCGGGGACAGGTAAGTACAGCTTCCTATACTTTACATTGCATGGATCCCTCAACATACGATGGATTTGACAAACGATGGGTCGTTTGGAACGAATTACCATCGTATGTTGAGGGACCACTGTAGTATTCACATTACCGCTCTGGCGTTGAGCAGAACCTGCTGTACAGCAGGGAGCTGTCACGATCCGGCTACTGCTGCTCGCGCAGTAGTGCCGGCGTCTGACCTCATATCCTCCTCGGGGCATGCACGTCATCAATTCTGACGCTGCCCCCGCTCGACGTCAGTGGGGAGGCTGTCAGTAGTGCCGTGCTTAGGACATCCACCAGTGACATATTCAGATGCTGATTGAGGGAGACACAGGAAGTTAAATGTAAAGAAAGGTGAGTTAACGTTGGCAGCAATCTATGCAACTCGTACCATATATAATAGAGGCATTACGAGGGCAAAGAAGCTTACAGAGTCATTCTCAGATATTGAAAAGGTTAATGTACACATCCTTATGAGAGTGGTCCAAGTCATATCAATTAACCCACTACATGGAGTGGTGTAGCACAAAAATTGGTGGCAGGCAACTACCTATATTTAGATGGTCAGAATAATCGCAAGAGGCTAAAATTGGGGCTATTCTTGCTCGGTTATGGGGTTCTATTCTGGGACTCTAAGCCCGCTCTGGAACCTCCTGCAATTCCTAATATTGCCCTATTCCTATAAGATATTTTTATCCCGACCATCTATATATAGGTAGTTGCCTCCCACCAACTTTTCTGCTACACCACTCCAATTACACCAACCTCATATTGGTTCCATGTATATTTTTGTATCCTCCCTGTCCTGTATTAGTAATGGTTTTTCCTGCCCATTTCATAATGCTCTGCCCCTTATCCAAACACCAATAGTAAACTGGGATAACTTATCCCTGATCTGTGCTCTGTCCTCTAGCGTGCATAAAACATCTATTAAGTACAGTGGGACAATCATAGTGGAGCATTGATATGACATGGATTACGTCATATACTCTGTCCTCTAGTGTGCAAATAAAAATCCTTTGAATGTAGTGGGTTAATTGATATGACTTGGACCACTCTCATAAGGATGTGTATAATCACCTCTTCAATATCCGAGAATGACTCTGTAAGCCTCTTTGCCCTTGTAATGCCTCTATTATATATGGTACGAGTTGCATAGATTGTTGCCAAAGGTAATTCACCTTTATTTATATTTAACTTCCTCTGACTCCCTCGATCGACATCTGAATACGTCACTGGTGGATGTCCTAAGCACGGCACTACTGACAGCCTCCCCCTGACGGCGAGCGGGGCGGGCATAAGGATTGATGACGTGGATGCCCGGGGGGGGGGGGGGTTATGAGGTCAAACAGCAGTAGCCGGATCAGGACGTTTCCCTGCTGTACCCCCAGAGTGGTAATGTGAATACTATAACTGTGAGTAACAGCGCAGCTGTATAAAAGTTCTTTTTACAGGTACTCAAGTTCAATGAAAGTGGCAAATGCTGGTTTCTGTTTTGTCTTATTTCTTTAGGTATCTCTGTATCTCTCTAATCCTGCAATAGCAACACGGAGGCTGTATATACCGGATGATAGAGGTGCATTGAAACAGCCCATGGTTTAATAAGCTCCCTATGGATTTATTTAGTTGAATATATATATATATATATATATATATATATATATATTGTGGCAGTGTGGCAAGGAAAGGGTGTATTTCCTTGGCTCACCCTGCAGAAGCTCTCACCTGCTTCTTAAGTAATGAGGCAGGAGGGAAGGGAGGTGTATATGAGATGGAGACTCAGTCTAATGTGGGCTCTTCCTAGGAGACAGCATGTGGGCTGTAGGGAAGAGACAGAGCCTGCTGAGGAGTACACAGCTCGAGCTATGAGTGGCTCAAAGACAGTGACATGAATTGTGAGTAGAAGGTTGCAGGGGACATATGTTTAACCGGCTGAGAGAAGCTCAGCGGTTGTTAGTCAGGACAAGCTGATCTGTTTAGTCAGTGACCAGACGGTCTAGGATTTTGTTTTGTTCCTGCTTTTTGTTTATTTCTTTCCCTGTAACCTGTCTAATAAAACTGGCAAGGTGCCAGATTTGCATTATAAGCGTTTGTTTGCTGGTTTATTGAGAAGGAACGCATCCTGTGGCGTGGTCCAGGACGATCCCAGAGCTAATCCCCAAGACGGATATTCACATTTTGGTGGAGGATGCGGGCACGCCGTTGCTAAGGGCAACCCATTGCCAAGGGTAACCAACGGGCGAGTTGGAGAGGAGCTGTTGCTAGGAGCAACCCCCTGCAAGATTGCAAGTCGGAGGAGTCCAGCAGAGGAGTTCAAGCACAGTTTAGTGTCCGTGGAGGAGCGTTGCTAGGGGGCAACGGATCAAGACTTTTTTTTCTAGAAAATGGGACAACCTCGAAAGGCTGTTGCTGGGAGCAACCAACATGGGCCACAACCGGTGGTTGCCAAGACGAAGCCGAGGTCCTGTGAGTTGTCGGTGGGCGGAATCCCACTGTGGGTGGACTTGGATTGTTGCCAGACTGTATCTTGGATTATGCCAGAAATAATTCCATTTGTGAAGTCCTGCCCGGAGCCCGGTAAGACTGTTCAAATTACCTTTGATACATGTTTTGGGACAGTAAGCCATAAGATGGAGATATGTGTGGAACTTACAGTGGAAATTGTACTGGGCAGAGACTTTCCGTATTTCTGGCAGCTGTGGGATGCTGAGAGTGCACCTGAGAGTTCGCACACAAATGTTCCGGAAGGAGTGAGGACTGGGGGGGTCTCTACAGGACTGTGTGAATGGTGCTGTATATTGTGAACCCATGCAGGCTGATAATGTTTTTCTTGAAACACTTATGTTAATGTGTTCTGATGTAAAGAGTACTGTTGCCACCTCTCGCAGGACAAAAGAAAACCTGTGTGAGCTGGAAATAGAAGGTAAAAAGATGACTGTTTTGTTAGATCCAAAATGTGTAACAAGTCTGGTAAAGACCAGCTGCAGAAAGCCAGACCCTGCTATAGTGTCTATACAAGCTGGTATTTGGGGTTATAAAACAGTTAATGTGTGTATTTCTACTCCCTACGGTACCATAAGTCACAAGGTTGCAATAGAGCCTACCTTAGAGTATGAAGTAGTGCTGGGGAAGGATTTTCCGTTTTTTCAGCAGTTGTGGGAAGATTTTCAGGTGACTAGAGCAGGAACACCTGATAGGCCCACAACACTTGGTTTTCACCACATAGCAGGGGACAGTAACTCAGCAGAGGCTGAGGACGGGGAGTGTCAGCAGACCCTAGGTAGATCTCAGGTGGGAGTGTGCCAGACCACTAGGGGAGCTGAAGAACAGTCCACGAGTCAAGATAAAGAGGTGACTGGAATAGAAGCTACAGAGATGGCTGCGGAAAAACCAAAACTCCGGAAGAGAGTACCAGTGGAGCTGGGGGCTGCACTTACAGTCACAGACAGAGTCCTAAGTGAAGGAGACTGTGACAAGACAAAAGAAAAGTCTGCCAAGAAGCCGAGAGACAGTTCAGAGGAACTGATCAGGAATCTCCCTGACTCGCTGGTGCCAAGAGCCATTGAAGTTGTTGCTAGGGGCAACAAACTTACCGCCAAGGGATTGCCGGTCCGACGGGAGTGTTTAGCGAGAGTCTCCAGAGTTGCCAACATGGTGGGAGAGGAAGTGTGCCAGGTGTCAGTGGCACTTGTTGTGGATGATAATAATGAGGCACAAGTGGCCACAACCCCGAAAAAGGGGGAGACTTCATCTAGAGATGGAGAAGAGCTGGTTCGAGTGTCTGACAGAGGACCAGAGGATGTCTCAAGGTCTAACAGGGAGAGTGAGGAGACCGCTGTCAGTAAAAGGTCTCGGAAAAGACGAGCTGGCCTTGGGAAAAAACTGGAGCAGGTCCAGAATCTGGAAGAAACCCTGCAGATAGTTTCTGTGAAGTTGTTGGAGAAAGAAAAAGAGGTACATCGCTTGACAGAGGAGAAGGACAAATCACTTGCTGACTTTAAGAAAGAGCAAGAAGCGAGGCTTCAGCTGGAAAAAATTATGGAGCACAACAGAAGTGAGTTCGTGGCTCTGCAGGATGAACTGTCCCGCTCCCAGGGTCTTGTGACCAGCAAGGAGAGTGAAGTGCAGAGTCTGGCCAAGCGGATGTCATTCCAGGAAGAAGAAGTGAGTCTTCTACATGGTGCATATCAGGCTCTGCAGAGTGATCACAAGGCTAGGCTGGTAGCCATGGAAAAAATAGAAAAAGAGAAGACTGAAATGAAGATGGAAGCTAGAGCTCTTGCCAGCAATCTGGAGAGTGTCTCTAAAGCTAAGAGAGAACTTGAGGAGGAAGTCAAGGTGAAGAATGCCCTTGCAAATGCTCTTCAATCTGCTCGTCATGACAATGACTTGCTCCGTGAGCAGTATGAGGAGGCCCTGGAACAAGTTGAGACTCTGAAATATGAAAACAAGAACTTGCAACAGGAGATCTCAGATTTATCTGAACAGATTGGGGAGAGTGGAAAATCTATCAATGAGTTAGTGAAGTCCAAGAAACAGTTGCTGGACAGTGAGAAGATGATCTCCACAAAGCTCAAGAGTGAGCAGCTGAGATATATAAAGCTGGAAGATGACATGAAGATCTTAAAAGAGAGCCTGGAAGCGCATAACGAAACGCGCAGAAAGTCCCACGTAGCTGCCTTGGTTTTGCTGGGAGCGCAACTCTACGAGCAGGTGGCTGTGCTGGCGGACAATGAACAATTGAGGAAACAATTGCTGTCTTCGGAAGATACTGTCAGGGACTTGACAGAGTTACTTGACAGTGAGAGGATGAAGTCCGCTAAGCTCCAGTGTAAGCTGCGAAAATGTGAGAAAAAGGAAGAGGACCAGGAAGTCCTAAAAGAGAGCAGAGACCAAGATATGGTGGAATTGGCTCAAGAAAGGCTTCTGGGGCCGAAGTTACAGGATACAGTTATGCTTTCTCTGAATGCCAAAAAGTCCTCTAAAGCTAAGATTGAGGTGAAGTCCTGTAAGAAGTCCCCTGAAGCTAGGACTGAGCTGAAACCTGGTGGGAAATCCTCTGAAGTGGAGACTAAGGAGAAGAGAGGTGGGAAATCCTCTGAACCTGAGCAGACCAAAAATTCTGAAGGTAATGCTGAGGCAGAGAAATCCTCTGAAGCAGAAGCTAAACCAGAGTCAACCTCAAAAGCTGTGAGTAAAGAGAATGGCACAACTGAAGCTACAGGTAAAGAGAAGAGTAAGCCTGAAGAAGCTGCAGTAGTAGAAGCTGATTCTACACACGAATCTGAAGGAGCCAAAGACTCTGAAGCCAAACCTGAGGAAGCTGGTGCCCCTGAAGAGAAAGCTGGAAGGGATGAGGTGAAACCATGTGAGAAATCCACTGAAGTCAAGACTGAGGTAAAACCAGGTGGGAAGTCCTCTAAAGTTGAAACTGAGATGGACCCGTGTCAGAGGTCCTCTGACGGTACAGAGAACAAGACAGTGGTTGGTGAAGCCACTGAGGCTGAAAGATTCTCTGAAGCAAAGGCAGAGGTCCGGCAAGCCAGAAGAAGACAAAGGTTAGAAGCATCGGTCCTCTCACTCCTTAATTTCAAGAACCCTGCCCACACCAGAGTGAAGAACCTGGTACTGGAAAGGTGTGACCGAGAGACTTGCAATTGGTGGCTGGTAAAAGTCCGGAATATATATATATATTTATATATATGTCTTTTTCTTTACAGGCTTACTCATTAGGGGCCAATACACAAATCCACTGTTGCATGAAAATATTTTTTGCATTGCACTTTTTTGCAGGTGTTTATTTTAGAGATTTTTATCTGAGATCTTTGTGCTATGTTTAAGGATTACATATAAATGCATTTAATGCACTATTGAGGTAATGCTAACACAACACGTCATCCTGATGATGTCAGTAGCTACAAGCTGACAGAAACGCATTGTCGGCAGTGTTTTCTTTTCTCATGTGAAAATATATTTGAGAGATCTTGTGTTGTAAATCCTGAGAGCGGGATACTACTCAGGTAACCTAACATAATAAACAGTATCTGTCAATAATAAGGATAATTGGACTACTGTTTTTTACCTTATATCCTATTTTATTTAGTTTGGGGCATATGTTTATGGTGATTTTTTTTTAAAGCACTATCCGTTTTTCTATATTTATAGACCAGTGACTAGCAATGAACTAGGACAACTCCTCCTCCCACTACTTTATATACTGCTGAATTTAAGGGTCTCCATTGGCAGGCAGGGTCACATGGACTTGCACTGCTCCTCTCTCTTAAAGGTATAACACATATAAATAACAAATAACAGATAACACAAAACATATTAGAAATATAAATAAGAATATGATAAAGTGCTCAAATAGAATAACGGTAACAACCAGTCCTTTAGTGGGACCAACACCTGTGCCACAGGTCTGCCCGAGGAAGTCCGAAGCTCACAGGACAGCCTTTTGTGCTAAGACACCACAGACATTTACAGTATAATAGGAGGTGCATCTTTATGTTCTAGTCTTCAGGAGCCCTAGGAAATCACCCATTTTAAATGTTATGAGAGGGGGTTGTTAGGAAGAACGCTACAGAATCATTAAGCATCACAATGGGCATCAGGAGAAGGATAGGAGTAGTTTTTCAGATTGTGTAGGCTAATACAGCCTCTATCTATTACGGTATACAACCATGTGATGTCAGTGAAAGGGAAGTTTCCTTTGGTCACAAGTAGATAAAATGTAACAGTGGCGGTTGGCAGTCACCAGCATGCAGCACTTCCTGCTGTTTACCTTGGCTGAGCTTGCCTTCCCTGATACAGACTTCGGTAAATCATAATCAGTACTGTTGCAGGCGGTTACAGTTTCTAGTTCACCCATAGGGGCCACGTGTGCAGAAGCTGTTTCTTTAAGGGTCCATGTGTGATCCTGATTACTAATTCACGCTTCTGTCTGCATCTGAGCTCCACAGCTCTGCTGTTCTAACAGCTCCAGCTCAGCTATAACACCAGGTCTGCTCTGCTTCATCAGACTCTGTTGCTGCACTGATACCATCTATAGCGGCAGCTTGCCTCACCTGCCTGTATTGTGGCCTTCTGGCCTGCCTGGCCAGATGCCATTTAACTGGGACCACTTTTGCGGGAGCGACCTGATGTCTCCCCTACAGCTGAAGTCCACCTTCCGCATCCTGGAGCAGGATAGAGGGTGAAAACCAGGGGAATACTTAGACTCACTTTGGCCCAAAGCTGAAGCAGTAACTGGCACAGAGGGTCTACACAAGTTGGGAAGTTACATAAGGACACTTGGAAACACATATGGTGCATGGACACATTAGTCCTAGTTCATTAGAAATGTCTATTTGTACCAAGAAAACAGATGACAAATACGAATCTTGGATGAAATAAAAAGTTTAAGTTTAATCTAATTAGGTATTATAGGAGTTTTTGTTGGAACCGTTTCCATATATGCCAGTTGCCCATCCCCCACCAATCATGTAAACCTCGGTAAAGAAACAGGAGTAAACATTTGACCTGACTATGTATGCTCCATGTCTAGGAGCAAGAAGCCATTTGTTGTAATGTAAGGGTAAAAGTGCTATGCTCCACTGAGTCTCCACAATGGCATGGGGGTCTTGCATAGTCACCAGCAACACTACATGGAAACTACACAGCAAACACACTAAAAAAAATTTATGCAAACATCAGATTCCTGTAATGCACATTTTACACATATTACACGCAGCTTTCTGTAAAATATCATAGAAGTGGCCTTTGATGTCATTTCAGTCTGCACTAAAAGCATCTGCAATTTTCCAACAAGGCTGAAATGACCTTGGCTGATAATGTCTCAGCTTTTCCAGTACAGTATGGTAAAAAGGCAGATAAACACTACATAGAGTTAACCCTACATATATTAAATTAAATAAACTGTTACAAGATTTACGACTATAAAATGCCCTGTTATCCCCATTAAAGCAAATTGTCAATTGTTTTACAGAATAGGTCATTTTTGAAAATGTTTTATTAAAGGGGTACTCCGGTGGAAAACAGTTTTTTTTTTTTTAATCAACTGGTGCCAGAAAGTTAAACAGATTAGTAAACTACTTCTATAAAAAAAAATCTTAATCTTTCCAGTACTTTTTAGCTGCTTAATGCTACAGAGGAAATTCTTTTCTTTTTGGAACACAGAGCTATCTGCTGACATCATGACCACCGTGCTCTCTGCTGACACCTCTGTCCATTTTAAGAACTGTCCAGAGTAGGAGAAAATCCCCATAGAAAACATATGCTACTCTGGACAGTTCCTAAAATGGACAGAGATGTCAGCAGAGAGCACTGTGTTCCAAAAAGAAATGAATTTCCTCTGTAGTATTCAGCAGCTAATAAGTTCTGGAAGTATTAAGATTTTTTAATAGAAGTAATTTACAAATCTGTTTAACTTTCTGGCACCAGTTTATTAAAAAAAAAAGTTTTCCACCAGAGTACCCCTTTAACTCAAAATCCTCAACAGTTTATTCTGTTTAATGTATTCAGGGTAACATACATTAAACAAAATAAACTGTTGCAAGGATTTTGAGTTCATAAAAATAAAAATAAACTATTGACAGGCAATTTGCTTTAATGGTGATAACAGGGCATATTAAATAGTCACATTGTAAATGAAAGTAGGAGACAACCATAAGTTGCATGTAATAAGCCTTTACATAGAGGATTGCATCAATCTAAATACAGATACAGAGACACAGTGATGAAATCACTAAATGGGACAACCTCCATATTTTAAGAAAAAAAAGGAGGAAAAGAGAGGGTGCTCCTAGTGCAATATGTTAGAGGATAATGGGATCCCCACTAGAATCTACCCAGCTTACCAGAATGTGTTGTGCTGAGGGATGTTTCAGCCCTCTACACGAACATCAAGCAGGGCCAGGGTTTGAAATGCATATGGGAATAATGAAACAATGATCCCGAGCTTAAACAAACACAGAAATATTTTTTACACCAAAGTTTACAATTTATTTTACACAATAATTACTTTATCTACCACAAAGAAGTTTTTTCCAGAGGAGAGGTACAGCGATGGGGTAGATAGTCACCCCTTCATTTTCTAATTTATTTAGGAGTCTTTGAAAAACAATTCATCTATGCAGATCCAAATTTATCCTCCCACATAATCCATTATCGGCGATTCATAGATGATTTATTATTCGTGTGGAAAGGGGACCCGGAATCAATCCAAATATTATCCCAGACATTGAATAACAACTCCTGGGGAATTAAATTCACTATGGAACACAACGAGGACACAGTACATTTTCTTGATTTAAATATTTCCCTCAATACGACCAAATTCAGTACATCCACATATTTTAAAACCGTGGATGTCATCAGCTACCTGGAATTTGATAGCGGCCACTTCAAGCAGTGGCTAAAAAACATCCCATATAGCCAATTCCAAAGAGTGCAGAGAACCTGCACGGACAAGGCCACATTCAAAATTCAAGCAAAACTATTGGAAAAAAGACTCCAAGAGAAAAAATACCCCAAAGGCATCATAGAGGCATCACTGGGATGAGTAAAAATAAAACACAATGTGAATGTTTAAAAACTGACATAAGCAAAGAGGACAAAGTGAAGAATGGGGAAAAATACAGCAAAACCAATTTTATTACCACCTATAGTTGTGAAGCCAAGGAAATAAAAACTATCCTAAAAAGAAATTTGCACATTCTGAAAAGTGATGTCCACCTAAAAGACAAGATTAAAGAACAGCCGCAAATCACCTACAGACGGGCCCCTACTTTTAAAAAAATCTCCTTGCTCTGAGTCAAATAAGGCAACATAGACAAAAGAGCAGAGGTGCGGATCTATCAGCTGGAGTTTATTGCTGTAACACCAAGAGGTGTCTTTGCTGTAAGGAAATCAAACACAACACAAAATAAATAATTTCCAGAGAAACAGAGGCTTACATGTCAGTCATCTTTCGTGATGTACATGATAGAATGCATTTGTGGGATGCAATACGTAGGGAGAACGATGCAACAACTTCCAAACACCAACAGAATATAAAGTGGCAGTTTCAGTTGCATGGTTTATCCCGGCATTGTTCCACCAACTAGCAGTAAACCCAGTCAGCATCAAACCTATTGAACAAATAAAAGAAGACATCTCCAACCGCTTTGAAACCCTGAAAAAGAGGGAGTTCTTTTGGATATATAAGTTGTCTACCATCACGCCGAGAGGTTTAAATGAATTTACAGAAACTATTATATAGTCCTAACTAAAATGCAAATGGACTTAATATAATGCTGAAATCTACACAAACATCTCTCATGAAAATGGACCAAATACCTCTCATGCAGAAGTCACGTCATTAACATCGCTGGAACTAAATTACCGCTAGGCACCAGCAGTATCAAGCCCTCCGGAGCACCAAAATCCTCAGAGCTAGCTGTACGCATGCGTACAATCCAAATAACATCCACATCATTCAGTACGCATGAACAATGGACTCAATTTAAACTTATCAGAAATACCTACACGCATGTGCAATACACGTGTTGACCAAATAAATGTCGATTTTTTATTTGTATTTTAAATTAAACAAGATCTGGATCCTTTTTTTTTTATAAATGATATAAATTATATTTTGTTTTCTTTTCTTCCTTTCTATTCCATTTGTCCCCTCCTCCATCCTCCCGTCCTTTCCATTTTTTTATTTTTTTATTTTATTAAGATATTTTCTGCAATATAGTTCTGCAATGTGTTGAAGCGGAAGTGAATAAAAATTGTGTTTTAAATTCTACTGCTTTTACAATGGCCTGTACTAACTGCCTGACGAAGAACCCGGGTCGGGTTCGAAACCTATGTTGCACCAATAAACCTTATTTCTGAACCAACTGGCCTAAAGATTTTTCGTGAGGACAAATATCCAAGATTTTTTATTGGATACAACACTGTTTGTTCCCTCCACCATTTACAAAAAAAAACATAGTTTAGCTTTAGACTACAAAGTCTTGGGTCATCTTAAAGACTGAATTAATTTCCTTCACTGCTAACATAGTATTACAGTTTCAATTACAGTTAGATATAGCTTTGTGGAATAAAACAATAAATATAGTGCCTTTGAGTTTTCTCTGTATATTATCGCCTAATGCATGCCTTAAACGTCTATGATATTGTAAACTGTATCTGTTTGCTGTCTTTCAGAGATCAAAAATGCTGTGGATAACTGTAAAACAGTGCCTAACACTGATCAGAAAGACACAGATGGTGACGGCGTAGGTGATGTTTGTGACAGCTGTCCCACAATTCGGAATCCAGATCAGGTAGTTTACACAGATTTTCATTTTAATCTGTGATTGTAATATCTAGTATCTTTGCATTGCACATTTATTACTTTGTTTGCTTTGTTCAATTATTTTTCCTAACAAAATTAGTTCATTTTTGCTTTTTTATTAAACACACACATACCAACAAATTCCTGATTCACACCTCCAAATGTAAAAACGTAAAAAAAAAAGAAAGCATAAATTGTCGCATTGGGAGTCAAATAATAAAAGTATTTTTTAGAGCAGGTCAAGGTCTCATACATACATTAGTCCTCCTTCTGGCTTGATGTCCAGACCATTGTCTCATAATATCTGGGCAAGATTTTGCAGATGCTAAGTGAAAAGGAACAGTGCTCCCATAGGCAATGGATAATTGTATATCATATGACAAGCAGTTAACAAACATTATGAGGAAGGTCCAAGCTGTAGGGACTGAAACGCGTTGGATATTTTACACCTTATATTTACTATGAATACCTTTTACCTGGTTACATGTGACTGCGTTTGGGATATTAACTACCTGACTTGGAGTCCCAGACCGCCCAACTGATCCTGGATATCACCACCTGGTCCTAGTTGCTTTCTGCTCCAATTAACAAACAGTAACAGATTTCATCTTGTCAGATCAATACTTACACTAGATATGGAAAATTAACAGCCTTTATTTTCTACAACTTTAAAAAGAAGTTTGCTACAGGTTCAGATAAAGTATGGGGCTCTATAGCATGTGACGAAATGAAAATGTAATACTAACTGCTAATAATAAATGTATACAATAGCAGTACACAATCAATAGATGAAAAATAAGTATAAATGGAAATAAATGTATCTCTTTGTCTCAAACACTGCAACGCTGAATATCTGGGATACTACACAGTGCTAAATGGTCACAATACTGCAAAATATATAAACAATATTCACATTATAAAGGGTACAAAATAAGGCACAAAATGAAAATCCAGTCACCCAGTCTGCACTAAAGTATACGGTCTAGGAGGAAAGTGGCATTTCATCACGTAGTGACTTTCTCAGGGGTGGTATTTACCCCTGAGGAAGTCACTATGTGACAGAATGCATCACATAGGGACTTCCTCATTATTGGCCACACATCAATGCTAATTATGAATTTATGGGGCAGCACAAATGATCCAGCCAGCAAGCCTTTTGAAGGCTTAGAATACAATCTCAGGTAAGTGATATTGGTACTTGATCGTGTAAAAATGGCCCAAAATCAGGTTACCAGGCAGATAATTAGAAAAATTTGGGCAAACACAGAAACAGAGAACATGGCTACAAACTTTCAGGATTACTAGTAAGAAGAAGATAGTTGTCACAAAGTGTCAGACTACCTGGGTTAGTGGTGTATACCGCACATATTCCTTTACAAAGTGGTACCTGTCCCATCATCTATAAAGCCTAAAGAAGCAGCTGGATATATAGGCTGATGCAGACATATTGTTATTTGTTTGAAGATCTATGAGGGACAGAAATAATAACTGGGTAATGGCAAAAGTTTATTTTACATGTATTTCTGAAATATGTTTCTTTCTCAGGCAGATGCAGATCATGACTTAGTTGGAGATCAGTGTGATACCAACCAGGACCGGTAAGGAAAAGGGAAATAACACAAATAAGTATTTGCAAATATCTTGTCAGCAAAAATCAAATAACGGAATCTAATACACCAATGTACTCATCATATAAAATTTTATTTATTTACAGATACAACTAAACTCAATTTATTTTCTGTTTATGCTAAACTAGAGACGGAGATGGCCATCAGGACACCCGTGATAACTGTCCATCAGACATTAATAGCTCCCAACTGGATACGGACAAGGATGGCATGGGAGATGAGTGTGATGATGATGATGATAATGATGGAATTCCTGATATTGCACCACCTGGACCAGATAACTGCAGACTTGTGCCTAATCCAGACCAGGCAGATTCTGATGGTATTTTTTCTTCATTTTGGATTTTAATGTATTGTGATTTTTTTAGCATCTATCAAAACATTTAGTTTTGGCTGCAACCAGAGGCCATCTACATAGAGATTGCATGTGCTTGCCTACATTTGAGTTTAACTTAGATTCCTCTATCTGTGGACCATATATTGAGTTAAAGTAGTACTCCGGGTAAATGCATTTTGTTCTGATTAATCCACTTTCTAAATTTATGCAAGTTCCTGAGATAATAGAGTCACTCATCCCTGCATGATGAACCTGCAGCACCTCTTTAGCGGATTTTTTGTATTGAGTAGCTCGGCAGGCACACCCCCAGTTCTAGATCAGTGAGAACCGAGCTGTAGCTTCACATTAGGGGCCAGCTCTGGGCAATCGGCAAATGGCCCTGCTCCAACAGCATTGTACTGTGTGCTATACTTCCTATGATGTGGGCTGCACACTTAATGGCTGAGGTGTGTATTCTGCACGAGCCAGTGCTCAGACAGCAGGATTTTGTTCCTGTTTACTGAGCGCTGTCTGAAGCTGAATAAATGTCCCGGCCATTATGAGTGCAGCCCCCATTATAGGTACAGCACACACAGAATAATGCCATCCCACCCATCTGACAGAGTAGCAAGACTGTCAGAGAGGATATCTCCGGACATCTAAGCATGTCCATAACCCACTTTTTACAGAGAGATCACAGGTCCTATTAAAGTATGGAGTAACATGGAATATTAAAGGGGTACTTCGGTGAAAACCTTTTTTCTTTTAAATCAACTGGTGCCAGAAAGTTAAACATATTTGTAAATTACTTCTATTAAAAAAATCTTAATCCTTCCAGTACTTATTAGCTGCTGAATGCTACAGAGGAAAGTTCTTTTTTTTTTGGAACACTGATGACATCACGAGCACAGTGCTCTCTGCTGACACCTCTGTCCATTTTAGCAACCGTGCATAGCAGATGTATGCAAAGGGCAGCATGGTGGCTTAGTGGTTAGCACTGCTGCCTTGCAGTGCTGGGGCCTTGGGTTCAAATCCCACTAAGGACAACAATAAATAAAGACTTATTATTATAATAATGTCAGCAGAGAGCACTGTGCTCGTGATGTCATCAGAGAGCATTCCAAAAAGAAAAGAATTTCCTCTGTAGTATTCAGCAGCTAATAAGTACAGGAAGGATTAAGATTTTTTAATAGAAGTAATTTACAAATCTGTTTAACTTTCCGGAGCCAGTTGATTTAAAAGAAAAAAGGTTTTCACCGGAGTACCCATTTAACTGGCTTCTTAAAAGCAGTTGGTGCACTACAGATTCCAGCAGTGGCACTGCAAAACCAGCCCATAAACGCTATCACATTAAAATACAAAGCAAGTTGAGCAAAGCAGTGGTCTGACTTGTATTTTAACATAAAAACGCATTATAAGAGTTTATAGTGAACATGTAATACACATTTTGGGTACTGGGGTAATTGTTGGAGGTTAGCGTTAGCTGTTTTTGGGGCTAACGCTAAGCCCCGACTTAGTAATGGATTCCATCTACAGGACAGCTTCCACTACTAACCTATCACTACTTCTGGAATGAAAAGATATTTCTGGTGATCCAGTACACCATAGAGATTAATTTTATAATCCTTGATGTCACAATTTCAGAATCCAACACATTATCAACATCAATTAGAATAAAAAATAGCTTTTAATTGAGATATACTAAAATTAATATATAAACACAGTACGCATATAGAGCACAAAACATAAGGAGGGTAGAGGTAACAGGTGAAACCCTAATAAATTCCCTACCTAAATAGATTCCTAACAACTAAGTGAAGGACAAGGGTTAGGGGGGCAATTACAATATGTACAATTGGTACAAAAATATATCAACCTCTCTGGCCAACGCGTTTCTCTCCCAGGTTGAGGGGAGTTCATCAGGGATGAGAGGATAATATTCACAATTCAATTAGTGCACAACAAATGCAAAATCATATATAAAAGATGCAAAAACCAATAATGACAATAAATAGATGATAATACATAGGTCCGGGTCCGTCAGTAATAAGTACCGGTCATATATGTGAGTCTGTTAGTGTCTGGTCAAATACATACACATACATTATCATAGCAGAAGGATGGCATTTAGAATATTACTATGCAATGTTAGTAAAGTAATAATAGATTGACTCCAGAGAGAGAAGATGATGTTCTGTTCAAGATACACGCAGATACACCCCTATGTAGGATGATGGTATTCAATTAAGACCACCAACAGAACACTCTGTTCCTGATATTAAAGCAGATTTCAATTTAACAGACTCCTAAAAGTAATGCCAGTTATGTATAGGATGTGATGATATTAATGTGGTCAGGCAATGATGTACTTCCACAGGGTAGGTCAAGTACTAATAGTCACAATTGGGACCAAAATCTCATAAGGCAGGTATGGGTGGATAACCACTAAATAGAATTAGTCCAAATGGTTCAAAAGACGAATAGATAATAGATAGCCCAGACCTGATACCTGTGGATGAAAAGCCTGGACCACGTTGGACGCCGGTGTCGAACGTGGTCCAGGCTTTTCATCCACAGGTATCAGGTCTGGGCTATCTATTATCTATTCGTCTTTTGAACCATTTGGACTACTTCTATTTAGTGGTTATCCACCCATACCTGCCTTATGAGATTTTGGTCCCAATTGTGACTATTAGTACTTGACCTACCCTGTGGAAGTACATCATTGCCTGACCACATTAATATCATCACATCCTATACATAACTGGCATTACTTTTAGGAGTCTGTTAAATTGAAATCTGCTTTAATATCAGGAACAGAGTGTTCTGTTGGTGGTCTTAATTGAATACCATCATCCTACATAGGGGTGTATCTGCGTGTATCTTGAACAGAACATCATCTTCTCTCTCTGGAGTCAATCTATTATTACTTTACTAACATTGCATAGTAATATTCTAAATGCCATCCTTCTGCTATGATAATGTATGTGTATGTATTTGACCAGACACTAACAGACTCACATATATGACCGGTACTTATTACTGACGGACCCGGACCTATGTATTATCATCTATTTATTGTCATTATTGGTTTTTGCATCTTTTATATATGATTTTGCATTTGTTGTGCACTAATTGAATTGTGAATATTATCCTCTCATCCCTGATGAACTCCCCTCAACCTGGGAGAGAAACGCGTTGGCCAGAGAGGTTGATATATTTTTGTACCAATTGTACATATTGTAATTGCCCCCCTAACCCTTGTCCTTCACTTAGTTGTTAGGAATCTATTTAGGTAGGGAATTTATTAGGGTTTCACCTGTTACCTCTACCCTCCTTATGTTTTGTGCTCTATATGCGTACTGTGTTTATATATTAATTTTAGTATATCTCAATTAAAAGCTATTTTTTATTCTAATTGATGTTGATAATGTGTTAGCTTCCACTACTAAGCCTGAAAATTCAATTATAAAAAAGACAACACATTGAAAAAATAAATGTATTTAAAAAAAAACACTCCCCCACAGCCCTAACCCTATTATTGACTAAAAAAACGCGGGTCATCATCGCAATCCACTGAATCCAACGTGGTCCTCCACATTCACATATCTGAAATGAGAAGAAAGCGGAGGGGGGAGGTTAGTACAGTTTTGGTGCTCTCCCCTGGGGAGTGTTCCCATACTGCAGTGTTTTCCTAAACAGAGAGCTTCCAATTGTTGACGTGTGCCTAATGTATCCTGTATATACAGTCATCCATAGACAGCTGTATATACAGGATTGCGCAGGAAGACTTAAACCAGAACTGCTCAGCTGGGCTCCTGTATAGTATACATGGGTACACTATGCACCCTTGTATACTATAATGCCGGCAGAGGTAAGTAGGGATGCTCTGCACCCTGTATATGTATTTGCTATACATCACTCCTTACCCCCTTACATTCCTTGGGCCGGGCGCTCTGCATCTGACCCATGGAGTGGTACCTGAAGGCAGTGAAAAAATTGCCACAGGGTACAAAAATGTCTGTTTCCACACACCAGCAAAAGCGCAAGAAAAACTGACAAAAGGCCATAAAAAGCTGTGAGAGTTTTTTCTGGTGTTTTTGCTGGTGGACAAAAAAACCTCAATGGAATCCGAGCCTCAAAGCAATAGAACAAAATCCCTATGTCCACTTTTCACTAAGCACAAAGATACGGCAACATGGTGGGGAGGTGGTGGACTTAAAAAGTGTACGCCCAGCAGGCAACCAATTAAGGGCGTACTGGACCTTTAAATCTAGCAGCGCACGTGCGCCCTGTGCCCTGAGGAAAGCACAGAAACAGGAGGACTGGGGACAGAAGAAGGTGAGGAAATGCCCGGGGCTCGCATGCGGGCACGTCCCCCATAACGAGTCCTGAAGCCACCGCAACTAGCAGGAGGGGATGGAACAGCCGAAGCATTGCCCATAGCAATGCCCGGGACACACGTGCGGGTGGGTCCCACACCGCGAGTCCCGGAGCCACAGCAGTTAGGGGAGACGGGACTCTCACGGCCAAAATGAATGGCTAGAGCGATGCCATTAACAATATGCACACAAGGATTGTGATGACTGGGCCAAAGTGTTGGCAATTATGCAGACAATCCATCTGTATATGTAAAGTCTCAATATACTTCAAGGTAATTCAAAGTGTGCTCCAGGAAAATAATAATATTGCATTCATGATGCGCTGTACATAGACTAAGACAGGCCCTAAAGAAGCTCTGTATGGCATAGGTGTGGCTCTCTGTGGTGCTCTTGGATGCATATCTGATGTGCTGCTAATGTGAGACTATGTTTTTCATTATTTTCTGGGCATGTATGCTATGACATTTTGGGTGTTCACTGATAGCAATTGTGTCTGTGTGGTCCAACCCTCTGTACGGTCTGTCTTAGTCTCTGTACAGCACATTATACACGGAATCCTATTTTTCGGGGCACACTTTGCATTACATTGAAGTATATTGAGACTGTGATTTACATATCAGTTATTTTTACCAATGTAGTTATAAATGGATTGTCTGAATAATTGCCTTCCTTGTGTACAAACAGTAGGGCAAAAAAATATTTAGTCAGTTCTCCCACTTTAAAAGATGAGAGAGGCCTGTAATTTCCATCATAGGTATACCTCAACTATGAGAGACAGAATAAGAAAAATAATCCATAAAATCACATTGTCTGATTTTTAAAGAATTTACTAATTATGGTGGAAAATAAGTATTTGGTCACCTACAAACAAGCAAGATTTCTGGCTCTCACAGACCTGTAACTTCTTTAAGAGTCTTTATGTCCTCCACTTGTTACCTGTATTAATGGCACCTGTTTGAACTTGTTATCAGTATAAAAGACACCTCAGGAGAGGAACATGGTGGCAGGATGCTAAGCTAAGCTCCGCCCCCTTCCTTCCACCTTGTGCACCACGCCATGCTGCTGTACTGCGGGATCCGGTGAGAGCGGAGTCCCGGGGGTGAGACACCCCTCCTGGTTTAATCCTGGGTCTGGACCCTTGGAACAGCGCCCCCGAGAGACGGATAGTGATAGGAAGCCCCCGTGATCCGGTACTCACCTGCGAGGTTGCAGAGAGGATGGGGATCTGCGCCGGGTCTGCGCTAAGAGAGCGGCGTCTGCACCCCCCACGCTAGGAAGCAGTGAGGACCGGAGCCGGAGTGCAGCATTAGAGAGAGCTGGAGGGGCAGCAAGAGGAGTCGCAGGTGGAGAGCTGTGCCTGCAGTGGCGAGACGGGCGCAGATGGCCCTGGAGTGCGGACCTGGAAAGCTGGGGTGACTTGCTGGCGGTTTGAGAGCACTGATGTGTACAGCAGTCCCAGGGTCAGTGCGGAGCCGGAGAGAGGTCAGCCAGTTAGTGATACAAAAAGTGAGCATCCTGCAGTAAAGAAGCATCCCTTTGCAGAGGGATTTACCTCAGCCGTGGTGAGAGCACGGGGGGGAGGGTATGCTGGCTAACGTCTGGAGACTGCAAGACGGGTGAGACCGCTTAAGTTTTTTTTTTCTCTTTCCTCCCTTTGTAACAGTAAGAGGTTGACTGGTTCCCTAAAACCCCTCTTTCTTCTACTTCTTACTCCTTTTTGGAGAAGTAACAAATTATAGTGAAGAAGTGGCTTGTATTAACCACATATTAACTTTTACAAGTTATATAATATGCACTAACTTTACAAATCCACACTATGCATTAACCGTAGAACTTATGTATTAATTGTACAATCTATATATTATTTCTGCAATCTATGTTTTAAATCTACAACCTATGCATTAATATTACAACCTATGCATTAACTTTACAATCTATGCATGAACTCTACAACTTATGGATTAACTCTACAACATATGCATTAACCCTACAACCTATGCATTAACTTTACAATCTATGCATTAACTCTACAACCTATGCATTTATCATTTACTAATCTGCCAATATTAACATACTGTGCTAAGATTAAAGGGCACGCTAAAAATAAATGTGTCTTTTGGTTGGAGTGGACTGTGAAGATCTTCAAAAAATATTGGACAATATAATTGTGTAATATTTTGGTAATGTGGAGGAAAGAATAATGAAATGATGTTTGTAAAAATTTGGGTTTATTACTTCTATTGACCAACTAATTAACACCGTGGTTAAGTCTGGTACAATATAGAGTCCAAAAGAGGTGGATAATTTACTGCCGTTGTCTATATAATTAAAAATGCCACCAAAAAGGAAATCTACAAGCCCGGTAAAAGATAGCAGGAATGCAGGGAGAATGGATAAATATGTTGCATCCCCAACAATGACATGGAAAAATAAACATGGAAAGCAAAATACACAGGAAAATTTAATGGAGGAGGAAGAAGAGGGCTGCACAGTAACAATGAAAGTGATATTGGAGGCAATAGGGAAATATAATGCTTCTGTTGAGGGATTAGCTGGTCAGATAGGAAGTATAGGGTCAGATGTGACACTGATAAGAGATGACATGAGGAAACTCAAGGAAAAATGTAAAAAAATGGAGGAAAGAAATGGAGATAATGAGAAAAAAGGTGGAAACAAGTCAGTCCGAGAAAAGAATTTTGACTCAAAAAATAATAGAGATGGAGGATAGATTTAGACGAGGAAATTTGAGATTGTTGGGTTTTCCAGAGGATGGAGGGGAAGGACCCTGTGGGTTTCCTGCAAAGATGGATAACTGAGGAGTGTGAGGAGGGGAACTTGTCCCCCTCATTTGGTATTGTGAGAGCCCACAGGGTCCGATGAGGCAGCTCCCACTGGGTAGTAGGCCCAGAAAAATGTTGATAAAATTGTTAAATGAAGGAGACAGGGAAAGGATTTTATGTGTATTGAGAAAGAAAAATAATGTCATGTACATTAATAATAGAGTAATGGCATTTCCTGACTATTCATTTGAAACACAAAAAAAAGTATGTTGTTCAAAGAAGTAAAAAAAAGAATGTATCTTAATTGTATTAAGTTTTCTTTTATGTTTCCGGCAAGGCTGCGGGTTGTATACAGAGATACAACTATGTTCTTTCAAAACCCAGCAGGTATAGTGGACTGGATGAACAGTCAAGGATAAAAAAATGGATAAAGGAATTTAATGTGAGGGTAGAAAGGTTAATATAAAAATTGGCGTGAAGACACGAGGGGAGGGGGGGACATGTTAGTATAGGGACTTGTCAGTTGTTGGGGCAGGTCATTTAGAGGGAAGGGGGGGGAATGGGAGGTCCTGTGTACAAGTAAAAAAAAATGTTTTCTCTCTCTCTGTCTCACTTACTCCTCCTTCCCATTAGGAAGAAGTAATGATTGTAAAAGGAAGATAGGATGTGTACAAGCATATTGGTATGGAACTTAAGGGGTTTGGGGGATAAACACAAAAGAACAGCAATAGGAGATATTCAAAAAAAAGCACTTACCAGGTATAATTTGTTTATTGGAAACACATTTAATCAAAGAAACTTCACAGAGAATTAAAAATTATTTTTCACATTATTATCACTCTTTTTTCACCCCATGTTCTAGAGGGGTTACAGTTATGATACACAATAAAGTTAATAGGGAGTTATATGATAAATTAATTGAAGGAAGATTTATAATAGACAGGTTAAGATTGGGAAAGGTAAGAAGGAACTATAGACAAACCCCCCTGAAAAAGTTTGGCGACGAAGGATATATGGAGAGCCCGCAGTCCAGGGAAAAATATATATACACATGTTGGAATAAAACCAGTAAAAAGATGTTCCGCATAGATTTGTGTCTGGGTGATAACTTGGGGAGTGTAAAGAGTAAAAAGATTAATTATTGCACTCGCTGTATTTTGGATCACTCTCCGTTAAGTATTAAAATTGATACGGGAGTGGGAAATTTAGCAAGGACATGTAGAATTAACCCATATTGGTTTGAATTTTTGGATAATGAGGTAATAAAACAGCAGTTAATTGAATTTTTTTAATAGGAATTGGGGTACAGCCTCAGACCAAATTGTGTAGAAAACAGGAAAAGCATTTTTACAGGGGGAACTAATATATGCAATTGAAAAAAAAGAAAAAAGAGTTTAATAAGAGGGAATTTTTTTTATTGATATAGTAAAAGAAGCAGAGGAAAAATTTATAATAGATGGATCAGAGGACTATAAAAAGGATTGGGAAGATCCAAGAAACAAGAAACCTAGAAAGTTATTTAATTGAGAAATGTAGTAGAAAAGCTAGTTTTAAAGGTCAACAGAGATTTATGGAAATGGGGAAACCTAATAAAAAAAATAATGGCCCTAATTAACAATCAACAGGGGAATAGAAGTATTCATGCCAATAAAGACATGGATGGGGTGATACACAATAACCCGGATAATATAATCCAAGAATTTGATACATATTTTGAGGCATTATATAAAACAGTCAAAATTTTGTCAGAAGGAATTAAAAGATTATTTGGATAGAATTGAGTTACCTAGAATCCCAGAAGAAGAACTGGAGGAACTGAATGGCCCATGGACAGTGAATGAATTATACAAAGCATTGGGAACTATTGGGGGCAACATGTCTCCAGGAGGAGATAGGTTCCCCTTTGACATTTATAGAAGATATGGAGAGATTCTTATTACAGCTTTGATTAGAGTTATAAATAGTTCTCTCGAAAATGGGGCACTGCCAAAATCAATGAGTGAGGCCAATATTATATATTATATTTAAAAGGGTACTCCGGTGGAAAACCTTTTTTTTTTAAATCAACTGGTACCAGAAAGTTTCAGATTTGTAAATTACTTCTATTACAAAATCTTAATCCTTCCAGTATTTATTAGTTGTTGAATACTACAGAGGTAATTATTTTCTTTTTGGAACACAGTGCTCTCTGCTGTCCATTTTAGCAACTGTCCAGAGCAGCATATGTTTGCTATGGGGATTTTCTCCTACTCTGGACAGTTCTTTAAATGGACAGAGATGTAAGCACTGTGCTCATGATTCAGAAGAGAGCTCTTTGTTCCAAAAAGAAAAGAATTTCCTCTGTAGTATTCAGCAGCTAAGGTAAATATATGGAATGATTTAAATTTATCAAAAGGGGAAAAAATAACATTAATTAAAACAGTTTTGATGAAGATTCAGTACGTATTTGGGTTTGGGTCTGCACCAATTTGGTGCGAGATGAAGCTGTTTAAAAAAATCATTTCAATTTTCAATTCATTAATTTGGGGTAGAAACAGAAGAAGAATCAAACTAGAATATTTTTGTCAAATGAAGGAAAATGGTGGGATAGATAATATTTCTTGGCAGGACAGATTTATTTTTTGACTAATTGGAAAGAATTTGTCTTTTTTGATTTTTTGTTGTCCGGTAGTGGTGAGAAATCTATAGATATATTCCAGTTGTTGGAATCAGGGAAGTTAGAAGAAAGTGAATGGAGGAAGGTGTTGATGTTTAAAAGCTTGGTTAAAACATGGAAGGTATCAAAGAGAGAGACAGATATAAAAGGAATAATGGATGAGGCACCACTACTGGACAACGTAAATATACCCGAAGTGAGAGAGATGGGAAAGATGAGTTTATTTAGAAATATGAGGTGTGTTAGGATAAAAGATGTATGGGGAGAGGTAAATTTAAGAACTGGACAGAGTTGAAAGAAGAATTTAATTTAAAGGAGGGTGGATGGTTGGAATATGTTGGTTTAAAAAAGGCGTTTCTTGAGTTTATTGATAAAGGAGGTTATGTATATTATGTTTACCCTGAAATCAAAAGAAAAATAATGGGTGGCAAGATTAGGGAAAAATACATTTTTTATGTGTACAGAGCCTTGGTAAGTTTGACTAAAAATAAATTATTCCATAAGAGCTTTCAACAATGGCAGGAGGAGATTGGCCCCAGTATAATAATAAAATGGGATATTGTACGGAAAAATAGTAACCTGGTAACTCCAAATTTGAATGATAGATTAACACAATTTAATATTGTATATAGACTTTACTATACATCTTGCTTTCTGGAAAGCATAGGTATAAGAAGAGGAAGTAACTGTATTAGATGTGATATGGCGGGCCAATTACATCTGTTATGGATGTGCCCTGAGATTGTAAAGTATTGGCGAGAAATATATTGTAGAATTAAGGAGATAACTGGTGATTGTATGGAATTTTCCCCCCTGTTGGGCTGTTTTGGGTGATGACTCAGGCATAAAAGCCAGACAAAAGGAAAAACAAAGACGATAAGTTAATAAAAGGTAACAACTAGATTAATTTACAATTATATGAGCGGGATTTATACGGGAAGGGGGAATTGAAGGTTATTTGGCTGTTACCTGTCCTCCTGACTCCCTGCCCTCATAATGAATAATGTATGTAGGACTGGGAAGGGGAAGGGTGGGTCGACGGGTGGGGGTGGGGTTTTACTTTATGTATAGTGATGGAATTTGTACAGGAGGAATTGTTCTTTACTTTTGTAAACTGCAAAATTAAATAATAAAAAAAAGTATAAAAAGACACCTGTCCACAACCTCAAACAGTCACACTCCAAACTCTACTATGGCCAAGACCAAAGAGCTGTCGAATGACACCAGCAACAAAATTCACCAGGCTGGGAAGACTGAATCTGCAATAGGCAAGCAGCTTGGTGTGAAGAAATCAACTGTGGGAGCAATTATTCAAAAATGGAAGACATACAAGGCCACTGATAATCTCCCTTGATCTGGGGCTCCACGCAAGATCTCCCCCAGCGGTGTCAAAATGATCGCAAGAAAGGTGAGCAAAAATCCCAGAACCACATGGGGGGACCTAGTGAATGACCTGCAGAGAGCTGGGACCAAAGTAACAAAGGCTACCATCAGTAACACACTACGCCGCCAGGGACTCAAATCATGCAGTGCCAGACATGTCCCCCTGCTGAAGCTAGTACATGTCTGGGCCCGTCTGAAGTTTGCTAGAGAGCATTTGGATGATCCAGAAGAGGATTGGGAGAATGGCATATGGTCAGATGAAATCAAAGTAGAACTTTTTGGTAAAAACTAAACTCGTCGTGTTTGGAGGAGAAAGAGTGCTGAGTTGTATCCAAAGAACACCATATCTATTGTGAAGCATGGGGGTGGAAACATGGGGGTGGCTTTGGGGCTGTTTTTCAGCAAAGGGACCAGGATGACTGATCCGTGTAAAGGAAAGAATGAATCTGGGCTATGTATCGTGAAATTTTTAGTGAAAACCTCCTTCCATCAGCAAGGGCATTGAAGATGAAACATGGCTGGGTCTTTCAGCATGACAATGATCCCAAACACACCACCCGGGCAACGAAGGAGTGGCTTCATAAGAAGCATTTCAAGGTCCTGGAGTGGCCTAGCCAGTCTCCAGATCTCAACTCCATAGAAAACCTTTGGAGGGAGTTGAAAGTCCGTGTTGCTCAGCGACAGCCCCAAAACATCACTGCTCTAGAGGAGATCTGCATGGAGGAATGGGCCAAAATGCCAGCAACAGTGTGTGAAAACCTTGTGAAGACTTACAGAAAACATTTGACCTCTGTCATTGCCAACGAAGGGTATATAACAAAGTATAAAGATTAACTTTTGTTATTGACCAAATACTTATTTGCAAATAAATTCTTTAAAAATCAGACAATGTGATTCTATGGATTTTTTTTTCTCATTATGCCTCCCATAGTTGAGGTATACCTATGATGAAAATTACAGGCCTCTCATCTTTTTAAGTGGGAGAACTTGCACAACTGATGGCTGACTAAATACTTTTTTGCCCCACTGTATATGGTGTAGATGTTTGTTTTTCTTTATCAGTTATATACATACAAGACTGTGTACCTGCATGTTAGAGGCATATAAAGTTGTTCTGTTGCTGCTCTTTTTAATGGTGTTTTTATTGTGATTTTAAGTCTTTCCATTATTGTATTTTTACTATTTGTGTCTCCAATGTAAATTGATAGGTTTGCATTCTGAGTGTTATACAAATATTTTGGGGCTGATTTCATTGCCGATTTGTGGAAAACCTATTTGCCGGAACCCAAACTTTTCCGACCCAAAGTTCACTTAACTATATTCCTTGCTCTTTCACAGCACTTAAATATGAGATGTTTTAAACATTATGAATATGCCTGTTATGCAAAATCAATTCCATTGTTATGGCAGCTGTTGAGAGGCCAGAATATGTGCCCTCTGTATTTTCTTATTTGATGTCATTAACACCTACTCCAGGGTTTATTTTACTGTGGTATCTTTGTTGCTTTAGCATTTCAGTCCCTCATGTCAGCTTAAAAAAGATTGCCAAACTGTGGATTATGCCTTGTTACTCAGAATCGCCATGGTTTATAACATTTATGAAAAATGATGTAATTTTTTTCTTTTTTTCTTTAGGAAATGGTATTGGGAATGCATGCGAAGGAGATTTTGACAGAGATATGGTGATTGACAAAATTGATGTCTGTCCAGACAATGCCGAAATCACTCTAACAGACTTCAGAGCTTACCAGACTGTTGTACTTGACCCAGAGGGAGATGCCCAAATCGATCCAAACTGGATTGTTTTGAATGAGGTATCTGCAAGCTGTAACTTTTTCATTTCATGTGGCATGAATAATGTGTTTCGATTTTTATTTTCCTATTTACTAATCTCTTTTAGGGCTTTTATTTTGTGGGTTGAGCTGTAGTTTTTATTGGTAGCATAAGGCTAAGTGGGGGAGGTGCAGGAACTTTATAATGTAGTGACAGGTATGACAATAATTATGGGCATACTGGCCCTTTAAAATTTCAGAGCTCCGGCGTGTGCGCCCTAGGAGACGGGGATGCGTGCATCAGAGCTGAGACACATAGGCGGAGGCGGCAGACAGGGACACGCGGACTCTGTGCTCATGGCCGGTGCTTGCGGCCGAAGCGCAAAGTGTAAGAGATACATTTTGTGCAGGTCAGTGAGGTCACATTTTCTGAAATTTCTCTCTTCACATACACCAAAAAGCTAAGTCTGGGCTGGTGTAGTTTTAGAGACTTTTCATAAAACCCTTCCATATCATGTGAATTGCCAAAATCAGTGGATTGCAACAAAAAATCTGCAGAAATGTGTAAACCAAAAGGTGCAAAAAAGGCGCAAATAAACCCTGTTGTGCCTTTTTTGCACCTTTTTATAGACACAAAAACTGTCTAAAGATAATAATAAATGTAGGCCAATGTGTTCTGAAAAACCTCTAATAACTGGTATTGATAGGTAACAACAGATTGTTTTAAAGGGGTACTCCGGTTAAAAACTTTATTTTTTTTAATCAACTGGTGCCAGAAAGTTAAACAGATTTGTAAATTACTTCTATAAAATAATCTTAATCCTTCCTGTATTTATTAACTGCTGAATACTACAGCGGAAATTATTTTCTTTTTGAAACACAGTGCTACCTGCTGACATCATGAGCACCGTGCTCTCTGCTGACATCTCTGTCCATTTTAGGAACTGACCAGAACAGCATATGTTTGCTATGGGGGTTTCCTTTTACTCTGGGCAGTTCCTAAAATGTACAGAGATGTCAGCAGAGAGCACTGTGCTCATTATGTCAGCAGAGAGCTCTGTGTTTCAAGCGGAAAATAATTTCCACTGTAGTATTCAGCAGCTAATAAGTACAGGAAGGATTAAGATTTTTTAATAGAAGTAATTTTCAAATCTGTTTAACTTTCTGGCACCAGTTGATTTAAAAAAAAAAAAAAAGTTTTTCACCGGAGTACCCCTTTAACCTGTTGGGGATGCAGGGTGTTCCTGTACGCCCCCGCCCACTCCCTTTCTATAACTCAGGGCCACAGGGGTCTGGACCCGTGGCTAATAGCGCGTGGAACTGATCGCAGTGCCACACGCTATTAACCCTTTAGACGCTGTGTTCAAAGTTGAACGCCGCGTCTAAAGTGAAAGTAAACTAATGCCGGTTAGTTCAGGGGGCTGGTCTGGATCACCAGGGCAAAATTGTGGCATCCCTAAAAGTTGTAAGACAGCTGTCCTCGCTGTCTGATCGCCGAATGACTGCTCAGTGCCTGAGATCCCGACATGAGCAGTCAAGCGGCAGAATCATTGATGAATGGTTTCCTATGAGAAACCCTTGATCAATGTAAAAGATCGGCGTGTACAGTGTTATAGCCCCCTATGGGAGCTATAACACTGCAAAAAAAAAGGGGGAAAAAAAGTTAATAAAGATCATTTAACCCCTTCCCTAATAAAAGTTTGAATCATCCCCCTTTTCCCATTAAAAAAAAAGTGTAAAAATAAAAATAAACATATTTGATATCAACGCGTGCTGAAATGTCCGAATTCAAAAAATATATGGTTAATTAAACCACACGGTCAATGGCGTACGCGCAAAAAAAATTCCAAAGTCCAAAATTGCGTATCTTTGGTCATTTTTCATATAATGAAAAAATGAATAAAAATCGATAAAGTTCGATCAATACAAAAATGGTACCGCTAAAAATTTCAGATCAGGGCGCAAAAAATGAGCTCTCATACCAGCCCGTATGCGGAAAAATAAAAAAGTTTTAAGGGTCAGAAGATGACAATTTTAAACGTATAAATTTTCCTGCATGTAGTTATGATTTTTTCCAGAAGTGCGACAAAAACTGGGCTTCATTTTAATCATATGGACCTACAGAATAAAGATAAGGTGTCATTTTTACCGAACAATGTACTGTGTAGAAAAGGAAGCCCCCAAAAGTTACAAAATTGCATTTTTCTTCAATTTTGTCGCATAATGATTTTTTCTCCATTTCGCCATAGATGTTTGGGTAAAATGACTGATGTCATTACAAAGTAGAATTGGTGGCACAAAAAATAAGCCATCATGTGGATTTTTAGGTGTAAAATTGAAAGGGTTATGATTTTTAAAAGGTAAGGAGGACAAAACCAAAGTGCAAAAATGGAAAAACCCTCTGTCCCCAAGGAAGTTAAACTTATTAAGTACCTTTCAGCTAATTGTTGTTAAATTGTTTTATTTTCCAGGGTATGGAGATTGTCCAGACAATGAATAGTGATCCAGGACTAGCAGTTGGTAAGCCTTTTCTTTCCAACGTATACATCTGGCTATTTTGTATAGTAACAGGTTAATGTAGCAGTGCAATACTTTGTCAATTTGCCCTGCATTTAAACTTATTTGGGGAGATTTATCAAAACCTGTGCAGAGGAAAAGTTGCCCAGTTGCCCATAGCAACCAATCAGATAACTTCTTTCATTTTGCAGAGACCTTGTTAAAAATGAAAGAAGCAATCTGATTGGTTGCTATGGGCAACTGGGCAACTTTTCCTCTGGACAGGTTTTGATAAATCTCCCCCATTCAGTAGGAAATATGTAGGCTATATGAGATGGTGATATTTATTTCTAAATAAAATATTTAATACAATATCATAAAAGTTACTAAAACAAATAGCGTCAGTTCGTGTTGGTTTGGGCGCTAAGTGGCAATTAATTCGGTGATATCTGTCGGAATTTGGCTCTGCATGTGGTTGCATAGTAGAGCCTAGCTTGGTGTAGTGCCAGATTCTTATGAAGCTGCTCTTTCTGTCTTTGGGTGTGGTGTACTCTGTATCTCTGTGTCAGTGCTAGACGCATTTCAAAGCTTTCTGAGCTTCCTTCTCAATAGCTATAGCCATTTTTTATTTATACATGACTGACCATAGTTTATGAGATCCTCAATTTAAAAAAAAAGGTATTCTATGATTATATATTATAGTCCTCTGTTAGACTTGGCACACAACAATTTTGTGGTTTGAATGATGAAAAAAAAAGCTTTTCTTCTTAGATGGTGTGTATGTTAATATGTTACAGACTTAAAATAGGGCCCTGGTGGCAGAGGGTTTGGAACTAGTGTGCAGGTCTGTTAATAAGAACTGGTGCCCTGTACTGCACTTATTAGGTGTACTTTCTGAGAAGAAGTTAAAAGAACACTAGGGGCACGATAACAAGTATGTACCAATATGTAACCTTAAAACACCAATAAAATAACACCAAATTAAGTTTTTGAGTTAAGAGCTAAAGTAGTAAATGTTCTATGTCTGCCCATGGTTAGTTACACAGCTACAATAACTATCCACCTTATTGATATCGGCAAACACAGTGCACTATGATTAAAGAGGTACTCCGGTGGGAAAAAAAAATTCAAATTCACTGGTGCCAGAAAGTTAAACAGATTTGTAATTTACTTTATATAAAAATCTTAATCCTTCCAGTAATTATGAGCTCCTGTATACTACAAAGGAAGTTAAGTAGTTTTTTTCAGTCTGACCCAAGTGCTCTCTGCTGACACCTCTGTCTGTGTCAGGAACTGTCCGGGGCATGAGAGGTATGCTATGACATTTTGCTTCTACTCTGGACAGTTCCTGATAAAGCAGAGAGCACTGTGCTAAGACAGAAAAGAACAACTCAACTCCCTCTGTAATATATACAGCCGCTGATAACTACTGGAAGGATTAAGATTGTTATAAAGAAGTCATTTACAAATATGTTTAACTTTCTGGAGCCAGTTTAAAAAAAAATTTCCACCGGAGTACCTCTTTAAAACTGAGAAACAAGCTGCCCTCTACATGTTTTGGTGAACTATCAATATCATCAAGGGGATGCCTGCCTAGTTTCCTCCTGATGACGGTGTTGGTTTACCAATGTTACGCCGAGCGCTCCGGGTCCCCGCTCCTCCCCGGAGCGCTCGCTTCATTCTCCCCGCTGCAGCGCTCCGGTCAGATCCTCTGACCCGGGGCGCTGCGATTCCGCTGCCAGCCGGGGTGCGATTCGCGATGCGGGTAGCGCCCGCTCGCGATGCGCACCCCGGCTCCCGTACCTGACTCGCTCTCCCTCGGTCCTGTCCCGGCGCGCGCGGCCCCGCTCCCTAGGGCGCGCGCGCGCCGGGTCTTTGCGATTTAAAGGGCCACTGCGCCGCTGATTGGCGCAGTGGTTCCAATTAGTGTTATCACCTGTGCACTTCCCTATATCACCTCACTTCCCCTTCACTCCCTTGCCGGATCTTGTTGCCATTGTGCCAGTGAAAGCGTTCCTTGTGTGTTCCTAGCCTGTGTTCCAGACCTTCTGCCGTTGCCCCTGACTACGATCCTTGCTGCCTGCCCCGACCTCCTGCTACGTCCGACCTTGCTTCTGCCTACTCCCTTGTACCGCGCCTATCTTCAGCAGCCAGAGAGGTGAGCCGTTGCTAGTGGATACGACCTGGTCACTACCGCCGCAGCAAGACCATCCCGCTTTGCGGCGGGCTCTGGTGAAAACCAGTAGTGGCTTAGAACCGGTCCACTAGCACGGTCCACGCCAATCCCTCTCTGGCACAGAGGATCCACTACCTGCCAGCCGGCATCGTGACAGTAGATCCGGCCATGGATCCCGCTGAAGTTCCTCTGCCAGTTGTCGCTGACCTCACCACGGTGGTCGCCCAGCAGTCACAACAGATAGCGCAACAAGGTCAACAGCTGTCTCAACTGACCGTGATGCTACAGCAGCTACTACCACAGCTTCAGCAATCATCTCCTCCGCCAGCTCCTGCACCTCCTCCGCAGCGAGTGGCCGCTCCTGGTCTACGCCTTTCCCTGCCGGATAAATTTGATGGGGACTCTAAGTTTTGCCGTGGCTTTCTTTCCCAATGTTCCCTGCATCTGGAGATGATGTCGGACCTGTTTCCCACTGAAAGGTCTAAGGTGGCTTTCGTAGTCAGCCTTCTGTCTGGAAAAGCCCTGTCTTGGGCCACACCGCTCTGGGACCGCAATGACCCCGTCACTGCCTCTGTACACTCCTTCTTCTCGGAAATCCGAAGTGTCTTTGAGGAACCTGCCCGAGCCTCTTCTGCTGAGACTGCCATGTTGAACCTGGTCCAGGGTAATTCTTCCGTTGGCGAGTATGCCGTACAATTCCGTACTCTTGCTTCAGAATTATCCTGGAATAATGAGGCCCTCTGCGCGACCTTCAAAAAAGGCCTATCCAGCAACATTAAAGATGTTCTGGCCGCACGAGAAATTCCTGCTAATCTACATGAACTTATTCACCTAGCCACTCGCATTGACATGCGTTTTTCCGAAAGGCGTCAGGAACTCCGCCAAGATATGGACTCTGTTCGCACGAGGCGTTTCTTCTCCTCGGCTCCTCTCTCCTCTGGTCCCCTGCAATCTGTTCCTGTGCCTCCCGCCGTGGAGGCTATGCAGGTCGACCGGTCTCGCCTGACACCTCAAGAGAGGACACGACGCCGTATGGAGAACCTCTGCCTGTACTGTGCTAGTACCGAACACTTCCTGAGGGATTGTCCTATCCGTCCTCCCCGCCTGGAAAGACGTACGCTGACTCCGCACAAAGGTGTGACAGTCCTTGATGTCTACTCTGCTTCTCCACGTCTTACTGTGCCTGTGCGGATGTCTGCCTCTGCCTTCTCCTTCTCTACTGTGGCCTTCTTGGACTCTGGATCTGCAGGAAATTTTATTTTGGCCTCTCTCGTCAACAGGTTCAACATCCCGGTGACCAGTCTCGCCAGACCCCTCTACATCAATTGTGTAAATAATGAAAGATTGGACTGTACCATACGTTTCCGCACGGAGCCCCTTCTTATGAGCATCGGATCTCATCACGAGAGGATTGAACTTTTGGTCCTCCCCAATTGCACCTCGGAAATTCTCCTTGGACTTCCCTGGCTTCAACTTCATTCCCCAACCCTGGATTGGTCCACTGGGGAGATCAAGAGTTGGGGGTCCTCTTGTTCCAAGAACTGTCTAAAACCGGTTCCCAGTAACCCTTGCCGTAACTCTGTGGTTCCTCCTGTAACCGGTCTCCCTAAGGCCTATATGGACTTCGCGGATGTTTTCTGCAAAAAACAAGCTGAGACTCTACCTCCTCACAGGCCTTATGATTGTCCTATCGACCTCCTCCCGGGCACTACTCCACCCCGGGGCAGAATTTATCCTCTCTCTGCCCCAGAGACTCTTGCCATGTCTGAATACGTCCAGGAGAATCTAAAAAAGGGCTTTATCCGTAAATCCTCCTCTCCTGCCGGAGCCGGATTTTTCTTTGTGTCCAAAAAAGATGGCTCCCTACGTCCTTGCATTGACTACCGCGGTCTTAATAAAATCACGGTTAAGAACCGCTACCCCTTACCCCTCATCTCTGAACTCTTTGATCGCCTCCAAGGTGCCCACATCTTTACTAAATTGGACTTAAGAGGCGCCTATAACCTCATCCGCATCAGAGAGGGGGATGAGTGGAAAACGGCATTTAACACCAGAGATGGACACTTTGAGTATCTGGTCATGCCCTTTGGCCTGTGCAACGCCCCTGCCGTCTTCCAAGACTTTGTTAATGAAATTTTTCGTGATCTGTTATACTCCTGTGTTGTTGTATATCTGGACGATATCCTAATTTTTTCTGCCAATCTAGAAGAACACCGCCAGCATGTCCGTATGGTTCTTCAGAGACTTCGTGACAATCAACTCTATGCCAAAATTGAGAAATGTTTGTTTGAATGCCAATCTCTTCCTTTTCTAGGATATTTGGTCTCTGGCCAGGGACTACAGATGGATCCAGACAAACTCTCTGCCGTCTTAGATTGGCCACGCCCCTCCGGACTCCGTGCTATCCAACGCTTTTTGGGGTTCGCCAATTATTACAGGCAATTTATTCCACATTTTTCTACCGTTGTGGCTCCTATCGTGGCTTTAACCAAAAAAAATGCTGATCCCAAGTCCTGGCCTCCTCAAGCAGAAGACGCCTTTAAACAACTCAAGTCTGCCTTTTCTTCGGCTCCCGTGCTCTCCAGACCTGACCCTTCCAAACCCTTCCTATTGGAGGTTGATGCCTCCTCAGTGGGAGCTGGAGCTGTTCTTCTACAAAAAAATTCTTCCGGGCATGCTGTCACTTGTGGTTTTTTCTCTAGGACCTTCTCCCCAGCGGAGAGGAACTACTCCATCGGGGATCGAGAGCTTCTAGCCATTAAATTAGCACTTGAGGAATGGAGGCATCTGCTGGAGGGATCAAGTTTTCCTGTTATTATCTACACCGACCACAAGAACCTCTCCTACCTCCAGTCTGCCCAACGGCTGAATCCTCGCCAGGCCCGGTGGTCTCTGTTCTTTGCCCGATTTAATTTTGAGATTCACTTTCGTCCTGCCGATAAGAACATTAGGGCCGATGCTCTCTCTCGTTCCTCGGATGCCTCAGAAGTTGAACTCTCTCCGCAACACATCATTCCACCTGACTGCCTGATCTCCACTTCTCCTGCCTCCATCAGGCAGACTCCTCCAGGAAAGACCTTTGTTTCTCCACGCCAACGCCTCGGAATCCTCAAATGGGGTCACTCCTCTCATCTCGCAGGTCATGCGGGCATCAAGAAATCTGTGCAACTCATCTCCCGCTTCTATTGGTGGCCGACTCTGGAGACGGATGTTGTGGACTTTGTGCGAGCCTGCACTATCTGTGCCCGGGATAAGACTCCTCGCCAGAAGCCCGCTGGTTTTCTTCATCCTCTGCCTGTCCCCGAACAGCCTTGGTCTCTGATTGGTATGGATTTTATTACTGATTTACCCCCTTCCCGTGGCAACACTGTTATTTGGGTGGTCGTTGATCGATTCTCCAAAATGGCACATTTCATCCCTCTTCCTGGTCTTCCTTCAGCGCCTCAGTTGGCTAAACAATTTTTTGTACACATTTTTCGTCTTCACGGATTGCCTACGCAAATTGTCTCGGATAGAGGCGTCCAATTCGTGTCTAAATTCTGGAGGGCTCTCTGTAAACAACTCAAGATTAAATTAAATTTTTCTTCTGCATATCATCCCCAGTCCAATGGACAAGTAGAAAGAATTAACCAGATCTTGGGTGATTATTTGCGACATTTTGTTTCCTCCCGCCAGGATGACTGGGCAGATCTCCTTCCATGGGCCGAATTCTCGTATAACTTCAGGGTCTCTGAATCTTCCTCCAAATCCCCATTTTTCGTGGTGTACGGCCGTCACCCTCTTCCCCCCCTCCCTACTCCCTTGCCCTCTGGTCTGCCCGCTGTGGATGAAATTTCTCGTGACCTTTCCATCATATGGAGAGAGACCCAAAATTCTCTCTTACAGGCTTCATCACGCATGAAGAGGTTCGCGGATAAGAAAAGAAGAGCTCCTCCCGTTTTTTCCCCTGGAGACAAGGTATGGCTCTCCGCTAAATATGTCCGCTTCCGTGTCCCTAGCTACAAGTTGGGACCACGCTATCTTGGTCCTTTCAAAATTTTGTGTCAAATTAATCCTGTCTCTTATAAACTTCTTCTTCCTCCTTCTCTTCGTATCCCTAATGCCTTTCACGTCTCTCTTCTCAAACCACTCATCCTCAACCGTTTTTCTCCCAAATCTGTTCCTCCCACTCCTGTTTCCGGCTCCTCGGACATCTTCTCTGTCAAGGAGATCTTGGCTTCCAAAAAGGTCAGAGGGAAAACTTTTTTTTTAGTGGACTGGGAGGGTTGTGGTCCTGAAGAGAGATCCTGGGAACCTGAGGACAACATCCTAGACAAAAGTCTGCTCCTCAGGTTCTCAGGCTCTAAGAAGAGGGGGAGACCCAAGGGGGGGGGGTACTGTTACGCCGAGCGCTCCGGGTCCCCGCTCCTCCCCGGAGCGCTCGCTTCATTCTCCCCGCTGCAGCGCTCCGGTCAGATCCTCTGACCCGGGGCGCTGCGATTCCGCTGCCAGCCGGGGTGCGATTCGCGATGCGGGTAGCGCCCGCTCGCGATGCGCACCCCGGCTCCCGTACCTGACTCGCTCTCCCTCGGTCCTGTCCCGGCGCGCGCGGCCCCGCTCCCTAGGGCGCGCGCGCGCCGGGTCTTTGCGATTTAAAGGGCCACTGCGCCGCTGATTGGCGCAGTGGTTCCAATTAGTGTTATCACCTGTGCACTTCCCTATATCACCTCACTTCCCCTTCACTCCCTTGCCGGATCTTGTTGCCATTGTGCCAGTGAAAGCGTTCCTTGTGTGTTCCTAGCCTGTGTTCCAGACCTTCTGCCGTTGCCCCTGACTACGATCCTTGCTGCCTGCCCCGACCTCCTGCTACGTCCGACCTTGCTTCTGCCTACTCCCTTGTACCGCGCCTATCTTCAGCAGCCAGAGAGGTGAGCCGTTGCTAGTGGATACGACCTGGTCACTACCGCCGCAGCAAGACCATCCCGCTTTGCGGCGGGCTCTGGTGAAAACCAGTAGTGGCTTAGAACCGGTCCACTAGCACGGTCCACGCCAATCCCTCTCTGGCACAGAGGATCCACTACCTGCCAGCCGGCATCGTGACAACCAAAACATGTGGGGGGGGGGGGGGGGGCTTGATTCCCGGTTTAATCATAGTGTTTGCTGATATCAATAAGGTGGATAGTAATCCACTGAAGGTGGAGGAGCTATATAGGCTTTCAATCCATATAAACAAGTTGTGGATGTATGTCCACCGTAAAGTGGTATTATTAGCAGACAGTGTCACTGGCTTTTCACTGTTCATTCAATCACAGGTATATTTTAAGTCTTTTACATTAAAGTGAGGTTTTAGGGGAGTCACAGCTATATGGGTTTTTGTACCCTGGGCATTGTGCCCTTGGGGGTAATTAAGTTTAGCACTTAGTATGTCATAGTAACGTGTGTTTCTACTGTCTTTAGGTTACACAGCATTTAATGGAGTGGACTTTGAAGGGACATTTCACGTTAACACTGAAACAGATGACGATTACGCTGGATTTATATTTGGATATCAGGACAGCTCTAGTTTCTATGCTGTAATGTGGAAACAGATGGAACAAACATATTGGCAGGCAAACCCCTTCAGAGCAGTGGCCGAACCTGGCATTCAGCTAAAGGTAAAATAAAAGAGGAATATAACATCCATATTACAGAGATTCTAGGATGTTGGAGATCCCAAGACAAAAATGCATTAAAATGCTTAAACAAAAGTGCCAAATTGTTATTTAGGCTTACATATATTCAATAAAATAATATATATTATCTCAATACATAAATGTATGTATAAATTAAATCTGAATGACAATTTATCAGTTTTGTGATAAATTGTTATTATTGGAGTAGGAACTGACTGCTCAGCCAATCAATGGCCTAGATGGAACACAGCTGCAGCCAGTGATTGGCTGAGTAGGCAGGTCCTGCGCCAACCTCTTGTCTTGGAAGCAAGAAAAAGTGACCAGAGAAATAGAAAACCAGAAGGATCAGCAAACAGAGCTACATTGGAACCTGCTGGGGCTGGGGATGGGGGAGTTTCTTTTTCAACTGCCTCAGCAATATTTTATAACACTAGAATATCCCTTTAACATTTGAAGAAAAGAAAGAAAAACACAAACTTAATTTAAAGGGGGCTTTATGTGAAATAAAATATATTTTAAATGTACAAGTATTTCTGAAAATGTACTGTTGGAGAGATATGGGGGAAGATTTATCAAAACCTGTCGAGAGGAAATGTTGCCCATAGCAACCAATCAGATCGCTGCATTTTTCAGAGGCCTTTTCAAAAATGAAAGATCGGTTGCTGTGGGCAACTCAGTAACATTTCCTCTGGACAGGTTTTGATAAATCTCCCCTGCAGACTCTCAAATCCCCCACGTGCTTGCATTGTTTGGATAACCCAGTGGCGTAGCTATACAGGTCGCAACGGTCACCATTGTGACTGACATTCACATGATGGCCAGCGCCACCATCATGTTGATAAATCAGTATGACAGCCACTGCTACCAGACCTGTCTGTCCGGCAGCAGTGGAGTCTGCAGTGGCGGTGTCAGGACCTGGGATAGGCGGGGTCAGCTCTGCAGCATCATCGCACTGTGATTGTCCCACCCCTGCCTTGCCAACACATTGGGGGACATTTATTAATCTAGTCTATTCTGGGTATGCTTATAGACCAGCGTATGGGGTAGTCTCCCGTCTATTGTGCTCCTAATTTATCAAAGGTCTCACAGTCCTTGATAAATTCTGTGCTCAGACTTCAGGGTCTACAGCTTAAACTGCATTTAGACCTGCTCCAACATGGTCTGACATTTCAGCATATTTTGGGCAGATGCGACTTGTCGCACAAAAGTCGCACTTGATAAATTCAGCACCAATGCATTTTCCAATGCATTTCTGTCTAAAATAGACTTGCATGCATCATGTTCTAAAAATCCTCTACAGCAAAAGTCGAAGAAAAGTCGCACATATTTAGACTGCGACTTTCTGTGCGACAAATTTAGACAGGAAAAACCAGTCTAAATCCTTTGATAAATCTCCCCCATTGAGAGGAGGAGGTGGGGCAGGGCACATACGGAACCAAGTGCAGGAAGCTCTGCCTTTCTTGTTTCAACAGTGTAGCAGGTCTGCCCGGCCGCCTGCCCACCTGTCTGCCCGGTCGCCCGCCGACCCCGCTATTCCACCCCGTAAGATTAAAACTATGCGCATAATAAATGTATGGCGCTGCGCAGGACTGTTCATTTACGGCATTACTATGAAGTGAGCGCAGGAGCTCCTGTGCTCACTTCATAGTAGTTCCGCAAAGTGACATCCTTTGACCTCAGGAACCAGTGTTTTCCAACCATGGTGCCTTAAGTTGTTGTAAAACTACAACTCTCAGCATGCTTGGACAGCCAAAGGTTGTTTGGGCATGCCTGGAGTTGTAGTTTTGCAAAAGCAGGAGACACAAAACTATATATCCCAGCATGCCCGGACAGTCAAAGGCTTTCTGGGCATGCTGGGAGATGTAGTTTTGCAACAGCTGGAGGTTCCATGAATGGAAAACACTGACTTATAGTAAATAGAAAATAGAGAAAAATATATATTGTGGAAACCTCACTTATTACCATAAATCATCTTGTACAGGTTAACATTAGGGTAGGGTCATACGTAATAGATCCGGGGGACGGAGCAGCGTGACATCATGGCTCTGCCCCTCATGACATCACGGCCCGTCACCTTAATGCAAGTCTATGGGAGGGGGCGTGATGTCACGAGGGGCGGAGCCGTGACGTAACGATGCTCCGGCCCCTGTTCTGCCCATCCTGGGGCTCCCAAGCAGCGGGACCCTGGCGATCTGACATCTTATCCCCTATCCTTTGGATACGGGAAAGATGTCTAGGGGCGGAGTACCCCTTTAAAGACCACAGGTTTTTTCATTTTTGAACTTTTGTTTTTTCCTCCTCACTTTCCACCCACAAAATCTACACCGAAACCAGAAAAAAAATATTTGTGGGGCTAAATAAAATAGAATAAAAAAAACGTCATTTTGCAGCATTTTGTAACTTTTGGGGGCTTCTGATTCTACGCAGAGCACTTATTGGTAAAAATGACACCTTATCTTTATTCTGTAGGTCCATACAATTAAAATGATATCCTACTTATTTATATAGGTTTAATTTTGTTTTACTTCTGTTAAAAAAATGATAACTTTATGCACAAAAATTTGTAGGTTTAAAAATGTTCTCCCCTGACCCCTATAACTTTTTTATTTTTTCATATACAGGGATGTGTGTGAGGGCTAATTTTTTTGCGCCATGGTATGTAGTTTTTATCGGTACCATGCTTATTTTCATCAGACTTTTTAATTGGTTTTTCTAAGTTTTTTTAGGGTATACAAATTGACTAAAAATACATAATTTTGGACTTTGGTATTTTTTTATCAACATTAAATTTTTATAGTACGGACATTTACGCATGCAGCAATACCACATGTTTATTTTTATTATGTTTACATATTTTTATATGAATTTGGGAAAAGGGGGGGTGATTTATACTTTTAATATGGAAAGGGTTAATGGGTGTTGTTTTTTTTAAACTTGTATTACACTTATTTTTGCACTTTATTAGTCCCTTAGGGGACTTTAAGGAGGAATCATTAGATTCCTCATGCAGGTCAATGTAGTTCCATAGAACTCTATTGATCTGTGTGCTCTGCGCTCGAGTGATAAAGCCTGGTCCAGCCAGGCTCTATCAATCACAGAGCCATGGACCACACTACAGGAGAGGTAAGCCCTCCGGCTACCTCAGCAGTGGATCGCCCCAGTGATCGCACTGCAGGGGGGGGGGGGCGATACACTCCAGTGGACCACCAGGGACTGTTGAAAGGTCCCTTTAGATGCTGCTGTCAGCTTTGACAGCGGCAATCTAAAGGCTTAATAGTCATCCACGGTGATCACCATATATCAGCTATTGACGGCGTCTCTACAATAATTAGCTTGGGGCCGGCCGGTATGGCACGGGCTCCAGTCGGGAGCCTGCACCATGCACAGTTAACGGCCCAAGGACGTGTATACATGGCTTTGGTCGTTAACCAGTAAAAAATTGGTAAAAGGGGAAGGGGGGGTTGGGTAGGGGGGCCCAGAATAATTTGCATCGGGGCCCTCTGGTTTCTAGCTATGCCCCTGGGATAACCTGCTGCCCTGCTGGGTCACATGCTCAGTTAAACTGCAGTGTTCTGAAAGTATTGGCAGTTGATCTCCACTGTCAATGTAAACAAGGGGCATTTTAGGAAAGGGTGAGCTCTGTTGCATGGCAACAGCAGGGTCACAGTTTAGAGAATAGACCAGGAAGTGATCAGATTTATAGGTGAAAAAGAATAGTATAGGGATGTTATTCACTTAAACAGCACATTTTTCCTCCTTTACATATAAGTATGTAGAACACTTTGTTGTGAATAAACAGAAATATGGGCAGACATTTTGGTGCAAACTAGGGAAGAGAGGCAATATTGAAGTAAACTAAACAGTAATATTTGATCCATGTATTTTGAATTACAAAATGTAACCTTCTCATAACCACATAAGACATTTGCACAACTCAAGGTTTTTTCACGCCATTTACTGTCTCCCAACAGGCTGTAAAATCAACAACTGGACCTGGGGAACAGCTCAGGAACTCATTATGGCACACAGGTGACTCGGCTAACCAGGTCAAACTGTTATGGAAGGACCCAAGAAATGTAGGATGGAAAGATAAAACATCATACCGTTGGTTTTTGCAACACAGGCCAACAGTAGGATATATCAGGTAGATACTTTACATTACTATTTCGCAACTCCAGTCCTCAAGTAACAGCCTAAGGGACATTCTCAACTTATGACTTTATGGTATGTTCACATAGTGTAAAGTGTCAAATTGAGTGGTGTGTTTTATTTTATGTGCGCACTATTGGCCATGACCCGCATAAAAAATAAATAAATAAAAATCGTGCCACATTTTATCCAGTTACAGATTGCATGAGTAAAATAAAATATGCCATATAAGATATGTGATAGAGCCACAATTATCTACATTTTCAGTTGTGTGGTTTTTGTTACATATAAATCCTGTTTTTCACATGTTTAACCTGTTAAAAAAAAAATAATGCTGCCAAACGCATGCTATTATTTTAAGTTGTCGGAAAAAAAAAAACAATCAGTCCATGAAAGAACATTTGCTGTCCAATTATCAGGAATGACTATTTCTAGAAAAGGGAATTTTCCCAATGTTCGGCCCATGTAAAAAGGCAAATAGAAAGACAACCAGGTATAGACAGACAGTTAATGTTCCGTTTCTGTGAACCACTGTAAATGGTCATCTTTCACTTTAATTATATAAATGAGTTTTGTCTTCCAGGGTAAAGTTTTTTGAAGGTCCAGAATTGGTAGCAGATTCTGGAGTTATATTGGATACCACTATGAGGGGCGGACGTCTTGGAGTCTTTTGTTTCTCCCAAGAAAATATAATTTGGTCTAACCTAAGATTCCGTTGTAATGGTGAGTAGGCATTTCTTTCAGAAGTAAAATAAACTTTTATATAATTTTTCCATTTAATAAGTAAGATAATAACCTACTATAAAATATGTAAAGAATGTTTAAGGTGATTTTAGTTTTCACAGTGCCATTGTTTGAAAATTCTAGATCCTTTTATAAAAATGATTTAAGTCGTGAATTTTCAAGTTTATGTGAAAACAATGTAGTAAAGTGAGAGGGGGAGAGTTATCAAAACCTGTGTAGAGGAAGAGTGGTGCAGTTGCCCATAGCAACCAATCAGATTGCGTCTTTATATTTTCACAGGCCTCTTTTAAAATGAAAGAAGCAAGCTGATTGGTTGCTATGGGCCACTGCACCACTTTTCCTCTACACAGGTTTTAATAAATCTCCCCCAGAGTGTTTACAGATAGGACTAATAACATATTGTATTACAAAAAAGCGATGCCATAAAATGACATTGTATTCAAACTGATCTTACCCTATAACAAAGGTGCCTCAGAAATTGGGATGGCATGCATCACCATTTCCTCCTCAGAAAATAAAAACAGAATATCACTCAAGTGGTTCCAGAAGGTTAAACAGATTTGTAAATTACTTCTATTTAAAAATCTTAATCCTTCCAGTACTTATCAGCTGCTGTATATTATAGAGAAATTTCCTTTCTGCCTGACCACAGTGCTCTCTGCTGACACCTCTGTCCATTTTAGGAACTGTCCAGAGTAGGAGCAAACCTCTCTTGCTCTGGACAGTTTCGGATGCAGGTTACGGGAATTCCTGTGGTGGGGTGGTCCCAAAACCGACTTGCGGTATCGGTGGTATGTAAAAGTGGTTCTCGCAGACAGTTTACTGTGAAAACTTTTTATTCACCAGAGTATATGTTATACAGAGGCAAATTAGTTACCCAGATAGCTGGGGGCTCATGACAACACATTTCGAGAGGGGATTCCTCTCTTCGTCAGGTCCGCTATCTTATTGTGAAGTGAATGTATTAATACAGTGGAGGGGACTGAAATTTTTTCAAATTTTGGCGGGTTCAGGCAGTCACTGGGGGGCTGGTCCGTGACATCAGCCCCTGTGACCTCTAGGAGGTTTTTACTGTATTGTCACTCAGTGTACTATAACATTAAAGGTTTTCACCCATAGGAATTAATAGGCCATTGTGGTCTATGGCTAAGTTCCTTGGTTAAGTGGATAATGGCTCTGGGAAGTTATTAATGTACTTTGTGGTAGAATTAAGTTTGTGGTCACATTAGAATGTTTGCGGTTACATTAGAACGTTCGCTTAAATAAGAATGACAGTGGAGAGAAAAAAGGAAAGTTGTAAGCTTGTAGTTTCCTCTCCACTGTCATTCATATTTTAGCAAACATTCTAATGTAACCACAAACATTCTAATGTGACTACAAACATAATAATTCTACCGCAAAGTACATTAATAACTTCCCAAAGCCATTATGCATTTAACCTATTGACCATAGCTGTCATCGCAAGTTAAAGTTATACCCGAGATATTTAAATTACACTGCCTGTCTCCCATCCACAGCCCAGCCAAGCTCTTAGTTGCTTAGCTTACAATGATGTTGAACAAACTTACCCATAGATCACAATGGCCTATTAATTCCTATGGGCGAAAACCTTAAAAGTTACAGGTACACTGAGTGAAAATACAGTAACCCCCTTCTCCTGTATAAAAACTATATAAAAACATTCACTTCACAATAAGATAGCGGACCTGACGAAGAGTGGAATCCCCTCTCAAAACGCGTTGTCATGAGCACCCAGCTATCTGTGTAACTACTTTGCCTCTGTATAACATATACTCTGGTGAATAAAAAGTTTTCACAGTAAACTGTCTGCGAGAACTACTTCTACATCCCGGTGAAGCACCAATACTGCAAGTCAGATTTAGGACCACTCCTCACCAGGGATTCCCGCAACCTGCATCCAGCTGCCTTCCTGACTGCTGCCAGCGGTACCGTCGGCTCCCGGACCATGCCACAACCTACACAAAGCGAATCCCAGTGTTGTGCCTGCCAATATCACATCTGGTTAAGGTGAGCAGCATTTCTGCTATTCTTTGACATGGGCAGAGTTGTCAGCCGAGAGCACTTGTGGTCAGGCAGAAATTAAATTAAAAAAGAAAAGAACTTTCTCTGTAGTATACATTAGACGATAAGTACTGGAAGGATTGGGATTTTTTAATAGGAGTAATTTACAAATCTGTTTAACTTTCTGGCACCCGTTGATTTAAAAGAAAATGTTTTTCACTGGATTAGCCCTTTAATGAATAAGACAGATATAGGCAGGGGCTAACTAAAATTCACAGGGCACCATAGCAAAAATCTGACTTGGTCACGCAGATCGGGCCTGGTAAATTTTAAAGAGTACCTGTCATCAAACCATATTTTCTAAACTAACTCAGATTATATTCACTAACTGCTCCTAACACCCCTCCTGTCCGAAAAAAAAATTCCGAGCTTTAAAAAGTTCTGTATCATACCTTTCCCCTTGCTCACATAGTGTGAGCTCCCAGCAGGAGAAAGTGAGCGTTCCCCAGCAGGGGTGACTTCACTGAAACTGGCAAAAGCTGGGACCCAACATGCCGGGCACACACTTCCTGAGTTAGGAAGAGAACCACCTAGTGGCCGTTTTTTCAATCACATTAAAAACACATAAATGTTGAGAATTTTAACAGCAAGTAAATAGAAAAGTGTCTCATAATTACATAAGGAACAATATATAAAAAGTTTAGTTTGGTGACAGGTACTCTTTAATGTTGCACGATGTGCTTCAAAAGAACATATACATGCTTGCATTTGGCATCACTGTATGCGGAAGTGCTAAGCCCCATGGTTATTAGCAAAAGAAAATATGGGTGCTACCAGAAAAACCAAAACCTAAAATAATATAAGTCTGTCAAGCAGCCACAAGTCTACAAGTCCACTACCCCCAGGTACAAGTCAGAGCTGGTAAGCTACAAACGGGGTATAGTTAAGTCAGTCAAAGTCAACCTGTCTTCAGTCAGCGTGGCCTGCATCAAAACGGTCCCAGTCCGCTGCAAGTTCTAGTAAGCCCTAAGGTCTCTGAAGTCACTGGTCACCTCCGTGGGCCTGGCTAAGCTGTATAGACTATTCCACCTGTCTAATTCAGTAAAGCTACCGTTGTTCCTTAACTTGGCATCAGAGTCATTGTTGCCCCCGTGCCTAGCCCAGGATCCAGCGGTATACTTCCGGGTGGTATTGAGGATAAACCACACCTTGGCGTCACCAAAACAAGGGGTTAATGCCATCTGCCCTGCATCACACCCTCTACCACATTAGTATTTTTGTTGCACATCAGTACTCCCTAGCCCTTTGGTGCACTGCTAGGCTATTCATCAGGAACCAGCCAGGTGGGCATAGCAGTGCAACAAGGGGCTAGGTAATTCCCCCAGTGCACCAAAGAGAATCCTTTACATATTTGTATTTTTAGGTATACAGCAAAAGGCCCTTGTGATCATCCGCACTAGGCAATAGCAACTGCTGTCAGTTTCCCTTTAATAAATATAAAATCAAATTTTTAGGGGAGTTAGCTACAGATACTTCTTAAAAGAGAAGTAAAATTTATGTCAAGCTACTAATAAAATATCGCATCCTCCATTTTTAACCTCTTCAGGACACGCCCTGCATTCCGAGTCCTTAGGGACTGAGGTCGTATCCATACGCCCGTTGGAAATCCGGTCCCCACCACTAGCCGGTGTGGGACCGGAGCCGGATGCCCGTGGCATCGCGGCATATCGCCCAGGGGGGTCATTATGTCCCCCCATGTCGGCGATGACAATTCAGCCCAGCGATCTGCGGAGATTCCGGGTCAATCGGGTCTCCAGTGACCCGGTGACCCGGAATTACTGGCTTATCGGGGCCATCTCTGACGGCCCCGAACAACCATAGCCAGCAGGGGTGAGGTGGCATCTCACGATCGCCCTGATCAGGGCACCTGCTACGGGTGTCACTCCCGCAACCCGCTCCACCCCTCTCCTGGAGGACATGAGCGGGTGCGGGAAGTTGACCCTGGCAGCTGGGGACCCCGATCCCCAGAGTCCCTGTTGGGATCGGGGCCCCAGGAGCGGCGGCGGCGAGGGACTGATCTGAAGCGGCGGCTTGCAGCAGTAGGAGGTGAGTGACAGCCTCCTGCTGTTGCTTAGCAACAGCTCCCAGCATGCAAAAAGTGCATGCTGGGAACTGTAGTTATGCAACAGCAGGAGGCAGACCAACACAACTCCCAGCATTCCCTTATGGGCATGCTGGGACTTATAGTTTTGCAACAGCTGGAGGCACATTTTTTCAAAGGAAAAGTGTACGTTCAGCTGTTGTATAACTACAACCCCCAGCTTACACAAACAGCTAAAGTGCATGCTGGGAGTTGTAGTGGTGTATCTGCTGGTTGCATAACTACAACTCCCAGCATGCCCGTTGGCTGTCGGTGACTGAGAGTTGTAGTTTTGAAACAGCTGAAGGCACACTGGTTGCGAAACTCAGTTTTTTTTTACCTAACTCAGTGTTTCACGATGGTGTGTCTCCAGCTGTTGCAAACTACAACTCCCAGCATGCACCGTACATGCTGGGAGTTGTAGTTTTGCAACAGCTGGGGGCACACTGGTTGTGAAACACTGAGTTAGGTCACAAACTCAGTGATACATAACCAGTATGCCTACAGCTGTTGCAAAACTAAAACTCTCAGAATGTACAGTCTGTCAGCGCATGGTGGGAGTTGTAGTTTTGCAACAGCTGGATGTTCCCCCCTCCCCAATGTGAACGTACAGGGTACACTCACATAGGCGGAGGTTTAGAGTAAGTATCCGGCTGCAAGTTTGAGCTGCAAATTTTCTGCCGCAGCTCAAACTGCCAGTGAGAAACTACTGTGAACCCCCGCCCTTGTGACTGTACCCTAAAAACACTACATTACACTACACTAACACACAATAAAATGAAAAGTAAAAAACACTACATATACACATACCCCTACACAGCACCCCTCCCCAATAAAAATGAAAAACGTCTGGTACGCCACTGTTTCCAAAACGGAGCCTCCAGCTGTTGCAAAACAACTACTCTCAGTATTACCAGATAGCCACTGACTGTCCAGGCATGCTGGTAGTTTTACAACAGCTGGAGGCACCCTGTTAGGGGAATTCTACGCCAGTGATTCCCAATGTCCACCCCTATGCAAGTCCCTAATTTAGCCTCAAATGCGCATGGCGCTCTCACTTTGGAGCCCTGTCGTATTTCAAGGCAACAGTTTAGGGTCACATATGGGAGAAATTGTGTCACAAATTTTGGGGGCTATTTTCTGCTTTTACCCTTTTTTAAAAATGTAACATTTTTGGGAAAACAAGCATTTAAGGTGAAAAAACATTTTTATTTTTTTTTACATATGCAAAAGCCGTGAAACACCTGTGGGGTATTAAGGTTCACTTAACCTCTTGTTACGTTCCACGAGGGGTCTAGTTTCCAAAATGGTATGCCATGTGTTTTTTTTTTTGCTGTCCTGGCACCATAAGGGCTTCCTAAATGTAGCATGCCCCCAGAGCAAAATTTGCTTCCAAAAAGCCAAATGTGACTACTCCTCTTCTGAGACCTGTAGTGCGCCAGCAGAGCACTTTTCACCCCCATATGGGGTGTTTTCTGAATCGGGAGAAATTGGGCTTCAAATTTTGGGGGGGTATTTTCTGCTATTACCCTTTTTGAAAATGTTAAATTTTTGGGAAAACAAGCATTTTAGGTAAATTTTTTTTTTTACATTTGCAAAAGTCATGAAACACCTGTGGGGTATTAAGGCTCACTTTAACCCATGTTACATTCCCCGAGGGGTCTAGTTTCCAAAATGGTATGCCATGTGTTTTTTTTCTTGCTGTTTTGACACCCTAGGGGATTCCTAAAGGTGACATGCCCCCCAAAAACCATTTCAGAAAAATGTTCTCTCCAAAATTCCCTTGTCGCTCCTTCGCTTCTGAGCCCTCTACTGCGCCTGCCGAACAATTAACATAGACATATGAGGTATGTCCTTACTCGGAGAAATTGGGCTACAAATGCAAGTAAAAATTTTCTCCTTTTACCACTTGCAAAAATTCAAAAATTGGGTCTACAAGAACATGCGAGTGTAACAAATGAAGATTTTGAATTTTCTCCTTCACTTTGCTGCTATCCCTGCGAAACACCTAAAGGGTTAAAACACTGACTGAATGTAATTTTGAATACTTTGGGGGGTGTAATTTTTATAATCGGGTCATTTATGGGGTATTTATAATATAAAGACCCTTCAAATCCACTTCAAAACTGAACTGGTTCCTGAAAAATATCAAGTTTGAAAATTTTGTGAAAAATTGGAAAATTGCTGCTGAACTTTGAAGCCCTCTGGTGTCTTCCAAAAGTAAAAACACGTCAATTTTATGATGCAAACATAAAGTAGACATATTGTATATGTGAATCAAATTTTTTTTATTTGTAATATACATATTCCTTACAAGCAGAAAGCTTCAAAGTTAGAAAAATGCTAAATTTTCAAATTTTTCATCAAATTTTGGGATTTTTCACCAAGAAAGGATGCAAGTTACCACAAAAATGTACTACTATGTTAAAGTAGAATATGTCACAAAAAAACAATCTCGGAATCAGAATGATAACTAAAAGCATTCCAGAGTTATTAATGTTTAAAATGACAGTGGTCAGATGTTCAAAAAACGCTCTGGTCCTTAAGGCCAAAATGGCCTTGGTCCTTAAGGGGTTAATAATCTGTACTGTTTTAATGTGGCGAACACTGCTAACATTTTCATTTTTTTTTCTTTTTTACTTTTCAGAAACCATACCAAATGACTATGAAACATTTAGAGATCACAGGAGTGAAGAATAAAGCTGGAAATCACTTTCAAATGTTATGGGGTCTAAATGCATAAATACACAGTGCAGGTTCCTCTAACGCATATGTTCACGTCCGAAATAATATATTGCCAACACTTTAAACCAATACACATATATGTGACTAGAGCAGTGTTCCCCAGCCACTGGGTTGGGAGCTAGGTATAGCTTTAAGGGGCACTCTGCATGTGGCTCTCTCTACAATTATACCTTAATGACGAAATGAATGGCATAGATTTACCAAATCTAGGCACTAGGGTCAAAACCATATCAGTGCCAACTCTTTTGATTCTTCTTCATGTCTAGCAATTGCCTAATTAAAACAAGCCTAACCTACTATGAATTATAGAGTACAACTCTATCTGGAAGAAGTTACAATGACAAGCATTATAATTGTAAGGATCGGATAGATAAAACGCTTAAGTGGCTTGTATATAACAGAAATGCAGAAGATGATACTACTGGAGTTATAGATATAAAGCTGGGTTAACAAGTAGTATTTTGGCCAGTATTTCGTCCTCATTTTTGAGTATCTTAGCCAAAACCAGAAATGGAACCAACAGAAAAAACTGTTGAATTATATTATTAAGGGGGAGATTTATCAAAACCTGTCCAGAGGAAAAGTTGCCGAGTTGCCCATAGCAGCCAATCAGATCGCTTCTTTCATTTTTAACAAAACCTCTATAAAACGAAAGAAGCGATCTGATTGGTTGCTATGGGCAACTCAGCAACTTTTCCTCTGGACAGGTTTTGATAAATCTCCCCCTAAATGTTTTGCGCCAAGTTCTGTGTCTTGGACCCAGTTCTGGTTTTGGCTAAAAATACAGAACAAAACAAACTCCAACCTGAGGGCCAAATAATGATCACATACTTACAAAAACACTACATATGAGCCTAGTCTTACTATGTGTTTGTACTTGAGGAAAAGCTTGAGACATGCACATAGAGGTTCTGGGGATTTTATACAGGAGGTCATAAGAAAAACTCAAACAAATTGTACTAAACATATTACTAGCTACATATAACAATTAGGCTTTATTAGATAATACAGTAAATGGATGTTGAATATGCCAGTCCATATACATTGTACACAAGTCAATTGTTATTTGCATAAGGCTAGGTTTCCACACAGGGTTCTTTTCTGCCATTTATTGAAAAATTGCCACTGCAGTTTTTGAGCCAAAGTTAGAAGTGGATCCAGTAGGAAGGGGATGTGTAAGTCCTTCCTTTATATTCTCATTCCTTTTGAATACACTTCTGGCTTTGGCTCAAAAACTGCAGTGGTAGTTTTTCAATAAAAGGCAGAAAAATCCTGTGTGGAAACCTAGTCTTTCAGATGTTTGGAAGACATCTGATATAGTGGAGGCAATAGGTATTTGTAAATACCTCTCAAAAAGTCAAAATTTAGGGTACATTTACATGTACATTAAATGCTGTGTTCAATCATTTAGTTGCATTGATATCTACAGCATTAAATCTGCATTAGATCCTATACATGTTAATGTATCCATATCGCAGTATTCAGAGTATTCAAGGTTGGAGTGTTAGAACTTTAGACATATGGAGGTTGTCCTGTTGCCCATCATGTTCCTTTAGGCTATACATGTTTGCAAAAAGGTCTTGCCTGCAGTGGTTTTTTTACTGTTGTTTTACTTTTTTTTTTTTTTTAAACTGAGATTACTTCATGTTGAGAAATGCATATCTCATTTTGCAATAAATGCTTTTAGGTGGAAAGTTTGTTAAAATGCTTTTTATTTACAATTCATACACACAGTGAAACTTTTCAGAAATACTGGCTCTTTGTGAAGACTACACCCTTATCCAGACCAAAATCTTCTAAAGCTATATTTACACTGGCAAATGTCCGCACAGAAAAATTCAGTGCGGACATTCCCCCGACAACAGAGTACTGGCAGAACATGCCAGCACTAGGACCGCTCAGAAATGCGCCATTGGATAGACTTCAATGCATTTCTGTGGACTCCGGAATGGAAAATATGCCACGGAAATTCTGCTGTTTACACAGTGCAGCAGAATCCCATTAAAGGCTTCTGCATAAGAATTCCACACAGAAATTCCATTGTGTGAACATAGCCTAAGACAGACTACATTTAGCCAATGTAAAATTACACTTGTGAACTAGGTGTGAGATTCAACTTTTTTGATAATACCCTAATATCTAGAAAGTATAGTAAAACTGCACGTCATTCTTTTAGTTTCTGGTTTGAGTCAAACGTATTGATTCTCCCTTGAGAATTTTCAAAAACTTCTGTTTAGGCATGTTAGTTATTTAAAAGTAATAGTGATAGTGTCACTCCTGTTATACTAGCAGATTTCTGGAGTCTCGCAAAATAGGTGACAAGCTCTTTAATATCACTTCCTATTTTCTGCATTTTTGCAAAATACAGAAACAAAAATATCATGGGTATAATTTGTCTCCCTTTTTATTGGACATTTTTTTTTTTACAAAATACTGTATGCTGCTGCTATGTCATCTTAAAGAATACCTGTTATATGTTACTCCGTGCCTAATCCTGATCATGTGCATATCATTTTATGTGTCTAGCACCTATATGTCTTACAAATACCTTCTATCTGTTGCTCACATAGTTTGTCATTCTGTTGTCTGAAGGGAGCGTGCCCCTTATTCTGCATGACTCAGCTTTCTCCCTAAGTGCTGTGTCTTTTCATCCAATCACTGTAAGCTGCTCTATAACCCCTTCCTCTCTCTTTTGCATACTGCAGTCTAATAGAACAGGAGTGAGCACAGAGGAGTACTAGACCACCCTCACTTCCTGGACTTTGTCCCTGCCTGTGCTTCAGCTTGGACAAAGATTATGCAGCAGCCAGACAGGATTATGTTCTGGATGGGATGGGGTCTGGTAGTGGTGTTTTTTATAAGCCATGATTTCTATAAAAAGGAAATACAATTTTCTTATGAAGTATATTAGAAAGGTTAATGTTTTGACAAGATGAACAACATGTAAAAAGTTTTTGAATCTGACAGTGATCATTAAACACTCGTTTTGGATAAAAGAAATAAATTCATACTTTGCATTGTAATTTCTCACACAGGTATGGTGTCACGACCACCCAAGCTACCAAACCTAAAACATACAGATATCCAGCAAATCTTTCCAGTCAGTAAAATTTTCTTGACTGAATCTACAATATCCACGAATGAACACTAAACTAAACACGCTACCTGTTCAAAATGGGTTGCTGATCTCTTCTGCAACAATCTACGCTATTGAAACTTAAGCCAAAAGTAAAATTATAGTTAATAACTAACTTTCTCATACATAACTCTGTCAAATCCATATTTGGGTAAAATTTATCTGACAAATAGGATGTATTGTGTTTACAATCGACAAAATGCACTTAAAATTAGTAATTTTAGACTGCTCTTACACAAAGTACCAGCATCCACAGCTGCTGCTTGTGTTTCTGATGAATTAAGTCAAGACATGGACTTGTCACTTTAACCCCTTAATTACCAACCATTCATGTTTTTACAGTGGCCACTAAGGGTCATTTGGCTAAGTTTCCACCTTGGCAGCTTAGTCACGCCATACCATGGCTGTTAGCACAACAGCTGGGCTCATACACTACTTTCCAAGATTGGAGGTTTCTGTACAGTGTTTGTTTATTACATTGGACATATCAATGCACTGCAGTGGTGGTAGCCATCCTTATAAGAAGGAGGGCACCCCAAAAGCCAAGGACAGTGGTCTGGGTAAGCTCAGGGCTGCACTTTTCCCTGCCCAACGTGTCACTAGAATTGCAGCTCAGGTCTCTTTACTTGACAATTGGTGACTGTTTTCTAATCTTGGTAGTGAACAAAAGAAATCAGGGCTCAGGGTCATGAATATTGAACCAATTTGAGTTTATTAGTATATAAAATTAACAACGTTATGTGCTGTGACTCACAGGGCCCTTGGGAGTCAACTGGGAGACAAGATAGCGAAAATGAATAATATACAATGTGGTGGCAAAAAAGGCTATACCTTAATGAAACATATAATAAAAGTTGCATATAGTAGATGATAAAAATGTGGCCACACACTAAATATGAATAAAATAAGAATAGAATAAAATATCATAAAATAACCTGGATCAAAATATTGCGCAATATAAAGTATTTTGTACTCTGTCAGAGCTTATCAGATAAAGTTCTTGGTGTTGTTGATATCCAGGTGAGGTACGAGTCTATGACTCCCTGTTTGGGAGTATGTAATAATGCAAAGTCTCTATGCAATGTTGGTAGCTGTATTTGTAGGTAACAGTTATACAGGCATATAGATGGAACCTTGTAGAGCGTGTCAATAGCAGTCCATGTTCCGGTGTCTCCTGTCAGGGAGCGCACTGCTAGAGACTCGGCCGTCTCATTAATTCATTTTATTTTGGAACTACTTAAGTTTTTACTCACTCACAATTATTTTACGTTCGACGGGAAGTATTATTTGCAACACAAGGGCACAGCAATGGGCACGGCTTGTGCACCAAATTTTGCTAATTTATTTTTAGGGTGGTGGGAGGATTCAGTTGTTTTTTCGGACACTCACCATCAATACACGTCTCACATCTTATTTTGGGCACGCTTTATTGACGACGTTTTACTATTTTTGGGATGGCACTGTAGATTTATTTAATCAATTTGTCAAGACACTTAACACTAATGATATAGGCATGTTTTTCACTTCTGAAAATCACAAGAGCACCATTAATTTCTTGGACCTTGAGATTACACTTGATACTGAAGGTAATGTCCAAACGATAATATACAGGAAGCCTACATATACTAATAGTTTCCTTGAGTGGGGCAGTTACCACCCAGGCCCCCTCAAGAGAGGTATCCCGGTTGGACAATACCTCCGGGCAAAAAGGAACAGTTCAAGTCAGGAGGCATTTTTACAGGAGAGTAAGCTCTTGTATGAACGGTTTATCAAACGGGGATATCCGAAGAGGGTCCTACATAGAGCTTTCGCGAGAGCGCGTGATACTCCCAGGCATGAATTATTGCGTAACAAGGTAACCCATGATTCTGAACCCAAGATGGTCCGCTTCATCGGAACCTTTGACGAACATAATCACCAGATTATGAATATCTTGCGTCAATTTTGGCCTATACTGCAAGCAGATGGAGATCTTAGAGAAGTAATATCAACCCATCCAGTGGTCACATATAGAAGAGGAAAAAATATTCGTGAACATTTAGTCCATAGCCTCTTCCATAAAAAACGTCAAAAAACATGGTTGCAAACCTCAGTTCAGGGATCTCATCCATGCGGGAATTGCTCTTTCTGCAAGTATCTCCCGAAAATGAAGGAATTTACTAACCCGGTGGACAACCGCAGATATGTCATCAGGGATTTCATCAACTGTCAATCAACAAGGGTGGTGTATATAGCCCAGTGCGAGTGCATGAAGCTTCATGTGTGAAAAACTACCCAACAATTGAGGAGACGGATCTCCCAGCATCTTAGCACTATCCGCACTGGAACTGACACACCCCTGGCGAGACACATCCGAGATGCCCATAGAGGAGACACACGGACCCTTAAATTTTGGGGATTGATTAAGATGAGCTTGGGCCCCAGAAGAGGGAACTTGGATAGGAAGCTGCTCCGTGAGGAAGCAAGGTGGATTCAAAGATTAAAAAGTTTGAGCCCGTCCGGCCTAAATGAAGGTTTTACCTTCATAGCATTTATTTGACCATGACCTGCGTTTAGATTAATGAATACATACGTATATAATGACACATCGCCATAAAATAACATCACAGAAGGCAGTTAAGTGCACAGACAGTGCATTGAAAAAGTCTAGCATAGTTTGACTATGGGGTCAATGTGGGGTGCAATTATACATCACCATCTTGACATATCAATGACCTTTCGCCCTTAAGTACTCCCTTCCCAGTCTTGTCGCCCTGTCGATTCCGTATTTAAGATTCCTATTAGGTAGTCTATCAACATGAGCAATCAGATATTCCAATAGGGAAGTTCCTAGTCATCTGAGCATTAACATCTCCTAATAGATCATCAATCCTGGATGCATATACATTTGGGATCTTACATGAATATGATCACCCCAGGGTGATATTCATGTACATTGTTGATTCCCTGTGTCATGAGCATCAAATAATGAGAATTAACATCTCAACTTGACAATATAATTGGGGATATGTACATGTATATGAGCTCTGTGCACCATGATAATTATAGTAACCATAAATATCAATATCCTAGTATGATATTTAATCTGGATATATATGGAATATTAGTCTCTAGCATTACAACATCTATAATAAACGCATTCATGTGGGAATTCAAATTAAAATAATAATAATATACTTACCGTGGAAGCAGTGACTGTAGTGCGCAAGGGGAGATGGACCTATGGAAATAGAAAATGGCACAATGAAGCACAATCATTGCAAATACAACAATAGAAATATCTCAGACCTCGAATATATGTGATATGTAAATAATGTTATCACTCAGTACGGAGATTCATAGTATCATCTCATCTCATAATTATCTCATGGTGTTAATGCGCTCAGAGATATGAGAATTGATGCATGGGCAGTCCCTAATTCCATGTACACAATGCCCATGATTCATATACATACAGATATTAGGGCAGAATAAGGGACAACTGGGAAGTCTCTTCTGCTCAGTGTTAATTGAATGAAGAAGGGATGAGGTAACTCATACAAGAGAAATGCAGACAGGTTGCTAATATACATCAGGAGCGCTTAGGAGCGCTTAATGACTTAGCAACAGTGACGTATGCACTGTCTATCAAGAGGATGCAAAGAAAAAGAAAAGAGGGGATTCAGCTCACCACTGTGCGGTATTGGATACAGGAGCTCCGTAGTTGCAGGAGAGCAAGGCAGGCAGGATGCGGGCCGTGTCCCGGAGGATAATGGAAGAAAAAAAGCACACGTGCAGGGGTGGGCCTCCAGCTGCTCCAAAAAAGTCCAATTAGAAAATTAAAACTTCACCTTTAATGTTGCATGTTAAAAACAAAGGATATCCATAGTGAAAAATAAAAAGAAGGAAGGGAAACCGACGCGTTTCGAGCCTGTACTGGCTCTTAGTCGTGGCACATAGTATATCGGGCAAGTGCCCCCTTATATAGTGTAACTCCAAATGATCCCAAACGGAAACCCCGGGAGCCCGGGTTCCGGAAGGGTGATGACGTAGGTCAATGATGGAAGCAAGTATAAGACCTGGACTGGATGGATAATCATGTGCTGGGTAAGTGCATAATATTTAACACTATGTGTGCGGAGGCCATATCAATTTCATGAGTGCCACCCCCGGCAACATGGTAAAGCCCGGATACGGGTATAATTACTTAGTCCTAATTTGGGTTGCCGACCGGTTATACATATATGAGAATGGTCTTATACGGGAAAAACCGCATCCGTAGGGCGCATAGTGTGAATACTGCATAATGTATGTACATTCCGTTTGGTCCAAACTTAAAATATTTTTGGACTCGTGCTTTGGCCTCGTAGGTCTATAGGGATAGTAATGGTTAACGTATGTTTATATGTACGCAAAACATGTGCATCAAGCGCAAATACCACAAATATCCAAAATAATAGTATAGGTAGCAATGTGCACACGTATGTGTTTACGGGCCATACTATGTCTGTAAGTAAGAAGCAACATGACCCACATATTTTTTTTATATATATATATGGAGAAACCGCAGCAGTGAACAGTTCCCAAAAAAGAGAAAAAATTTTTTTTTTTTTTTTTTTTTCTTCCTTTCTACTTAAACAAGACATGCAGAGCCTGTCATACATTCGCAAAGGCACAGTGCCAATCCCAGTCTAATCACATCTATACCCAGCAACATATGAACTATGTCCATCATGTAACCTACATCAAAGGATGGTGTACCCATATCATAGCTAGAATGTGAGGAAAAAGTGTCACCCTCTTTTAGGACATATATCTAGTAGATATACATCAGATCATGTTTTGTATTCATGCCGGTGGGGAAGCGGGAGTCTAGTACAAGAATCCAATATGCTTCACGGGACCTGAGTTTGGCTGTTCTATCTCCTCCCCTCCGGCATGAAAAAACTTTTTCTATTGCTGCAACTTTGAAACCTCTGGAATCATTCTGATGATGCTCTCGGAGGTGTCTAGTTAGCCCGGACACAGAGCGATTGCTGGTGAGGGTATTAGTAGTGCACCGAAAGTGTTCTGCGATACGTGTTTTTAATTTCCTCGCTGTACTGCCTACATATTGTTTCTGGCAGCTGGTACATGTAACCAGGTACACTACATATGTTGAGTTGCAGTTGACTAGTGTTTTGATGGGGTATGTCCGATTTGTAACGGTTGATGAGAAAGTGGATACATTTGACATAAGGTTGCAACATGTACACCTAGCTGCATTGCATTTGTAGCATCCCGTTGTTGATAACCAAGTCTTAGCGGTCTCTTTAGATGTAAATTCGCTGGGAGAAAGAAAAATTAAAAACACGTATCGCAGAACACTTTCGGTGCACTACTAATACCCTCACCAGCAATCGCTCTGTGTCCGGGCTAACTAGACACCTCCGAGAGCATCATCAGAATGATTCCAGAGGTTTCAAAGTTGCAGCAATAGAAAAAGTTTTTTCATGCCGGAGGGGAGGAGATAGAACAGCCAAACTCAGGTCCCGTGAAGCATATTGGATTCTTGTACTAGACTCCCGCTTCCCCACCGGCATGAATACAAAACATGATCTGATGTATATCTACTAGATATATGTCCTAAAAGAGGGTGACACTTTTTCCTCACATTCTAGCTATGATATGGGTACACCATCCTTTGATGTAGGTTACATGATGGACATAGTTCATATGTTGCTGGGTATAGATGTGATTAGACTGGGATTGGCACTGTGCCTTTGCGAATGTATGACAGGCTCTGCATGTCTTGTTTAAGTAGAAAGGAAGAAAAAAAAAAAAAAAAAAAATTTTTTCTCTTTTTTGGGAACTGTTCACTGCTGCGGTTTCTCCATATATATATATAAAAAAAAATATGTGGGTCATGTTGCTTCTTACTTACAGACATAGTATGGCCCGTAAACACATACGTGTGCACATTGCTACCTATACTATTATTTTGGATATTTGTGGTATTTGCGCTTGATGCACATGTTTTGCGTACATATAAACATACGTTAACCATTACTATCCCTATAGACCTACGAGGCCAAAGCATGAGTCCAAAAATATTTTAAGTTTGGACCAAACGGAATGTACATACATTATGCAGTATTCACACTATGCGCCCTACGGATGCGGTTTTTCCCGTATAAGACCATTCTCATATATGTATAACCGGTCGGCAACCCAAATTAGGACTAAGTAATTATACCCGTATCCGGGCTTTACCATGTTGCCGGGGGTGGCACTCATGAAATTGATATGGCCTCCGCACACATAGTGTTAAATATTATGCACTTACCCAGCACATGATTATCCATCCAGTCCAGGTCTTATACTTGCTTCCATCATTGACCTACGTCATCACCCTTCCGGAACCCGGGCTCCCGGGGTTTCCGTTTGGGATCATTTGGAGTTACACTATATAAGGGGGCACTTGCCCGATATACTATGTGCCACGACTAAGAGCCAGTACAGGCTCGAAACGCGTCGGTTTCCCTTCCTTCTTTTTATTTTTCACTATGGATATCCTTTGTTTTTAACATGCAACATTAAAGGTGAAGTTTTAATTTTCTAATTGGACTTTTTTGGAGCAGCTGGAGGCCCACCCCTGCACGTGTGCTTTTTTTCTTCCACTATCAAGAGGATACCCATTGGATTGCTCATGTGGCGGATCTCTGGCACAGGGAGATCGTGAATATAAGCTTCAACGCATGCGCATACTTACATATTTGGGATGGAGCAGTCTATGAACTGGGAGTTGGAGATTGCTTGTGCGCAACCTTCAGAGCGGCGAAGCACTGCTACGATACAAGTGTTTGCGCAGGGGTCACTGCGCACACTTGTCAGTGCAGCAGGAATATAAGTGTCGGTGCATGGGTCACAGCGCCGATACGTCATGACTGTCGGCATGTACAGGTTGATGATTGGTACATTACTATAGATGATGATAGGTCAATGCAGATGTCATTAAAACACATAACCATGTGATTGGTGTAACGTTGTGATAACCAATCACAGCAGTGCACTTCCGATGGAGTGATGTCATTGAGGGAGGTATTATAAACCCCTGTCATGGCGTCCACGCTCAGTGCCCTGTTTACCTCTTGACAAAGCTGCGGATGCAGTGAAACATGTTGAGGGGGGGCTGAGGTGTAGTGTTTTAACCATAGTGACACATCTCCCCAGCGATAGCCACATAGCAACTGCAGTGCATGAGGCTTAATACTGTGTGGCCAGTAAGGCACGCTGAATACCTTGATTAGACTGGGGGTTTGATGTGCACTAATATTTTAATTCACAATTGATGTGCCATTGACAATAAAGCACTTTTTAATGGTATATGGGAAAAAGTTTTTTTTTGCTGGATCACTAAGGTGATCTATAGGTGAATTAATTAAGTGACCCATCATATACTGGTCTATGTGGGAAAACATTAATTCACAGTGCGAGCGGTAGTGGGCTCCGTTTGTGGGGACTGCAGCGCTTCTCCTGATGCTGTTATAGCGGATCTCGGCAGCGTCCTCATGCTAGAGGCAGCGCACGCTGTCACGGATTCACTGGCAGGTCTGAGGATGCCTCTCAGGTAGGCAAATAGAGACTTGTGCTATCTCAATATGGTAGGTAGTGGTGGTCACTAGAATAGTGCAAGGCTGGATGCATTTCAGGACCCCCTTAGGCCCTTTCTTCAGCAGCTAGATATTGTGTGTGTAGGGGTGATTTTCTAGGATGTTTATATCTTTAGCTCCTCCTCTTTAGAGAAGCGTCACATCCAGTTTGATAAAGTTTTATGGAACAACAATTTGTCAACATGAGAATAAAGGTAATATATATATATATATATATATATATATATATATATATATATATATATAAAGTTTGTAAACTACATTCAATGGAACAAGAACAAAAATTCTAATATTTATATAAAAGTAGCTATGAAGAGTATAATGTGTATATCTATATATTGATGAGAAGTGTTGTACCTAATAATTCGGACACTTATAAAAATTGTAGCATTTGAGGCATAATGATGATTTATATTATTATGGCAATTGAATAGTTTTTATGGCAATTAAATATTTCACCAAAATTTCAAAAAATTTTTACTCAGTTCTGTCCCACTGTGTCCAAATCAAATGAAACTACTCAATAAGGGCCTCACGATTGCACCCAGTCAACCATTGGACAAATTTAGAGTCTTTATTGAGCTTGAGAAATATATTTGTAAACTCAGCCAAAAAAATATTTCCTCAAAAATCCAATTGAAACCCAAGTCACCACATCTATTTACAAACACACAATATTAAAAAACAAATCCCACTTTTTTACAAGGCAGGAAATAAGTCCCGACATGTCAGCTTTCAAGAAAGCTGTGGAATACGATTTAAGGAGAATAAAGACACCCAAACAAACATGGGACAATATAACACCAGGAGAAATAACAGCTATAAAACAACTCCAAAAGGATTTATCCACCATCATTAGGCCAGCCGACAAGGGAGGGGGTATAGTGGTGAAGGACACAACAGCATACACATACAAATGCATATCCCAATTAAATGACAACACAACATATGCAAAATTGAAGAGCGACCCTACAACACAATATTCAGAAGAACTACTGACACTATGTAGAAGCCCTAGAGATAAAGGTACATTGTCTAAACATGAATTTGACCACATTACAGGCACCCATAAACGGATACCTGGATTCTACACAATACCGAAAATACATAAGAATGCTAAACAACCACCAGGCCGCCCAATAGTGTCTGGTATTGGATCCATCACAGCCAATCTCTCCTAATATATTGATCAACAATTACAACCTTATGTAAAACTAACTCAATCCTACTTAAGAGACCAGATCATCCAAAATAGTTGAATCTGTTGAATGGGACTCATCTTGGTTTTTGGGGACACTAGATGTAAGTTCATTATACACAATCATTAACCACCAACAAGGCATAAATGCTATTCAGAAGACACTTGAGACCCATGCAGATCTGCCACCGGAACAAATTAATTTTATACTTGACGGCATAAATTTTATACTTACCCACAATTATTTTACATTTGAATCAGATTATTATTTGCAAGTCAACGGGACGGCCATGGGCACTACATTCACCCCAGCTATGCCAATTTGTTCATGGCTACCTGGGAAAATACCACCATTGATACCCAGCTGGGTGGCGATCTGGTAGCATGGCATCGTTATATTGATGATTTTTTTTAATTTGGTGCTGCACAAAACCAAATTTAGACAAGTTTATTTTATTCATCAATGACAACAACTTTAATTTGAAATTTACCCCCAATATAAGTTCAACGTCTGTTGAATTTTTAGATTTATTGATTACTGCCAACACCGACAAACTTATACATAGTACGAATCACAAACCTGTCGCCAAAAATTGATTCATCCTTCATACAAGCTGTCACCTCCCACAATGGCTAGTAAATGTCCCTACTAGCCAATTCCGGAGACCTAAGCGGAACTGCACATACAATTATCAATTTGAAACTGAGGCTATTACTCTTACAAATTAATTTATAGCAAAAGAGTACCCCATGTCAGGTCTACACCAGTCTCTTGAGAAAGTACGTAATCTTGACAGATCCACATTCTTCATCCCAAAAGAACCAAATACACAAACCCCCATAGATAAAAAAATACCCTAAACTCATTATTCCCTTCAATACTCAACATCATAAAACAGAAGCCATCATTAAAAAATACTGGCCATTGAACGAATTTCTTCCGGAGAAACCCTCCATAATCTACACTAGGGCCCCAAACTTGGGAATTAAAATCGCACCCACAGTTCACACAATCAATCCCAGCAATAAATCCACATCCACCCTAATTGATCTAAAAGGGTTTTTCAGATGCAGACAATGTCCTAACTGCAAAGCCACCCATTTTGAGAAGAGTACCCTGGAAGTCACATTTTTATCATCTACTATATGCAACTTTTATTATATGTTTTATTAAGGTATAGCCTTTATTGCCGCCACACTGTATATTATTCATTTTCGCTATCTTGTGTCCCTGTTGACTCACAAGGGCCCTGTGAGTCACAGCACATAACGTTGTTAATTTTATATACTAATAAACTCAAATTGGTTCAATATTAATGACTCTGAGACCCAATTTCTTTTGTGCACTACCGAAATTTTCAACATCGTGGGTATAGGTGCCATTTGGGTAGCGTGGGTCTTTAGGTCACTAGTCTAGCAAGAGCCTCTCCAGCATTCCATGTTTTCCAATCTTGGCAAAACCCATTAAAATGACTCAAGTATGGAATAGTTGGTGTGTAATGGATGTATATAGGTATACTTATATATACCTAAAATGCCCATTTGGGATAGGGACTCCATGCTTCTCTATTACTTGTTCACCCCTCCCCCATCTGCTCTCTACCGTCTCACCCCCACCATCGAACAGAGGAAATTGCTGGCTAGCGCACAAGAGGACTTGAAGGCCCCATAAGTTTAAAACAGGACTATACCTCATATGATATGCTAAGACAAAGAACATCCCACTAGTGAGGGTGGGAACTAATTACAAAGGTGATATAAGGGTGAACGGTTTGAAATAAAGCTCAGAAGAAGAGCACACAGAACTTTGAAGCATTTGAAACCGACTTGGCTCTGTTTGATTTACTTTGGTATACTTCGGTATACAAATTCTGTATACAGATTTGGCCCGGGAGTAAGATAGTTACAAGAGCACTGATAAAATCTATATCAGATGTTGCTCACCTTCAAATACTGAAACTAGCAAATGTTCTCTGCACCAAATTTTGCCCAGTCGATCTCTTAGTTTCTTTCAATAATAAATCCACTTGGTGTTATTGATCTCAAAAAATCTGCTGCCCTGGTAGATAATCAATAAAACAACCATTCCCTATCAAAGTTATTATAGGATTCAACATCAGCAGTTGTATAATAGTACATTCAAATAATAGTAGTGATATTTTGCTGAAAAATTTGCAGTCTGTTCATTTATTGCTTTTCACCACATATAACTTGAGTGTAGGAGGAATCAATATGGAAGAAAAAAAAATTATATGGATTCTGTCATCCATAAATCCTGTATTTAACTGTTAGTCTGGTTATGTAGCACTGGTAACAATAAGAGCAAAGGTACCTGTACTTAGCTTGGCAAAAACAAGAAATCTGAAGTGTCAAAGAGACATGTCAGTACTCCTAGCTGCAATATACCTCCTTGCTGACTTCCCCCTCTCTCTCGGCCCCTCTTCCTCCCTCTTCCTGTCAATCGTAGTACACTGACAAAACACACAGTGAGACAGTGGGGCCACCACTGCAGCCAGCAAGCTCATCGTGCCCAGTGGCGGTCCAGAGTCTAGTCTCGGGAGGGGCACTATCAGAGAATTTTGTGTTGGTGGACAGAAAATCAGAAAACGTATATGGTATATATTCAGCTGTACACAGGATGTATACCATATAAATGATTATATACAGGACAATATAGAGGTATATACCAGCTGTAATCCACTCCTGTATACAGTATATGTGATCACAGTTACATTTAGGGACACCCCCTCGATTGAAAAAAAGAGAGAGAAAAAAACATATACTCACATGTCCAACTCCTAGACAGCAATGAGGAGTACACATCCTGGCCACGTTGCTCTCGCTCCACAGTGCAGGCGATGATGAGTGAAGTTATCGTCCCTGCACTGTGTGGGGGCAGAGGTCACGCTCTCCTGTCAGTGTAAGCTTTCAGCTGTATGCACGTGTGCGCATACAGGTGAAAGCAGCGCTTGCGCGCCCCAGAAGTGAATGGGCCAAATTAAGACCATCTCGGGGGGGTGGGGGTCCACAATATGAATGAATGGTGCATGCACAGGATGTTAGCTCGGGTTGTTAATAATAGGAGGAGAGGGTGGAGAGAGTGCGATGGAAGCAAGCGAGAAAGGGTATTGCCGTCTGGCGCACTGGCACTGACTCTTCAGAGGGACAAATAAAAGCATTTTTTTGCATTGGGACCACAAACAAGCTAAATACAGGTACCTTACTCTCATTGCTACCAGTGTTAATTACCTGCGCTAGCAGTAATATAGCAGATTTCTAGGTGACAGATTTCCTTTAAGAATAATAGGCTTTATTTGATGCTACTTTACTAAAACAGACTCCCTGCAAACACAATGAAAACCTGTATTTTGTAGCATATCACACTGAGCTAAAGGAACTGTCAATAGAACTGGAGAGATCACCAATTTCATGTATAGAAATCTAAAGTTCCATTATCAAGAATACATTATCAGTCATCACACCCAAGTATTTATGTATCATGGTTCAAAACTTCTTTCTGTGCAGCTTGCTGTTTCCATGAAGATTAGTCACATTCTATTTCTCAACTCCCCCCCCCCCCCCCCCCCCCGTGTTCTCACCTAGACAACAAGAATTATTTAGCACATATGAGAATGTGAACAGAAAAGTATAAATGAGGTCGGGAAATAAAAGCAATACAGCAGCAGTTTAAATGAATATGATGAAAAACAAGTCTTCTCCCCAGTGCTGTGTGTTGTAGCCTGTTCTGTACTGTGATGTACATAAAATCCAATGAAATGTGTCAGATACATATGATTTCAACTGATGTTAGATAGATAGAACAATATGAGATAGATATGAGATAGATAGATAGATCCAAATCCACATCAGAGATCCAACAGCACTCCAGGAGTAAGTAAATAAAACATTTTAATTGACCCATGGTAAGCAGTGGATGCAATGTTTCGACAGCATCTCTCTATCATTCTCATGATAGCGTGATAGCATTGAAATGTCGCATCCACTTCTGACCATGGATCAATAAACATGTTTTATTCACTTATTCCTTGAGTGCTGTTGGATCTCTGTTGTGGATTTGGATCTCAAATATCAGTCTGCGACTGGGACTGAGCTTGTGTCCGCATGCACCCCGTACCCTGATCTACTTTAATTTGTGTAAGCTGTGCTGCTTCTGCCGTTGGTTCTAGATAGATAGATATGAGATAGATAGATGTAATAGATTCACTGCACCCTCCTATCTACCCAGGAGCACATATATTTAGATGCCAGACCACACATCTAAATAAATTCAGGCCCCAGATCAGACACAAATTTCAGATTCCAGACCAGACGCCTAATTTAGTCCAAACCCCTAAATAGAACAAAGAACAGAAAACTCTTCAGCGCACTGCACCATGACCAGGACACAGCATCAGGTCCGATCAGAGCACAACAATATTTGCCTATGGGTAAAGCAATGAGGGAGATTTATCAAAACCTGTGGAGAGGAAATGTGGTGCAGTTGCCCATAGCAACCAATCAGATTGCTTCTTCCATCTTTCAGAGGCCCTTTTTAAAAAGAAAGAAGCAATCTGATTGGTTGCTATGGGCAACTGCACCACTCTTCCTCTAAACAGGTTTTGATAAATCTCCCATAATGCTCTTATTTCCCAAAAGTAAATTTGTATTAAAACACAACTATCTTTTAATAAATTGGTTATGAATTGTAAAGGACAAAATAAAGAGTTAAAATCTTTCTCTGAAGGACTTCCAGCTGAAGTGTTATGTATACTCCAAAAATATTAAATTATATGGAATAGTAAAGGAATTGAACCCACTAAAAAGAGGTATTTGAACAGATCTGCACTTGTGTGATGGTAATGCTTCCCAGATATACACTGATTCTTTTTTATTACAATTCTATACAACAGTATGAACAGTGTACATCCTATATAGGATTGTTATAAAAAAATAAATAAAGAATCATTGTATAGAAACATTTCCATCACACTATTTCTGTAAAAGTACAGATCTATTCAAACACCCCTTTTTAGTGAGACCAGTTTCTTTAATTAGTGTATTTTTAGTCTTGCAAATGGACTAAATGCGTTACCTTGCAGGTCATAAAGACATTTTTCACATTTTTGTTTTGTTTTTCACTTTTGTTATTGTTGTTTTTTTCTCTTTTAAAAAAAAATATATATTTATAATTTTGCAAACACACCAGAAACAAAACAAGATAACAAAACTCCAGGGAGCACCACAAGAGTGCCCAAACTACGCAGGATATAAGTCAAAACTCACATGGAGAAATGCAAGCATAATAGCAATACATCAGCATAGAGAAAACAGGAACAGGAAACAGGCCAAATACGAAGCCCCTGGACCAGCCCAGACCAACAATAGACAACGACACAACCACAATCACACACCATACATACACCCCAGAGCACCCTTTGTCCCTTCACTTAGATTGCCAGAACCACCCACACTTACTGAGGAGATCCAACAGGCTCTGAGGGAACAACTGACTCCCCTAAGATTCACTTTTGTTATTTCAAATTTTTCCCTTTATTAATTTTATTTTAAAAAGCAAAAATAATCCTACAATATACTACACTTACACTGCACACTTTAAAATGAAGCTAAGAACACTTCACATTAACACACCACCTTACACCCCTATACAAGTAAAATGGCCCAAAGGCTTTTTTTGCCATCTCTAACACCGAGGCCCACCAGTGAGGGATCATTTCACCCGACTTTGTTAGAGTACCCCTAGGTACACTTACAGTTTTAGGGTGTATGAAGAAACTGATGTAAACACTGCTGGATCAAGGTTGGTTAACTTTTATACCAGCATCCACCCTTTCAAGCCCTTCACCACTAGAGCCACTGCAGCTTGTAGCTTTGTGTGGAAAAATCAAAAAGGCCTCCCAAGACATCTGGTAGTGCAGCCAATCCCAAGGGGTTGGCACAGGGCACTTATTAGTGACAACATGTTGTTAGTTAGGTATAAAGAGAAAGAGATGTCCTTGTGTTTACTACAACACATGGTTACAACAGAGCCCCTGTCCATCTGCCAGGTGCCACTACAGTGACCCTAAAATCCGACTGTCTTGTGGATTACAATCAGTTGATCTCTGAATGAGTCATTAAACCTTACAGTTCCATGAGCAAAACAAAAGTGTGTTACAAAAATGTGCCAGTGTACTTTTTTACTTCATTAATGTGCTGGTAACATGGGGATATTTCTTCAGTTTCAGGAAGTAAAACTCAAGGCCCAAGTACATGTGGAACTGAAGGTGTCTGTATTTAGGTCAACACCTGGTGAAGTCTCCCACACTGGCAAGAAGGGGAGATACCAGCGAGGTGCAGAGTGTGTACTAAAAGGGGGATAAATAAGGACAACATTTTTCAGTGAGACACCTATTCCTATAAACCAGACCTCTACATAAAAGATTGCTTCAAAGCATACCAAACATCCATGAAGTATTAATTTTGATTTCTTTTACCCCATTTTAATGTAACCTTATGTTACCCCAGAGTACTCTGTACAACCTTCATTTTCTCCCACAATATAAAGTAAAAAAAAAAAAAACAATTTCCTCCTTGATATAATACCTCTTGCTAACACCCCTCACACTGCATTTTACATCCACATATGGAGTATTTCCGTACTTGGAAGAAATTACGTTACAAATTTTGGAGGGCTTTTTCTCCTTTTAACTCCTTAAGGACTTAGGACGTATGAGTACATCCTAAGTCCGGTCCCTGTCTATAAAGCGGGGTCAAAGCGGTATGGTCCCGGCGCCTATTCACAGCCGGGACCCGCGGCTAATAGCGCGCGGCTGCGATCGTTCGGCCACGCGCTGTTAACCCTTCCGATGCGGCGCTCAAAGCTGAGCGCCGCATTGAAAGTGAAAGTATATGCTTCCCGGCTGCTCAGTCGGGCTGATCGGGGTCATCGCGATGCCCCGATCAGCTACCCGGAGAGAAGAAGGTCCCTACCTTCTTCTGTCGGCACCCCGGCTCTGATTGATTGCTCCATGCCTGAGTTACAGGCTGGAGCAATCAACCGCCGATTACACAGCTTGTTGCCATGCAACTGCAAGGCAACAATCTGTGTATGCAATCAGCCATTGCAAGCTCATAGGTCCCTATAGGAGCTATGAGCTCACAAAAAAAAGTGTAAACAAAAAGTTAACCCTTTCAGGTATTCCCTTCTGAATTAAAAGTTTAACTCACCCAGCATTTCCTAATAACAAAATAAAACAGTGTAAATAAAAATAAACATACGTGGTATCACCGTGTGCGGAAATGTGCGAATTATAAAAATATACCGCTTTTAAAACTGCACATTCAATGGCGTACGCGCAAAAAAATTCCAAAATAGCGAATTTTTGATCACTTTTTAAACCACAAAAAAGTTAATAAAAAGTGATCAAAAAGTCTTATCAGAACAAAAATGGTACCTATAAAAACTTCAGATCACGGCGCAAAAAATGAGCCCACATAGAGCCCTGAACACAGAAAAATAAAAAAGTTATATGGCTCAGAAAATGACAATTTTAAACGTATAAATTTTCCTGCATGTAGTTATGATTTTTTTCTGAAGTAATACAAAATCAAACCTATATAAGTAGGGTATTATTTTAACCATATGGACCTACAGAATAAAGATAAGGTGTCATTTTTACCAAAAAATGTACTGCGTAGAAACGGAAGCCCCCAAAATTTACAAAATGGCATTTTTTCTTCAATTTTGTTGCACAATGAATTTTTTTTCCGTTTCGCTGTGGATTTTTCGGTAAAATGACTAATGTCACTGTAAAGTAGAATTGGTGGCGCAAACAATTTGCCATAATACAGATTTTTTGGTGCAAAATTGAAAGGGTTATGATTTTTTAAAGGCAAGAAGGAAAAAAACGAAAATGCAAAAGCGTGAAATCGCTCAGTCCTTAAGGGGTTAAATCTTTGTGAAAATGAAAAATGTAGGGCAATACCAGCAACTTGGCACTCAAATTTATGATAAGTAATTAGATTTTATTTTGCAGTCCTTATATACAATCTGTTGTTAACGGTTTCGGTCCTACCCGGACTGGAGAAATAAAAAGTAAACATCCACGGGCTGTGCTGTAGGAGAATGTGGTGGGGACCTAGGTCACTGGGGCAATCTCTCAGATTGCTTCAGTTACCTAGGTCACCACCATATTCTCCTCCAGCATGGCACTCAGCCATTTACCTTCATTTCTCCACATTCCTCCTCAGCAGTCTGGTGTGTTCTGATGAAGATTCAGATAGGACCGAGATGTTATCAACAAAACGTATATAAGAACATCACAATAAAATCTAATTCTGCATCATAAATTTGAGTGTCAATTTATTCACGAAGATTTGATACAGAGTGGGATTTCTACTTGTGCACCTATCCAAAAGGAGTGCCATGTTGATTTGTTTCCATATACTAGCATATTTTAAACATATTTTTATATTTTTATGGCCCAGTATTCCAAAAATCTTGATATCACCTCTGGAATCTAAATACTTAGGGCTTTAGTTTCCAAAATTGCGTAACTTGCTCGGGGTATCCACTGTCCTTACACCATGGGGGCCTTGTAAACAAGGTATGTCCCTAACCCCTGTTACCTTTCTTAAGGGATGTACTTTTCAAAATTGTGTTACTTGTTGGGGGTTTCCACTGCACTGGTACCATGGAAGCTCTGTAAATGCGGCATGGCCCCCAAAAACCACTTCACCCTAATACTCTCTCCAAAAGCTCTGCTGTGTGTCTGCACAGCTTTATAGATCCACATATAGGGTATTTTCACACTCTGGAGAAATTCTATTGCAAATTTTGAGGGGCTTTTTGTGCTTTTATCCTTTTAAAAAATGGAAAATTTGAGACTACATCAACATTTTAGAGTTTAAAAAAAATTAATTTCATTTTCATGGTCCTCCGTACCAAAAATCTGTCAAAAACCTGTGAGCTCCGACTGCTCACTGCACCCCTTGTCACATTCCTTAGGGGTGTAGTTTCAAAATGGTGCCCTTCTAGGGGTGATTTTCCATGTCTTAGTTCCCCAAAGCATCTGCAAACAAGAAATGGTTCTGGAAAAAATACTAAAATCAAAAGAAGGCCTCAAAATCCACTTGATGCTCCTTCATGTCTAGTTGTGTTAAGTAGGGCCACATATGGGATATATCTAAGTACCGAAGAATCAGGGGGAAAAAAATCTAGAGTTGTACTATGAAAAAAAATTCTTAAAATGAAATATCTTTAAAGAATATGTAAACATTGCTTTTGTCTCCACTTCAATCTTATTCCTCTAAAACACCTAAACTCTCATAATTTCATTTCAAATACTTTAAAGGGTGCATTTATTAAAATATTTATAGGTGGGGGGGGTTCTATCATACAGGTCCTTCAAATCCACAAAAGTCAACCAGTCCCTTAAAATTTCAGATTTTGAAATATTTATCAAACATTGGAAATTTGCTGCTGAACTTTTTAAGCCCTCTGACATCTTACAAAAAAAAAGAACGTGTTTAGAAAAGTATGTCAAAATAAAAGACATATGAAAACTGGAATCAATATCTAATTTATGTGGCATGACTCTCTTCCTTATAAGCAGAAAATTATAAATTTAGACAAATGCAAATTTCTCAATCTTTTCAGAAAATCTTGGTGTTTTTCCACAAGCAAATGCTGCATCTATCAACCCAAATTTAGCACTGACATAAAAACAATTAAAATAATCACTAGGGTAAGTTACAGCATCCAAAAGCTGACAGGTCAGATTTAAAACACAGGCCTTGGTCCTTAACCCCATAAAGGGGTATTTCAGGATTTTTATTATTTGACTACATAAAAAAAGGGGCTGTAAAGTTAGTGTAGTTCATAATATAGTGTCTGTACCTGTGTTTGACGGTTTTCTCACAACTCTTATGTGATTTTCACCCCACTATTTATTTTTAACAGCATACAAAATGACTGTTGTCTCAGATTTTTCCTAGGTTGCAATGCGGCCGAGACCTGACTCACTAGTCAGCTGATGACAGGGAGCCTGTCTGGTTCAATGGGTGAAGGGATCGCTTTGTGGGAGAGAGATCAATCTGCAACTAATGCAACAGCTGTAGGCACCCTGATTGAAAACCACAGGTCTTTTGAATGGATGCAGCTCATTTATATTTCAATGCGTGGGATGGCTGATGTGTGGGAGGGAGGAAAATGGAATTATGGGATTTGTAGGCAAAGAAGAAAACTCAAAAAGGAAATACCAGTTCACAAAAAGCTAGCCGCAGTATTATGGTAATCTCACAACATAGCCATTTAGCCCCAAGACAAGCGCAGATCCTTCCTAAGCATGACCATTACTGTCTGCCAGGTACATACTAAAATCACCTTATGGTGGATAACCCCTTTAAGAATCACAGGTTTTTCCATTTTTGCACTTTCGTTTTTTCCTCATCACCTTCTTAAAATCATAACACTTTCAATTTTGCACCTACAGATTGTACTTTGTAATGACACCAATCATTTCATCACAAAATTTACAGCGAACCCTGAAAAAAATTATTTGTGGGGCAAAAAAAAAAAAAAGCCATTTTGTAAATTTTGGGGGCTTTCGATTCTACGCAGTGCACTTTTCTGTAAAAATTACACCATATATCTATTCTGTAGGTCCATATGGTTACAATGATACCCAATTTATATAGGTTTTTATTTATTTTACTACTTTAAAAAAAATTATAACTACATGCACCAAAATTGGTATGTTTAACCCCTTAACGACACCGGACGTAAATGTACGTCCTGGTGAGCTGGTACTTAACGCACCAGGATGTACATTTACATCCTATACATAACCGTGAGCATCGGAGCAATGCGATCAAGCAGACCAGAGCAGAAGATGACCCATAATACTGATCAGTGCTATGTCCTATGCATAGCACTGAACAGTATTAGCAATCGAATGATTGCTATAAATAGTCCCCTATGGGGACTATTAAAGTGTAAAAATAAAAGTAAAAAAAAAAAAAAGTTAAAAAAATTTGAAAAAAAAACCCTCCCCCAATAAAAACGTAAATTGTCTAATTTTTCCTATTTCACCCCCAAAAAGTGTAAGAAAAAATATTTTATACACATATTTGGTATCACTGCGTGCGTAAATATCCCAACTATTAAAATAAAATATTAATGATACCGTACGGTGAACGGCGTGAACGTAAAAACAAAAAAGTCCAAAATAGCTGCTTTTTTTTTATAACATTTTATTCCCCCAAAAATTTATCAAAAGTTTTTTAAAAGTTTTATACAAGCAACTATGGTATCAATAAAAAGTACAGATCACAGCGCAAAAAATCTATCAATATAGGGGGATAGGGGGATTTTAAACGTACTAATTTGGTTAAACAGTTTGCGATTTTTTTTAAGCGCAACAGTAATAGAAAAGTATATTATCACTGGTATAATTTTAATCACATTGACTAAAAGAATAAAGAACACATCATTTTTACTGTATATTGTACGGCGTGAAAACAAAATGTTCCAAAATTTGCTAAATTGCAGTTTTCTTTTTTATTTCCCCACATAAATAGTATTTTTTTTTTTTTTGTTGCAACATACATTTTATGGTAAAGTGACTGATGGCAATGCAACACGGACAACTGGTCACACAAGGGCTGAGTCCTTAAGGGGTTAAAATTGTCCTCTTCTGACCCATATAACTTTCTTATTTTTCCATAAACAGGTTGGTATGATGGCTCATTTTTTATCAGATTTTTTTCATTACTTTTTATAGATCTTTTTAGGGTATACAAAGTGACCAAAAATATGTAATTTTGGACTTTGGATGAGTGGTTCAAAGTTTTTTTTTAGGAAGGGGTTAAATCACATTTATTAACGTTTTTTTTAAACTATTTTTTAATAGGGGACTATTACTTGCAATCCTTTGATTGCATACACTGCTCAATGCTATGCCATAGCATATCATTGATCAGTGTGATCTGCGTTCGATTGCTCCAGCCTGGACCTCAGGCTTGGAACATTCAAACGACAATCGGACAGTGAGGAGCGATTAATACCAGACATCATCCTGATTAGTGATGTCTGGTATTAGCCACGGGTCCTGGTTGCAGATAGCAACCGAGACCCAGCAGATACGAAGCGTGCTCAACTTCTGAGCGTGCTTCACATTATGGGAGCCGGCCACGGATGTAAATATACGTCCGTGGTCGTTAAGGGGTTAAAGTAAAAATATTCCTTATCCGGCAGGGGTTAAAGTGAACCTGTCGGCAGGAAAACAAGTGTTTAAATAAGCACCTGGCTAGATAGGATTATGGAGGATACATTTCCATACTTTATCTCCATACTGATTTCCAGTGCTGAGATATAAGTCTTTTTGTTAATAGGTAAATGAGTATGAAAAAGCCCAGGAATGTTCCCTAGCACAGCAAGAGCCGACATAAGTCCAGCCTATACCTTTAAAATCATTGCCTCTGTACCCACATGCATCCATCTATGCCATTTGACTGATACATAAAAAGGTTATGTGCTGACCTTCAAGTAGGAAGTTGTGTAGTTCTTTCCAGTCTGATCTCACTGCTCTCTGCTGACACCTTTGTCTGTTTCAGGAATTGTACAGCGTAGGAGAGATTTGCTAAGGGGATTTGCTTATGTTCTGGACAGTTCCTGATGTGGACTGAGGTGTCAGCAGAGAGCACTGTGATCAGACTGGAAAGAACTACACAACTTCCTCTGGAGCACACAGCAGCTGAAGGATTACTGGAGGGATTAAGATTTTTAAATAGAAGTAATTTACAAATCTGTTAGACTTTCTGGCACTAGTTGATTTTTTTCTCTGGAGTAACTCTTTAACCCCTTAAGGACACATGACGTTCTCATACGTCTCCATTTCCGAGTCCTTAAGGACACATGACGTATGAGAACGTCATGTGTTTTACCGGCCCCCCGCAACCATCTGGAGCGGAGCCGGTGCCCGATGCCTGCTGAAATCGTTCAGCAGGCATCGGGGCATATCGCCCAGGGGGGTCATTATGACAATTCAGTCCAGAGATCTGCGGAGGATTCCGGGTCAATCGGGTCTCCAGTGACCCGGTGACCCGGAATTATTGGCTGATCGGGGCCGTCAGAGACGGCCCCGAACAGCCAGAGCCAGCAGGGGTGAGGTGGAACTGGTGCCACCTCACGATCGCCCTGATTCGTCGGCCGACCAATCAGGGCGCCTGCTGCGGGTGTCACTCCCGCAACCTGCTCCGCCCCTCTTCCGGAGGACGTGAGCGGGTGCGGGACGTGCACCCCGGGTGCTGGGGACCCCGATCCCCGGCGTCCCTGTTGGGATCAGGGCCCCAGGAGCGGCGGCGACGACGAGAGACTGACCTGTGCGGCGAGGATCGTTGGAGGTGAGTGACAGACTCCTGCTGTTGCTTAGCAACAGCTTCCAGCATGCAAAAAGGGCATGCTGGGAGCTGTAGTTATGCAACAGCAGGAGGCTGACCACCACAACTCCCAGCATTCCCTTATGGGCATGCTGGGACTTGTAGTTTTGCAACAGCTGGAGGCACATTCTTTCTATAACTTTCTATAACTACAACTCCCAGCTTGCACAATCAGCTAAAGTGCATGCTGGGAGTTGTAGTGGTGCATCTGGTGGTTGCATAACTACAACTCCCAGCATGCCCGTTGGCTGTCGGTGACTGCTGAGAGTTGTAGTTTTGCAACAGCTGAAGGCACACTGAGTTAAGTAGCAAACCAGTGTGTCTCCAGCTGTTGCATAACTACAATCCCCAGCATCCCCAGCCAAAGTAGTATGCCTCCAGCTGTTGCATAACTACAAGACCCAACTTTGCCCTTCCGCTGTCTGTACATGCTGGGGGTTGTAGCTTTTGCAACAGCTGAAGGCACACTGGTTGCAAAACACTGAGTTTGTTACCAAACTCGGTGTTTCACAACCAGTGTGCCTCCAGCTGTTGCAAAACTACAACTCCCAGCATGCACTGATAGACCGTACATGCTGGGAATTGTAGTTTTGCAACAGCTGGATGTCCCCCCCCCCCCCCCCCGTCCCCCCAATGTGAATGTACAGGGTACACTCACATGGGCGGAGGATTACAGTAAGTATCCGGCTGCAAGTTTGAGGTGCGGCAAAATTTCTGCCGCAGCTCAAACTGCCAGCGAGAAACTACTGTGAACCCCCGCCCGTGCGACTGTACCCTAAAAACACTACACTACACTAACACACAATAAAATAAAAAGTAAAAAACACTACGTATACACATACCCCTACACAGCCCCCCTCCCCAATAAAAATGAAAAACGTCTGGTACGCCACTGTTTCCAAAACGGAGCCTCCAGCGGTTGCAAAACTACAACTCCCAGCATGCACTGATAGACCGTACATGCTGGGAGTTGTAGTTTTGCAACAGCTGGATGTCCCCCCCCCCCCCAATGTGAACGTACAGGGTACACTCACATGGGCGGAGGATTACAGTAAGTATCCGGCTGCAAGTTTGAGCTGCGTCAAATTTTCTGCCGCAGCTCAAACTGCCAGCGAGAAACTACTGTGAACCCCCGCCCGTGTGACTGTACCCTAAAAACACTACACTACACTACCACAAAATAAAATAAAAAGTAAAAAACACTACATATACACATACCCCTATACAACCCCCCTCCCCTCCCCAATAAAAATGAAAAACGTCTGGTACGCCACTGTTTCCAAAACGGAGCCTCCAGCTGTTGCAAAACAACTACTCCCAGTATTGCCAGATAGCCGTTGACTGTCTAGGCATGCTGGGAGTTTTACAACAGCTGGAGGCACCCTGTTTGGGAATCACTGGCGTAGAATACCCCTATGTCCACCCCTATGCAAGTCCCTAATTTAGGCCTCAAATGCGCATGGCGCTCTCACTTTGGAGCCCTGTCGTATTTCAAGGCAACAGTTCAGGGCCACATATGGGGTATCGCCGTACTCGGGAGAAATTGCCTAACAAATTTTGGGGGGTATTTTCTGCTATTACCCTTTTTTTTAAAATGTTAAATTTTTGGGAAAACAAGCATTTTAGGTTAAAAAAATATATATATTTTTTTACATATGCAAAAGTCGTGAAACACCTGTAGGGTATTAAGGTTCAAATTACCCCTTGTTACGTTCCCCGAGGGGTCTAGTTTCCAAAATGGTATGCCATGTGTTTTTTTTTTGCTGTCCTGGCACCACAGGGGCTTCCTAAATGCGGCATGCCCCCAGAGCAAAATTCGCTTTCAAAAAGCCAAATGTGACTCCTTCTCTTCTGAGACCTGTAGTGCGCCAGCAGAGCACTTTTTACCCCCATATGGGGTGATTTCTGAATCGGGAGTAATTGGGCTTCAAATTTTGGGGGGTATTTTCTGCTATTACCCTTTTTAAAATTGTAAAAATTTTGGGAAACCAAGCGTTTTAGGTAAAAAATATATATATTTTTTTACATATGCAAAAGTCGTGAAACACCTGTAGGGTATTAAGGTTCACATTACCCCCTTGTTACGTTCCCCGAGGGGTCTAGTTTCCGAAATGGTATGCCATGTGTTTTTTTTTTTTTTGCTGTTCTGGCTCCATAGGGGCTTCCTAAATGCGGCATGCCCCCAGAGCAAAATTTGCTTTCAAAAAGCCAAATGTGACTCCTTCTCTTCTGAGACCTGTAGTGCGCCAGCAGAGCACTTTTCACCCCCATATGGGGTGTTTTCTGAATCGAGAGAAATTGGGCTTCAAATTTTTGGGGGTATTTTCCGCTATTACCCTTTTTAAAAATGTAAACATTTTGGGAAAACAAGCATTTTAGGTAAAAAAAATATATTTATTTTTTTACATATGCAAAAGTCGTGAAACACCTGTAGGGCATTAAGGTTCACTTTACCCCTTGTTCCGTTCCCTGAGGGGTCTAGTTTCCAAAATGGTATGCCATGTGTTTTTTTTTTGCTGTCCTGGCACCATAGGGGCTTCCTAAATGCGGCATGCCCCCCAAAAACCATTTGCCGCTCCTTCCCTTCTGAGCCCTCTACTGCGCCCGCCGAACAATTAACATAGACATATGAGGTATGTGCTTACTCGAGAGAAATTGGGTTTCAAATACAAGTAAAAAATTTTCTCCTTTTTACCCCTTGCAAAAATTCAAAAATTGGGTCTACAAGAACATGTGAGTGTAAAAAATGAAGATTTTGAATTTTCTCCTTCACTTTGCTGCTATTCCTGTGAAACACCTAAAGGGTTAATACACTTACTGAATGTCATTTTGAATACTTTGGGGGTGTAGTTTTTATAATGGGGTCTTTTATTGGGTATTTCTAATATAAAGACCCTTCAAATCCACTTCAAAACTGAACTGGTCCCTGAAAAATAGTGAGTTGCAAATTTTGTGAAAAATTCCAAAATGCTGCTGAACTTTGAAGCCCTCTGGTGTCTTCCAAAAGTAAAAACTCATAAATTTTATGATGCAAACATAAAGTAGACATATTGTATATGTGAACCCCAAAAAAATATATTTTGAATATCCATTTTCCTTACAAGCAGAGAGCTTCAAAGTTAGAAAAATGCAAAATTTTCATTTTTTTCATCAAATTTTGGGATTTTTCACCAAGAAAGGATGCAAGTTACCATAAAATGTTACCACTAGGTTAAAGTAGAATATGTCACGAAAAAATAATCTCGAAATCAGAATGATAAGTAAAAGCATTCCAGAGTTATTAATGTTTAAAGTGACAGTGGTCAGAATTGCAAAAAACGCTCCGGTCCTTAAGGTGTAAAATGGCCTGGTCCTTACGGGGTTAAAGGGGTATGCCCGTGGACAAACTTTTTTTTTTTTTTTTTTTAATCAACTGGTGCCAGAAAGTTAAACAGATTTGTAAATTACTTTTATTGAAAAATCTTAATCCTTCCAGTACTTATTAGCTGCTGAATACTACAGAGGAAATAGTTTTCTTTTTGGAACACAGAGCTCTCTGCTGACATCATAACCACAGTGCTCTCTGCTGACATCTCTGTCCATTTTAGGAACTGTCCAGAGTAGGAGAAAATCCCCATAGCAAACATATGCTGCTCTGGACTGTTCCTAAAATGGACAGCGATGTCAGCAGAGAGCACTGTGGTCATGATGTCAGTAGACAGCTCTGTGTTCTAAAAAGAAAACCATTTCCTCTGTAGTATACAGACCCTAAAATGTACTGGAAAGATTAAGTTTTTTTAATAGAAGTAATTTACAAATATGGGACAATGTAGAGAAAACCGCACTCACCCGATCAACGTGCACAGATTCTTTATTCCGTTGAACATCAACATAGAACACAGGAGGACTTATGGTCGGCAGGAACGCCAGGGAACAGGAGGTGTTGTTACAGCTGTTTCACGGGAACACAGCCCGCTTCGTCAGAGTCTGACGAAGCGGGCTGTGTTCCCGTGAAACAGCTGTAACAACACCTCCTGTTCCCTGGCGTTCCTGCCGACCATAAGTCCTCCTGTGTTCTATGTTGATGTTCAACGGAATAAAGAATCTGTGCACGTTGATCGGGTGAGTGCGGTTTTCTCTACATTGTCCCGATTGTGTCAAGCGATATGTGCCTTCTCTAACCAGCACCCCGACATAGCACACACCGTTCAGTCTCTACCCATACCTGAGAAAGCGGATACCTATTATCCAGTAAACTGCCTTCACCTGCATAGCAGTGCCGGACTCATACTCTTTCTACCTGCTCTAATTTACAAATATGTTTAACTTTCTGGCACCAGTTGATTTAAAAAAAAAAAAAGTTTTCCACGGTAGTACCTCTTTAATGTCTTGTGTTTCAAACCATAGTTTTGAACTTTTTGGAGGCTTGCTGGTTGTGATGAATAATGTAATGTATAGAGACAATTTGAGGCAATCCTTAGAGGTTAAACTAAATCTTTAAAACTGGCAATCCAAGCTAAAGATTCCAACGTGAATTACATCAGCTCATGTCTGATATATATATATATATATATATATATATATATATATATATATCCTCATAGGTGATCAAGTGACTCCCATAAGGAAACACAAAACAGGAGCAATCCCATGTGTGGAATCAATGGTTAGAAGTTAGAGGCCTAAAAGGTGAGTACTAAAAGGTGAGTTCCTAACCCAGAAACCTGACGTGTGTTCTAATAAATGGTATGTGGATGCTACTTATCTATTTTTGTCATGATTAATATCGATAGCGCAAACACAAGCTTCCAGTTTCTTTGTTAACATTGTTCTGTATAATGTGCATAGGGTCAAATACCACTCCCATGTGATCTATTATATTAGACTTCACTCTATGCACAAGAAAATTTGGATCTCAGGATTCAAAATACTAGGGATGCTTTATCTGCATTTCAACATAAACAGTGGTCATCTAAACTACTTGATATCATGTGATGTCACTTTCCTTTATTCACCAATTCCACATTCTATAGCAATGGATGCATTAACCCCTTAAGGACGCAGCCCTTTTTCACCTTAAGGACTGAGCCCTTTTTCGCAATTCTGACCACCGTCGCTTTACAAATTAATAACTCGAAAACTCTTTTACCAAATATTCTGATTCTGAGTCTGTTTTTTCGTGACATATTCTACTTTATTTTGGTGGTAAATTTTTGGCGCTACTTGCATCCTTTTTTGGTGAAAAATCCCCAAATTTCATGAAAATTTTGAACATTTTGCAATTTTCTAACTTTGAAGCTCTCTACTTGTAAGGAAAATGGATATTCATTATGTTGGCATCATAAAATGGACATATTTTTGATTTTTGAAAAAATTAGAGGGCTTCAAAGTAGAGCAGCAATTTTCAAACATTTCATGAAAATTGCTAAATCTGAAGGGACAGATGTTACAGAACTACAACTCCCAGCATGCCTGGGCAGTCCAGGCATGCTGAGAGTTGTAGTTTGGCAACATCTGGAGGGCTACCGTTTGGGCACCACTGTAACAGTGGTCTCCAAACTGTGACCCTCCAGATGTTGCAAAACTACAACTCCCAGCATGCCCAGACAGCCTTTGGCTGTCTGGGCATGCTGGGAGTTGCAGTTTGGCCTTCCTAGTGGTTGCCACAGTAAAGATCATTTTACTTTCACTTTCAATTCCCCCCACTGACGATTCCCTACCTGAGCCAGGATCCAGCAGTCTCCAGCGAAGATCCCGGGTCCTTGGGCATCTTTTCCTGCAGGTACGGCCTCCATCTTCTTCCCACGATCCCCTCGACATCCAGGGGCGGGCAGAACTCCTGCACTGCCATTGGTCAAAACTCTGTTCTGCTAATGGCAGGGGATAGGAGTAGATCGCAGCTCTGCGACCTCACTCCTATCCCTTAGGCTGATTGGGGCTGTCGCTGAAAACTCTGATCAGCCCTATTTTCCGGGTGATCGGGTCACCAGAGACCCGATCAGCCCGGAATTGGAGAAAATCGCATGTCTGAATTGAATGATTTCAGCAGGCATCCCAATCCGGTCCCCAACCTGCTAGCGGCGGGGACCGGAATTCCCACGGGCGTATCCATACGCCCTCAGTCCTTAAGGACTCGGGATGCAGGGCGTATGCATACGCCCTGTGTCCTGAACAGGTTAAAGTACCAGCTACACACATATAGAAGGAGATTTATAATTTATATGGCTTTTATATGACAATTTTTTTTTACTTACTTTTGCTTACATGTGACCTATTTATCAAACGACCTTGATAAATAAATTGCACGTAAAAAAAAACTTGGTAAACCCGCTTACAAAAGCATTTTTTAAAGCAGAAAAGTTTTCCCTTATGTTAATAGCCAAAGTTCTTTATCTACCCTTTCTTACCAGTAGTGTTGCTAGAGAGTGACAGGAAGGGGGGGCGTACCACATCAGGTTACACCCTGACTGGCCTCCCTGTCACTAAATAGCTGCACTCCAACTATCCCGCAACCACACATCCACCCTCCTCAGAAATTAAAAAATATTAAAAACATACTATGCCACACCATGTATATCCGTACTCTGGAGGCTTTTTTGGTTTCATTTTGTGATGGTGGGTGGAGTCTTGTGTCGCTGCGCTGAGGCCGGAGTTTACTTCAGGAAGGAAGACCAGTGCAGCACCAACAGGCACATAAACAATAGTGAAGCCGCAAAGAAAAAAGAAATGGTTCGGTATGTTACCCCCCAAAATGTGCATGAAGTTGTATTACTATGGATGTTCCTTTTTTTTAAGGAAAAATTTTTGTGCCACATATGGGTTATAAATGTAGTCTGTAAAAATTCTCCTTATTCTATTTTAACACAATATTAATTTTTTAATTAAGCGGGTACGCCAGCATGTACATGTCCTAAAATTAGCAAGGTGTGCAGTATGTATTTTCAACCATAAAATTAACAGTTATTAGTTATATAATTAATCTTTTCTATAATTAACATTAGCATTAATGCTGTAGCTTTGTTTCATGATGCAGAACAAGAACAGTTGTTAAAGTGGGTGTTAATGTCCTTTTCTGCAGACATATGCACTTTCTGTATAAGCCAGGTTGGACCTGGAATACATATGCGACTTTTAAATGGAGATGCGACTTTTTTTCTTCATAAATAGTGATTATCGCATTTGACCACTGCAAAGTAAAAAAAATAAAAAATTGCTATGTGAGCAGATTTCAGAAATGTGCTTTGTAATAAGCAAAAATCAAAAAGTCACAGCATGTGTAGAAAAGTCGCACGAGCGCTAGTAAGTGCAACTTTTTTACACAAAAAAAATCTACTATGGAGCTTGATAAATCTCCTTCATAGTGATTATTCCGGTGACCTTCAAGAGTTTATTCTTATGGCTACTTCATATCAGGTGCGGATCCAGAGTCTAGTCTCGGGGGGGGCACTATCAGAGCATTGTGCGGTGGTCGACATGCCCCTCCCATAGACTTGCATTGAGGGAGCATGGTGTGATGTCACAAGGGGCGTGGCTGTGACATCACAACCCCTGCAGCCCGCACCCAGAGTTCTGAACAAAATGTTCAGAACGATGGGGAAGTGGAGTACCCCTTTAAGTACGCAGCATAGTTCCCCCACACTAGGTAGGCAGCATAGTTCCCCCATACTAGGTAGGCAGCATAGTTCCCCCATACTAGGTAGGCAGCATAGTTCCACCACACTAGGTAGGCAGCATAGTTCCCCCACACTAGGTTGTCAGCATAGTTCCCCAACATTAGGTTGTCAACATAGTTCCCCACATTAGGTTTTCAGCATAGTTCCCCCCACATAAGGTTTTCAACGTAGTTCCCCCCACATCAGGTTGTCAGCATAGTTCCCCCCACATCAGGTTGTCAGCATAGTTCTCCCCACATCAGGTTGTCAGCATAGTTCCCCCACATTAGATTGTCAGCATAGTTCCCCCTCATTAGGTTGTCGGCATAGTTCCCCTGAATTAATTTGTCAGCATACTTCCACCACATTAAGTTGGCAGTATAGTTCCCCCCCACATTAGTTTGGCAGTATAGTTCCCCCATATTAGGTTGGCAGTATAGTTCCCCTCACATTAGGTTGGCAGCATAGTTCCCCCACATTAGGTTGGCAGTATAGTTCTCCCCCCCACCACATTAGGTAGGCAGTATAGCCCCCCCCCCCACATTAGATTGGCAGTATAGTTCCCCCATATTAGGTTGGCAGTATAGTTCCCCCAACATTAGGTAGGCAGTGGTCCCCACAAACATACAGCCTTCAGCCATATACAGTGTATGGCTGGAGGCTGTATGTCTGTGTACCGGCCCACTTCAATGCTACAAACACCGCTCCTCCAGTCAGGGATCATGATCTACTGCTATGGCCTATATGATGGTCGGAGCACCAAAGATGACGTGCCACTGGTAACTTACCATGCGCGCGTCCTTGCTGCTCCACTCTGCTCTGTTCCTATGGGTGCAAGCACAGGATGTCAGTGAAGTTCCTGCATGCGCTACCTCCAGGCGGCCCTTGCTTTTTTAAAGTTAATGCAGGGCCACAGGAAGTGAACCGGGGCATCCCTGTGTCCCGAAAGGATCTTTCAGGACACAGGTGTTACGCCTAGCGCTCCGGGTCCCCGCTCCTCCCCGGAGCGCTTACGGCGTCTCTCTCTCCGCAGCGCCCCGGTCGGTCCCGCTGACCGGGAGCGCTGCACTGTCATGGCCGTCGGGGATGCGATTCGCACAGCGGGACGCGCCCGCTCGCGAATCGCATCCCAGGTCACTTACCCGTCCCGGTCCCCTGCTGTCATGTGCTGGCGCGCGCGGCTCCGCTCTCTAGGGCGCGCGCGCCAGCTCCCTGAGACTTAAAGGGCCAGTGCACCAATGATTGGTGCCTGGCCCAATTAGCTTATTGGCTTCCACCTGCTCCCAGACTATATCTGTTCTCTGTCCCTGCACTCCCCTGCCGGATCTTGTTGCCTTAGAGCCTAGTGAAAGCGTTACTGTGTTTTTCCATACTGTGTATTTGACCTCCTGCTATTCCTTATTGACTACGATTCTTGCTGCCTGCCCCGACCTTCTGCTACGTCCGACCTTGCTTTGTCTACTCCCTTGTACCGCGCCTATCTTCAGCAGTCAGAGAGGTTGAGCCATTGCTAGTGGATACGACCTGGTCACTACCGCCGCAGCAAGACCATCCCGCTTTGCGGCGGGCTCTGGTGAACACCAGTAGTGACTTAGAACCGGTCCACTAGCACGGTCCACGCCAATCCCTCTCTGGCACAGAGGATCCACCTCCTGCCAGCCGGCATCGTGACAGTAGATCCGGCCATGGATCCCGCTGAAGTTCCTCTGCCAGTTGTCGCCGACCTCACTACACTGGTCGCCCAGCAAGCCCGACAGATCGCCCAACAAGATCACCAGCTGTCGTACTTGACCACCATGACACAGCAACTCCAGTCGCAGCTACAGCAGCTTCAGTCACAGCTACAGCAATTTCAGTCTCAGCTACAGCAGCAACAACCATCTCCTCCGCCAGCTCCTGCACCTCTTCCGCAGCGAGTGGCCACTCCTAGCCTCCGCTTGTCCCTGCCGGACAAATTTGATGGGGACTCTAAGTTTTGCCGTGGCTTTCTTTCACAATGTTCCCTGCACTTGGAGATGATGTCGGACCAGTTTCCTACTGAAAGGTCTAAGGTGGCTTTCGTAGTCAGCCTTCTGTCTGGGAAAGCTCTGTCTTGGGCCACACCGCTCTGGGACCGCAATGACCCCGTCACTGCCTCTGTACACTCCTTCTTCTCGGAAATTCGAAGTGTCTTTGAGGAACCTGCCCGAGCCTCTTCTGCTGAAACTGCCTTGCTGAACCTGGTCCAGGGTAATTCTTCCGTTGGCGAGTACGCCATACAATTCCGTACTCTTGCTTCTGAACTATCCTGGAATAATGAGGCCCTCTGCGCGACCTTTAAAAAAGGCCTATCCAGCAACATTAAAGATGTTCTGGCCGCACGAGAAATTCCTGCTAACCTGCATGAACTGATTCATCTAGCCACTCGCATTGACATGCGTTTTTCTGAGAGACATCAAGAGCTCCGCCAGGAAAAAGACTTAGATCTCTGGGCACCTCTCCCACAGTCTCCGTTGCAATCTACGCTTAGGCCTCCCGCCGAGGAGGCCATGCAAGTGGATCGGTCTCGCCTGACCCAGGAAGAGAGGAATCGCCGTAGGGAAGAAAATCTTTGTCTGTACTGTGCCAGTACCGAACATTTCTTGGTGGACTGCCCTATCCGTCCTCCACGTCTGGGAAACGCACGCTCGCACCCAGCTCTCGTGGGTGTGGCGTCTCTTGATGCTAAGTCGGCTTCTCCACGTCTCACGGTGCCCGTACGGATTTCTCCTGCAACCAACTCCTCCCTCTCAGCCGTGGCCTGCTTGGACTCCGGTGCCTCTGGGAATTTCATTCTGGATTCCTTGGTGAATAAATTCCGCATCCCGGTGACCCGTCTCGTCAAGCCACTCTACATTTCCGCGGTCAACGGAGTCAGGTTGGATTGCACCGTGCGTTACCGCACGGAGCCCCTCCTAATGTGCATCGGACCTCATCACGAAAAAATTGAGTTTTTGGTCCTCTCCAATTGCACTTCCGAAATTCTCCTTGGACTACCCTGGCTTCAACACCATTCCCCAACCCTGGATTGGTCCACAGGGGAGATCAAGAGCTGGGGTTCCTCTTGTTTCAAGGACTGCCTTAAACCGGTTCCCAGTACTCCCTGCCGTGACCCTGTGATTCCCCCTGTAACCGGTCTCCCTAAGGTCTTTATGGACTCTGCCTGCCATAAGAAGTGCCTCTCCCCCCCTCCCAGTCCAGTCAGGCAAGCCTCGGTGCCTCCCCATGGCCCCCGTCCTGGTGTCACACTGCCCCGTGCCAGGCCTCGCCCTCTGCCCGCCCTCCCCATTCCCACTCCTGCTGTACTGCCTGCCGTTGAGGAAACCCTCCATTCTTTCCCGGTGTCCTCATCCCAGGGGAGGCAGTTACCGGACAAAGAGAAGGGGAGACCTAAGGGGGGGGGTACTGTTACGCCTAGCGCTCCGGGTCCCCGCTCCTCCCTGGAGCGCTTATGGCGTCTCTCTCTCCGCAGCGCCCCGGTCGGTCCCGCTGACCGGGAGCGCTGCACTGTCATGGCCGTCGGGGATGCGATTCGCACAGCGGGACGCGCCCGCTCGCGAATCGCATCCCAGGTCACTTACCCGTCCCGGTCCCCTGCTGTCATGTGCTGGCGCGCGCGGCTCCGCTCTCTAGGGCGCGCGCGCCAGCTCCCTGAGACTTAAAGGGCCAGTGCACCAATGATTGGTGCCTGGCCCAATTAGCTTATTGGCTTCCACCTGCTCCCAGACTATATCTGTTCTCTGTCCCTGCACTCCCCTGCCGGATCTTGTTGCCTTAGAGCCTAGTGAAAGCGTTACTGTGTTTTTCCATACTGTGTATTTGACCTCCTGCTATTCCTTATTGACTACGATTCTTGCTGCCTGCCCCAACCTTCTGCTACGTCCGACCTTGCTTTGTCTACTCCCTTGTACCGCACCTATCTTCAGCAGTCAGAGAGGTTGAGCCGTTGCTAGTGGATACGACCTGGTCACTACCGCCGCAGCAAGACCATCCCGCTTTGCGGCGGGCTCTGGTGAACACCAGTAGTGACTTAGAACCGGTCCACTAGCACGGTCCACGCCAATCCCTCTCTGGCACAGAGGATCCACCTCCTGCCAGCCGGCATCGTGACAACAGGGATGTCCTGAATGTGGGGATGTCCTGAAAGATGGGGGAAATTAATCCCGGAGGGGGGAGGGGCAATTTCCCCCCAACCCGCCCCCCCATATATTACTGCATAACAGCTGGAGATATTTCGATAATACTTGTTCACATGTTAATTATATGTGTAATAAAAATAAAAGATAGTTAAATTAACCCCTAACCTACCCCCATATGTGATGGATGGGTTTTTTTTTTCTGGTCCCATGCAAGTATATAGGACATCTGGTGCCTTACTCCACAACCTCCGCTCTGCATCTCCTGGTGAATGCGTCAGTCCGGCTGACAAGCCACACCTTCCCCGCATTCCATGACACATCTTAAAAAGACACACCCACCCTTTAAACCACACCCCTTTCATTTTCAGCTTACAATATCTTTACCACAACTCAGATGAACATGCAGAGAAAAAAGCAGGACAAATAGCACTGCCTTGTGCCTGTACCTTTGGTGGTGCAGGTATTTGGTAATATATCATTGCCTACATACCTGATGGTGTTGGGCTAAGAGCTCAAACCCTCTAAGCGCATAGAAATAATTGTGTGGCTGCCCTGACCTGAATCCAGCCTCGCGGGAAGGACACAAGAAAATCTCTTGCAACTGCTGGAGAACATCCAGTGGAGGAAAAAATCAGGTTTGTTCCGGAGGCACACCAATGTAATGGTATTCACTACGAACTCCGTGTCAGGAATAAATAGGTTATTTTTTTGTAAAAAGCGACAAAGCGTTTCAAGAGCCACCTACTCTCTTTTTCAAGTCATTATGACATCAGATGACTTGAAAAAGAGTGCAGGTGGCTCTCGAAATGCGCTATCGCTTTTCAACAATAAAATAGCCTATTTATTCCCGACACAGAGTTAGTAGTGAATTCCATTACAGCGGTGTGCGCCCAAAACAAACCTGATGTTTTACTCTGTTGGATGTCCTCCAGCGGATCAAAGAGATTCACAACAACTCAGCCCTACCTGAGGACGGGATATGAGGTTGGGATATGAGGATGGGATATGAGGTAGGGATATGGAGACGGGATATGGGGATTAAAAAGGAGGATTAGATATGAGGTCGGGATATGAGGTCAGGATATGAAGTTGGGATATGGAGATTAGAATTGAGGATTAGATATGGGGATGGGATATTAGGCCAGGTTATGAGGTCGGGATATAGGGACAGGATATGAGGTTGGGATATGAGGTCAGGATATGAGGACGGATATGAGGGGATATATGGTGAATAAAATAAAGCAGCATGAATACATAAGTAAGGGCTCAGATAAACCCCCTTCATGTTACCCCACCTCACCCTCCAAAATGTTTTACTCTGCTTCCTCCGGTAGGATTGTTTGCACCTCATTTAATACATGGTTTATATTTATTTATTAATTTATTTATTCATTCATTAATTTCTTACTGCTAGCACCATATTTAATGAACTTTTTAGATTAAAGTTATTTATTTTTTATTTAATACAAACCGGTACATATCGTAGGCAGCAAATATATATTCAGATACATTTTTTGCTCCACAGTGAAATACTACAAATTCAATTTTTCCCATATATGGTGCTTTTGAGTTGTCTCCTTTGTTCAAGTTTTAGGTTTTTATATGCTTATGCATCGTTTCATTATATAGCTAGAGTGGTTATCCTTTTTTGGCATTAACTTTACTTGTGAATACAGTGGTCTTATGTAGGTTTTGAGGTGTAACTAAAATTTTCATGGATGATAATTTTTTACATTTTGATGGTTAATTTTATTTCCAGATTTGCATTTTGTTGATGGTGGCGAAATACTCCCCCCCCCCCCCCCCCCCATTCCTCATGATTGTGGTGATGGTCTATTTATCTGGCTGGGACATGTGTCAGCCGTACTGGTGCTTGTACAACACATCAATACAATTGATGATTAACATGTCAGTTTCATGAGTCATCTATTCAATTTATTGATCTACAATTAAATGGGAAATATCGCAGTAGAAATTTTTCCCCAATATGCCCATTCTGTCAGCTATAAATAAATTAAACCTCTGCTTATTTTGAGCACTCCTCTGATGCCGCTGGTGCTATCCCCTTCCTGGTTCTTGACCACAAGAACAAGGAAGAGTATTGCAATGGAGACCTGAAGCCGGACACCAGAGGCACCAGGTGAGCACTCGATGTGAATAGAGTGAATAGGTAAATTTGTGTTTTTAAAGCTGAATGGACATATTGTTGAAACAAATAAAAAAAAAACTACCGCCTGATAACCCCTTTAACAGGGTTCTCTAATAAAAATATCATTACAGTGACATATCTTAAACTTATTTAAACCAACATGGTGCTTCACAAATGCGGCATCACATTATCACAGCATGTTATTAAATGTATGGCAGACATGGTGTGCAATAGGTAATAGGGGATATCCAAAATGATCTTACATTGGGGCCAGAAATAAAGTTGGTAACATGGATGAAATCACTTTCATATTATGAAATGCCAAAAGAGAAATAGAAAGCAGCAAAAATACTCTTACAATACAGATCCCCATTTCATCAGATAAAAGACACTATTTACGACTATCAGATGAGAAAATAGATATTATGGTAAAATATGCTTGCAAAGTAGTTCAAGGAGGGCACAGACATTAGGCAATTTTATTAAATAATAAACAGCCTACAAAGAATAAAGTTATGCAATATTCATAAGAAAAGAGCCATGGTATAAATTGTACCATACCACACCTGATACAAAATGTGCTGTAAATATATTTAAATTATCAACCAATAAAAAAATAACAACAAAGTTACCACATTTTAAATACCATACTCCATGTCACATCTGCTCACTTTAGGTAAGGCTAGGTTCACATCACGATTTAACCATCCGATTATTGGACCATAAAATCGGACAAAATCGGATTGCAAAAAATCGTATACAATCATATGTAAAAATTTCTTTGCAATCCGACTTTAAAATCGCATTATAAAATCGTACAGATGAAAATTCCATCCGATTTTCAATAAAAATCTGATCCTGTTTTTAAAATTAATATGTATAATAAAGTTTTACATATTTGAAGTGTATGTGTTTTGAAGTCTATTGCTCATGTTTACAAAAAAATTGTGTGCGATTAATCTGATAGAATTGCACAGTCACACAATTCCATACGATTTACATAGACATCAATAATTTAAAAAATTGGACCCGATTTCGACCCGATTTTGAATTTGGTCGGAAAATCGTGGTCAACCACGATTTTACCTCCGATCTTAAATCGTGCAAAATCGGATGCAAATCAAAAATGTTGCACTTGTTGTCTATCATTAATGAATGGAAGCCATTGGATACAACTTGGCATGCAGATTTGTACGATTTCAAAAATCGTGAGAAGAAGTAGGATGATAAAATCGTGATGTGAATGCACCCTTAGATAAAATAGGATTGTTAATAAGACATTCACATTGATTCTTTATCAGCAGATTGTGCTCAGCAGTCTGCATCGAAAGAATTTGTAACTCTTGTTTGTAACACTTTTATGCATGGATCAGGGCCAAAGGACAACGTTTCCACCTTTATCAGGTGGTTTGATGGCAATGTCCTCCATCTGGACTAAATCCCTTATAGCCTTAATCCCTAATATTTTCTAGCCATATTCTATGGTGGCATTTTCATCTCTGGTCTCAACATTATGCAAGAATCTATGTGTCAAGCCTTCCAGTCCTTTGTAAATTTTAAATATTTATACACTATTATTGCTGATTTATGCATTTTTTATCTATATTTATTTAGTGTAACAATGAATAAATGAACCCAATAAAACTGGGGGTAATTTCATATTATGCAGTCATGTATCTTCAATTTTCCGCTGTTTGCTGCTTTATGCCTTTCTTCTCATATTTATTTATTTATTGTAACAATAACTCTTACAATATATTCATAATTTTTTTTTTTTTCACTAGTTTTACCCAAAGGGTGTTTGTCCAATGGGTTTTATTTTTTTCACATATTATATTTCCGTAATGATATATTTGCCATTGTAGTAGGGGTAAAGTCATATTATGCAGTTATGTACTTTTTTTTGCACTTGAACACCTGAACATTTTTTCACGTGTGCAGGTTTTGGAATGTGTCTTTGTGTCTTTGACCACAGTTTTATTTATAAAATGTTCTTTCTTTTGTGTATTTTATTAATCAAATCTGCATTGTCATATCAGGAGTATGCCACCAAGGTCATTATACAGCCCTGGTGTGCACTAGGCTGAGTGTGGTAGTCCTTGATGGATATGTCACATAGCTGAGTAGTGCTAACTGAATGTTCCTATGACACGCAAACACCTTTTTTCACATAAAGCTGCATGCACAACGCAGGAATGAGACTTCTGACACTAGGATTCTGTGAAACAACTTGTAAACTTTACTGAATGTCTCCTCACAATTTTAGAGATATATGGGGAGATTTATCAAAACCTGTGCAGAGGAAAATTGGTGCAATTGCCCATAGCAACCAATCAGATTCCTTCTTTCATTTTTTAAAATGAAAGAAAAATAAAACAAAAAATGAAAGAAGCGATCTGATTGGTTGTTATGGGCAACTGGTCAACTTTTCATCTATACAGGTTTTCATAAATCTCCCCCAAACAGTTACTTGCATGCAGCTTCAGAAAATATAGCTTAAAAGTTGGGAGAATGTAGATGTGGTCGCTGTCCCTTGAAATTGTTCTTTTATAGCAACTTAGCTGAAATTTAGAAAAACTTGAAGTGTTCTAACTTGTGTATGTGAAAATGCCTTCTGCAGATGTATGTGCAGGGATTTCTTAGGGATTAATAAACTACTATGGAGTAAGGTAAAATATAGGCGTTCCGCCCACATTAGGTGCAGCAGAGTTCTCCCCACATTAGGCTAGCAGTGTTCCCCCACATTAGGTGCAGTATAGTTCCCCCACATTAGGCAGTATAGTTCCCCACATTAGGTGCAGTATAGTTCCCCACATTAGGTGCAGTATAGTTCCCCCACATTAGTCTGTAGTTCCCCACATTAGGTGCAGTATAGTTCCCCCACATTAGGTGCAGTATAGTTCTCCCCACATTAGGTGCAGTATAGTTCCCCACATTAGGTACAGTATAGTTCTCCCCACATTAGGTGCAGTATAGTCCCCCATATTAGGTGCAGTATAGTTCTCCCCACATTATGTGCAGTATAGTTCTCCCCACATTAGGTGCAGTATAATTCTCCCCACATTAGGTGCAGTATAGTTCTCCCCACATTAGATGCAGTATAGTTCTCCCCACATTAGATGCAGTATAGTTGTCCACATTAGGTGCAGTTTAGTTCCCCACATTAGGTGCAGTATAGTTCTCCATATTAGGTGCAGTATAGTTCTCCCCACATTAGGTGCAGTATAGTCCCCCACATTAGGTGCAGTATAGTTCTCCCCACATTAGGTGCAGTATAGTTCTCCCTACATTAGGTGCAGTATAGTTCTCCCCACATTAGGTGCAGTATAGTTCTCCCCACATTAGATGCAGTATAGTTCTCCACATTAGGTGCAGTATAGTTCCCCACATTAGGTGCAGTATAGTTCTCCACATTAGGTGCAGTATAGTTTCCCACATTAGGTGCAGTCTAGTTCCCCACATTAGGTGCAGTATAGTTCTCCACATTAGTATAGTCCCCCACATTAGGTGCAGCATAGTTCTCCACATTAGGTGCAGTATAGTTCCCCCACATTAGGTGCAGTATAGTTCCCCACATTAGGTGCAGTATAGTTCTCCACATTAGGTGTAGTATAGTTCCCCCACATTAGGTTGGCAGTATAGTTTACCCCACACTAGGTGCAGTATAGTTCTCCACATTAGGTTGGCAGTATAGTTTACCCCACATTAGGTGCAGTATAGTCCCCCCACATTAGGTGTAGTATGTTCCCCCACAGACATACAGCCTCCAGCCATACAGTGTATGGCTGGAGGCTGTATGCCTGTTTACTGCCCTACTTCAGTGTTCTGACCACTGCTCCTTTTGTCCGGCCACCACAGCAGTAGGTCCCGAGACTGGAGGAGCGGTGGTCGGAGCACTAAAGCTGATGTGCCGCTGGTCACTTACCATGCTGGCCAGCGCATGTTCTGTTCGCTGCTCCGCTCCTCCGCGTTTCTTTCCAAAGGGCGCACGCATGGCCCCCCCCCCCTGGATCCGCCATTATATATACACACACACAATACACTGTACACATTACATGCTGTACATGCATGCTTCATACACACACAGATACTGTACACATTGCATACTGTACATGCATGCTTCATACACACACAACACACTGTACACATTACATACTGTACATGCTTCATACACACACATACTGTACACATTACATACTATACATGCATCATACACACACACACTGTACACATTACATACTGTACATGCTTCATACACACACATACTGTACACATTACATACTATACATGCATCATACACACACACACTGTACACATTACATACTGTACATGCATCATACACACACACATACTGTACATATTACATACTGTACATGCATCATACATGCACAACACACTGTACACATTACATACTGTACATGCATTATATACACACCCATACTGTACACATTACATACTATACATGCATCATACACACAAACTGTACACATTACATACTGTACATGCATCATACACACACTGTACACATTACATACTGTACTTGCATCATATACACACACTGTACACATTACATACTGTACATGCTTCATACACACACTGTACACATTACACACTGTACATGCATTATACACACACAACATACTATACACATTACATACTGTACATGCTTCATACATACACACACTGTACACATTACATACTGTACATGCATCATACACACACAATATACTGTACACATTACATACTCTCCATGCATCATACACACATACTGTATACATTACATACTGAACATGCATCATACACACACACTGTACACATTACATACTGTACATGCTTCATACACACACACTGTACACATTACATACTGAACATGCATCATACACACACACTGTACACATTACATACTGTACATGCATCATACACACACATACTGTATACATTACATACTGTACATGCATCATACACACACATACTGTACACATTACATACTGTACATGCATCATACACACACACTGTACACATTACATACTGTACATGCATCATACACACACACACACTGTACACATTACATACTGTACATGCATCATACACACACATACTGTACACATTACATACTGTACATGCATCATACACACACACTGTACACATTACATACTGTACATGCATCATACACACACACATACTGTACACATTACATACTGTACATGCATCATACACACACATACTGTACACATTACATACTGTACATGTATCATACACACACACTGTACACATTACATACTGTACATGCATCATACACACACTACTCATTACATACTGTACATGCATCATATACGCAAACATACTGTACACATTACATACTGTACATGCATCATACACACACACTGTACACATTACATACTGTACATACATGCTTCATACACACACAGATAGAATAGATCAGTGTTTCCCAACCAGGATGCCTACAGAGGTTGCAAAACTACAACTCCCAGCATGCCCAGACAGCCTTTGACTGTCTGGGCATGCTGGGAGTTGTAGTTTTGCACCAACTGGAGGCACCCTGGTTGGGAAACACTGGTATAGATACACACATGCACTTTACATATAGTCATCCACAGTAGTAACACACACACAGGCACAATACATAGACATACATATATGTACACACACACACACACACATATATATATATATATATATATCCACACACATGTTTACACACATATATATACAGCAGGGACACCCACTGTAGTTAGGCCCCATGTTGTACAGCCTCTGCGGTCTCCTTTCCTCACAGCTCTCTCCTCCCCCCTCCCCCTCCTCCTGCCCAGACGGCTGAGAGAAGAGTCCGGGCTGAGGGAAGATACCAAGTGCAGCGGGGGTGGGGGGAGCGTGATTGTGGTGAGGTGAGAAGAACTCCAAAGCTGCAAATGAGTTTATTTAAAAAAAATGTCAGACATTCGGGGGCCCTCTTGTTTGACTGGGTGCCTGGGGCCCGGAGCACAAACTCCAAGAGCAGGATTGTTAATCGTTACAGGACGGGCAAGCACTGGCTGTGCTCGGGGGCCCCCAGCCAGCTCGGGGCCCCAAGCAATTGCTTGGTTTGCCTGTCGTGTAGCGACGGACCTGTCTGTGGTGGCCCAGTATCCAACGGTATTGGTGGTATTGAGGATAAAACATGACCTGGCATCATGAATACAAGGGGTTAATGCCATCTGCCCCTAGGGTAATTCCATCTGCCCTGCATCACACCCCATACCACAACTTTTGGCGTCCAATGAACAGGATACGGGTGTGCGCCTTATGCGACAAGTCCTCCCCCAGTCTGAACTGTGTCCAGTATTTTCAGTGAAAATCGCATGCCAGTGGAATGTGTTTTACCCGAGGCGCTTGTGAAATAGAGGGGAAGGGGAAGAAATGTTTATTGCCTGCTATTTGGAACAGTGTTGAAGTCGTGAATACCATGTGCAAAATTCATGCCGAAGCAATGCTGTATGCCAAAATGTCTGCCACCATACCTGAAAGGGTTAATCCGTTGGAGGAAGAGCATGCAAAAGGATCCTGCCAAAGCCAGCGTCCTGCCCCTGGGCGTGGAAGCCAGGTCGCAGTTCCCAGTCCTAAGTGGAACTTGAATGGTCCGCCCCTTGTTTCCGGGGGGGGGGGCGGAAGAAGAGGACACATTGCTGAGTTACTTCCGGTCCCAGGCCCTGCTGATGATGAAGTTCCAGCCGGTGGCCATTTTGTTGGAGACCAGCATAAGACGTGGAGCAGAGCCAGACCTCTTCAGTCTTGCGGAAGCTCCTGGTGAGAGCAAGATGGTGCCGGAGGCCCAGAGAGTCACCATGGCGCACATGTTTCAAGAGTTAGCTGACCGTCTCCAGAAGATCTTCATCGGGTCGAAGAGGCTTGCTACCAAGTCCCACTGCCCGAGGAAGATGGAGACTGGCCAGCCAACCCCAGTGGAGGGTACGCCGAGATCTTCAAGAGGATCGTCATCACTGAGCCTGTCCCCTCACCAGCGGACCTGGGGGTCCTGGGCTGAAATCCACACCGAGGAGTCAGAAGTGAGTACCCCGGCTGAGGAAGCTTTCTCTACCCCACCTTCTACCCCAAGCCCAGAGTAAACCCCCCAGGTCCAGAAGTCTTCTGTATGCCCCCGGTCACCACTGTCACCCCGGTGGATATTTGGCGATGAGCCCAGACTAATTCAGTACATGAGGGAGCACCTTCTTCCCCTGCCAGGGAAATCCCATCCCTCAGTTCCGACAGTCCAGTCTTCTACAGATGTTCCCAGGCCTACACCTATTGTCGAGGAGGTTTGGCCTAATCAGCGGGCACCAACTAAAGTGCCTAGGCCTACTCCTGCAGAGGAGGTTTGGCCGGCCCAACAGGCACCAACGTCTATTCCCCCAGTGGCGCAAGCTCCTTCCGCGCAAATGGTGGTCACCATCAGCCCCACCATTACCCAGTCTACCTTGTCCCAGGTGAACTGGAACACCCGAGTGAGTCCATTAGAGGGGGCACAGTCCCGTGGACCAAGTTACATGTCCCAGCCTTGGAAACAGTCCGACAGGCGGGGTTGGGATGGCAAATATCCAGGCTGAAGAAGTCTAACAGTGATAATTCTGCTATCTGTCACTAACCATGTGAAGTACTTTTATTGTCTACAGGTTATGCAACATTTAAAAATGTAACTAAAATTTTAAACAATAAAGATGTTATTTTACTTAGTCCATATATGGTGCAGAGGGTGCTGAACCTACTTGTCCAATGCCGAATACAGACTCAGAAGAAAAAAGGTGGCACTTCAGGGGAAAAAAGTAAGTAAAATCACCAAATAAAATAAGTGGTATCTTGGGTTTCTCTGATTCAAGCCATTACAGCAGGAGTGTGGCTGTCACCACTAGTCTCCTTCTGTTGATAGGCACAGTTCCTATCCATGTGTGATCACCATGACATAGCTGCCAATCTTCTGTTACTTTGGCTGTATGTAAGGCCATTTATGATGCATAGTTATGACAGCTGGAGGCACCCTGGTTGCAAAACACTGCCTTTAAGGGGTACTCCTCCCCAAACATCTGATTCCCTATCCAAAGGATAGGGGATAAGATGTTAGATCGCATGGGTCCCGCTGCTGGGGACCCCTGCAATCTCTGTGCTGGCACCGGCGACGTTAGGTATGCGGAAGCTTGCAGCTTCCATGTTCGGAACGTCACAGCTCGCCCCCTCCATGACTGCTATGAGATAGCCGGAACGCCTCCTTCCATAGAAGTGAATGGAGGGGGCACGGCGGCTGCATTGACAGTCATTGGCCACGGAGCAAAATTTGCTTCATTCACCGAATGCCGCGCCAGAGATCGCGGGGGTCCCCAGCAGCGGGACCCATGCGATCTAACATCTTATCCCCTATCCTTTGGAGCCATTGGGGGACCCCCTAAAACGTGTCTGACCTCCCCATCACAGCACAAAGTCCAGTAGTTCCCTGCAGTTCGTGGAGCCAGCGCACAGTAAGGACACTTTTAGCGATGATCTGCATAGGTACTCTGTACATAAAGGCCGGGTGCAGCCCATGCCAACCTGTATCGCCTCCCCTAAAGGCCACGTCCTGATAAAGGGACAATGTGCAATTATAATATAACTTTTACATCATCCAGCGCTCACATTGCACCTCTGCTTAGTTTAATTACAGGCACACAGGATTATTTTTTGGAATTTTTTGCATAGACTACATCATTGGATCTAATCATATGTGTCTATAAGGATCTATAACTGAGACACAATATAAAGGTGGCATATTGTGAAAATGTAATTGTTGTAATGATTGTTACAAATACTGGCATTGATTCCATGTTTTAATGTTATTTTACTGGATCTGTAGCAAGGGCCCTGCACAGATACCAGTCTAAGTGTATATTATTGATATTTATTTAATAAATCACATATTTTATTAAAAGCAGCTATATCTTTTTTTTCTGCATTTCCATTATTAGAAGGTTACATTTTAATAAGTGATTAGTTTACACCTTGAGGTCTGAATTCCCTCAATTTTGATTATTTATAAATTTTTTGGCACTTTTGGGTATAGTGCAATTCAGTGCCTCGGTTTAAACTCATCATATTTATATTTGTGTGTAGCCACCCAATTCATATTTTTCCTCTCACTATATTTAAATGTAAAATCAAACAACATATGTTAAGGACTCTAATTTTAATATAAGCAATTATTAAATTAGTCATATAATACATCAAGACTATTCCACTTCATCCAGCTTCTAATATATGACCCCTGATGTTTAATTTTATATATTGCAAAGAGAGTGTGAAATGAGTAGAACAGCTTTGAAAAGATTCAGCAATGTACCTTTATTTGCACAGCGGGGGAAATGAAGTTCTTTAGCTCTGTAATTTAACAGTTTCACCCACACACATACTAACAGTATATGAGTCAGCATAGGACAAAGGCCAGAAGAGGATTAACATAATTCTTTGGTTATTGTTTGTGTTCACCACAATTAGGATAATACACCTACATAAATGTTCTGTGCTGCTGGACAAGGCGTTGTCTGAGTAAAACTTATCCCCAATGAGACGAGCACTTTGGGTCCTGTGCTAGGGACTGCCCATATAGCGGAAGCATCTGATTGTTTGGCATATGGTGTCATTGAAGAAGATGTCCAGCATGTAAGCTGGTTGAAACACGCCTCCTCCATTCATCTCTATGGGAAAGACGGAGACACAGCGTTCACTTGTCTACGCCTCTCTCATAGAAATTAATGGAGGGGGTGTGTTTTTGACCAGCTTACGAGCTGGGTGCAAAACTTCATCACAACAGCAGAGCTGGGGCCCCATATGGGCCATCTCCACTGCACATCTTCTTTAAAGGATAAGTATCATGAAGAAAAACATATACCCTATCCAAAGAAAGGGGGATCTGAGCGATGGGCCCCCTGGCGAACTTCTGTTTGGAGCCCTGGTTCTACAGCACAGGAGCGTGTCACGACCCCCGCCCAAAGCGGAGGCCGCCAAGCCCCCTCCATAAAGCTCATTGAGAGAGCCGAAGATTGGTAAACAGCTCTCCCATAGAGCTTTATGGAGTGGGTGTGGAGGCCTCAACTTCAGGCGGGGGTCGTGACACGCTCCTGTGCTGTAGAACCAAGGGTCTAAACAGGAGAACGCAGGGGGGCCCAGTGCTCAGACCCCCCGCAATCTAAAACTCATCCCCTATCCTTCAGTTAAGGGATACATTTTTCTTCATGATACTTATCCTTTAAAGATGTACGTAAATTTTGACAGGCTTAAATGGCAAATAAAGGATGCACGTACATAATGGGGGAGATTTATCAAAACCTGTGCCAAAGAAAAGTTGCCCAATTGCCCATAGCAACCAATCCGATTGCTTCTTTCATTTTGCAGAAGCCTTGTTAAAAATTAAAGAAGCGATCAGATTGGTTGCTATGGGGAACTGGGCAACTTTTCCTCTGCACAGGCTTTCATAAATCTCCCCCATAGTGTGTATGGCATTCGTGACACTGTCAGTTATCAAATAATTGTTTGTTCAACAATCTACCTAATTCTAACTAACACCAATGCAGCTTTGTATGTATTAGGGCAAATTTATTCAAATTGCTACTCTCTGGTAAGTATTTGCACTTTACTACAGACATACACACAGGGAGTACCACAGGGAACATCCTATATAAATGCAGCCCCCTCATCACTATATCAGTCCGAGTAGTGATGGAAGTCTGATGAAGGTGGAAGGACCCCAGCCATTATGACCACTTTGAAGTTAAAAAAAGACAATTTATCAAAAACTGTGCAGAGGAAAGCTGGTTCAGATGCTCAAAGCAGCCAGTCAGATGGCTTCTTTAATTCTTGACCCCTTAGGCTAGGTTTCCACATTTTTTTTTTTTTTTTTGCAAAAGCGCCAATAAAAATGCCCATTCTGCGGCATGGCGTTTTTTGGTGGGAAAAAAACGCTGCAGCCAGATGTTAGCTGCAAGTCAGTAGGGAACTGCAAAACGCCATATCCGCTTGAAGTTTTTCAGCTATTTTTGGCTTTGTGGCAGTTTTTCAAAAATGACCTTTTGTTTAGACTTTGGCATTTTTTTTTTTAAAGGGGTTATCCACCATAAGGGGATTTTAGTACGTACCTGGCAGACAGTAATGGACATGCTTAGGAAGGATCTGCACTTGTCTTGGGGCTAAATGGCTATGTCAAGAGATTACCATAATACTGTGGCCAGCTTTTTGTGAACTTTTATTTCCTGTTTGACTTTTCTTTTTTTTTACTACAAATCCCACAATTCCATCTTCCTCCCTCCCACACATCAGCCACTCCACCCATTGAAACATAAATGAGCTGCATCCATTCAAATCAGTGTGGTTTTCAATCAGGGTGCCTACAGCTGTTGCATTAGTTGCAGATTGATCCCTCCACCCATTGAATCAGACAGGCTCCCTGTCATCAGCTGACTAGTGAGTCAGGTCTCGGCCGCATTGCAAGCTGGGAAAAAGAAAATACAGTAGTGAAGTAAAAAATTGTATTTAACAAAATTTTTCTTTTTTATAACGACATTTTTATAAATTTTTAAACAGGGATCAATTTATGTGGGCGGGCAGGGAACTAAAAACGTAGCCGACAATAATAAAAATTTAGAAAGGGGCCATTTAAATGTAAAAATAATATATATGATATCATTAATTTTGTAAATATGTTTATTAATAATGTATTTTAATAATGTGTTGAATAAAGTGTGTGTGTGTTTTCAACTTTTGTTCTTTATTCTTTACATTTTTTAGGTAGTACTACTACTCCCAGCATGGAACACACTGTTCCATGATGGGAGTAGTAGTACCTGTACTAACTGACAGATTGCCCCGGGTGTCACTTCTGACACCCGTTGCGATCCTCCTGTATAATGTATAGATGGGGGCTGCCGCTCTTCTCTGGTCCCCTGCACTGCCGTCTATATACACTGCACTGCCAGATGGTTCCAGACAATCACAACTCTCTGTGGGAAATATGAATAGGTGTAAATATACGTCAGTAGAGGGTACCATAGAAGAGCGGCCGTCCGGCCGCCCGCATCTGAACATTATACAGGAGGATCAGAAGTGACACCCGCTGTGATCTTTCCTTAACTGCTGGTACTACTGCTCCTAACATGGTGTACACTCTGCTCCAGGCTGATGTGATGTCCCAGTACGGGATATGCATCTCACAGTCCTATCAGATTGAGTCCCTGCACGTCCCCAGGGCTCACTTGCACTGTACCCCTATAATCTGTATAATTGTACATTATGTGTAAAGGACCTTTGATATGGTTACATGGTTGTTGGTCACATGATAATAGTTGTCAGATGTTAAAGTCACATGTTGTGTTACCCAGAGAGCACCAGGTGACCAGATGACCCGTAGCTAGCCTATGGGCTCCTTGCTCAGCTCCCCTTTATAATAGGGGGAGGTACTACAATCTCTCTCTTGTGATTCACTTTCTGTTGAGGTCAAGTCCAGACGTCTCAGAGCCAGTGTCCAGCACATCTGGAGGCCTCAAGCCTAATTTACAGCCACAAGTCAGTAAGCCAAGTCATCTATGTCTGCTGTCACTATCTTCAGTCAAGTCAAGTCTATTATAGTCAGTGTGGCTGTCCTAAAGTCTGTCAAAGTCACTGCAAGTCCCAGCAAGCTGTGAGGTCCCCTGTGTGACTGGTCACCTCTCTGGGATTCTGGATCTAGCTGTAAAGACTGTACCATCTGTCTACCTCAGTAAAGCTACCACTAACTCTGACCTGGCCATAGACTCTTATTTGCCCTGCCTAACTAGGACTAGCGGTGCTACCGTTCGGGTGGTTCTCGGTTAAAACCACGCCCGGGCATCACGAACATTTAGGGGTTAACACCATCTGCCCCATCCACCTCACATCACACCCCCGTGGCTCACCACACTGGGAGCTGTAGTACCAGCATTAACAGACAGATAGCAACAGGTGTCAGACGCGATCTGTCTATTAATGCAGGTACTACAGCTCCCAGCATGGAGCAGAGTGTGCTCCATGTTGGGAGCCGTAGTACCTGCAGTAAAGGACAGATTCCAGCGGGTGTCACTCCTGACACCCGCTGAGATCATCCTTCATTCCTGAGATGCGGGACAGCTTTCTCCTGCCCTCCGCATCTCTGTACTATACTCCGGACGACCAGTGATGTGAATATAAATTGCCATCACTGATTCATATTTCCCACTTAGAGCGGCGATTGGCTGCCACCATCTGACCAATCACCACTCTGGGCGGAAAATGTTAATGAGTGATGTGAATTCTATTCACATCACTGGCCGGCCAGAGTATAGTGCAGAAATGCGAACGCTGTATAGAGCCACTCTGCATCTCTGCTATATTATGGACGATCGCATTGGGTGTCAGTAGTGACACCCAGGGTGATTTAGTAGTGCAGGAACAGTGTGTTCCATGCTGGGAGTAGTAGTACTACCTAAAAAAAATTAAAACAAAATAAGAAAAAAAGTTTTAAAAAAAACACACACACACACACTTTATTAAACACATAATTAAAATACATTACTATAAAAAATTCTAACAAAATTAATTATAAAAAAATATAAATATTTTTACATTTAAATGGCCCCTTTCTACATTTTTATTATTGTCGTGTACATTTTTAGGTCCCTCTGTCAGGTACATATTTTTCCATCCCTACAGCATCCTTATTTTATTTTTTTTGGTACCCAACAAATTTAGAAAAAAACGCCAAAGGAGCCAAAAATGCAATTTTCACTCAAAGGCAAAAACATCAGAAAACAGAAAAACTGCCAAAACGTAGGAAAAAGCTGTGGCAGTTTTTCTGCCACTTTTGCTGGCATTTTTAGGTGTAAAAAATCAAGTGGAAGCCTAGCCTTAATGACACAGCAATTTTTCATTTTTTGCATTTTCAATTTTTCCTCCTAACCTTTTAACTCTTAATTTTCCATCTACAGACCCATATGAGGGGTTCTGCAAGTTTAATTGTACATTACCCATTTTATCACAAAGTGTATGGCAAAGCCAAAAAATTATTATTTGTGAGGCAAAAAAAAAACATTATGCAACTTTAAGGGGGTTATATTTCATGGTACAAATTTAAAGTTAAAGGGGAACTCCGGGGGAAAATTATTATTTTTTTAAATCAACTGGTGCCAAAAAGTTAAGCAGATTTGTAAATTACTTCTATTTAACAATCTTAATCCTTTCAGTACTTATCAGCTGCTGTATGCTCCACAGGAAGTTGTATAGATCTTTCTAGTCTGACCACAGTGCTCTCTGCTGACACCCCTGTCCATGTCAGGAACTATCCAGAGTAGGAGCAAATCCCCATAGCAAACCTCTCCTGCTGTGGACAGTTCCTGACATGAACAGAGGTGTTAGCAGTGAGCACTGTGTTCAGACAGAAAAGAAATTCAGACTGTGGTTAGACTGGAAAGAACTACACAACTTCCTCTGGAGCATATAGTAGCTGATAAGTACTGGAAGGATTAAGATTTTTTTAATAGAAGTAATTTACAAATCTGTCTAACTTTCTGGAGCCAGCTGATTAGAAACATTTTGTTTACACCAAACACCCCTTTAACTTTATTCTGTAGGTCCATATGATAACACCAAATTTTTGGTTTTATTTTATTTTACTACATTTAAAAAATTATAACTTTTTGTAAGGAAATGAGTTAGCTTAAAATTGCCACCTTATGACCCCTAGAACACTTCTATTTTTCCATATACAGGGAATGGGGTCATATGAGGGCTAATTTTTCATTATGATGGGACGTTTTATTTTTTTCTGGTGTATGAAGTGACCAATAGTCAGCATTTCTGGACTCTGGTATTTTTTTTTTTACATCTACGCCATTCACTGTACGGTTTCGTTAACAATATATTTTAATAGTTTGGACATATCTGCTCGTGGCGATACCACATATGAGTTTGTACATTAACTTATTTGAAAATAGGTAAAGGGGGGGATGCAAACTTATATATATAGGAAGAATGAGGTACGTTTAAAGCATGATGCCTTGTGATGAACAATGCCACAGGCAGAGGAGCAGACAATTAATTGTATGTTTTACAAACCGGCTCTATTCAATTCAATGAAAGTAGAAGGAAAACAGAGGTGCGCTCCTAGTGTAGAGGTTAGAGTAAGCGGGTGCCCCACCCAGGGTTAAATCTGCTTACCAGAAAACGTTGCGCTGCGGGCGCAACACCGTGATGTGCATGTAGTATAATGAAGACTGAGGTCAGCTGGCCGGGTCATCCTTCTCAAGTGGCTCCAGGCCACTTCAGTGTAGAATATACATCATAGGATGGATAACCATCCGAAAAATAGGACTTTCTCTGGTGCTTCTCCTCAAAGGAATGAGAGTCCAGACCACACAGGATGGATCCAGGAACAATCACTTTATTGGTGCTGGTCTTTCCTTTTCGCGAGCAGATAGACGGACGAGATGGGTCACCAGCAGCTGTACTGGAGCAACCGTAGGAAATTCAGGCAGGGATCCCGCTCCTACCGCGTGTGCTCTAACAGACATGGACTGATCCACAAATACGGGCTGAACATGTGCCGTCAGTGCTTCAGGCAGTATGCCAAGGACATTGTTTTTTTCAAGTTGGATTAAGAGGATTCCACTTTGAAGATTATCTGTCCATGTTATGAAAACATTCAACTTTACATCAGCACCATGAGAAGACTTTAGTGTGAACTGAACACCCTTATTTGTACATAAATAAACTGGTGCAATCTAAGCACCAATAAAGTGATTGTTCCTGGATCCATCCTGTGTGGTCTGGACTCTCATTCCTTTGAGGAGAAGCACCAGAGAAAGTCCTTTTTTCGGATGTTTATCCATCCTATGATGTCTATTCAATTCAATGGAATTTGTCTACTATACTACACTGAGGCCAAGAAAGGCACTGTGTCTAGGAGATACAGTTAAGTTTTACTAGTTCTGACCCCTTTAGTTTTGTTTATGAGCTTCTCAGAGGCTTGTGTGCTAGAAAACATTGTCCTGCACCATAACCCATCTGATCTTCAAGTCGTATACGGACAGGAGGAAATTTTCCTTCAGGATTTTCAGATGGAGTTCATGAACCATAATCAAACAAGGTTTCCAGGCCTACAAAAGTACAGCAGCCTGAACCACCATGCTACCACTATGAGGTTTTTGTTGTAAACATTGGTGTTAGCTTTAAAGGGGTACTCCGCTGCCCCAGCATTCGAAACATTTTGTTCCAAACGCAGGCGGCGTGGGTCATGACATCACGCCACGCCCCCTCAATGCAAGTCTATGGGAGGGGGTGTGATGGCAGTTCATTAGTTGTTTGTCAGAATTATTTTTTGGCCTCTTGGATGAGCCATTCATGGGCTTTTGGCGAAATTCTGGCAGCCCCCCCCCCACTTCTAGCTACTCGTGTTCAGAGCGAATATTCGAAATGCAAATTTTTACCATGAATATTGGGACTTCACGATTTTGCGAATATTTAGAATATGGTGATATATATTCTAATGCCAAATATTCTTTAAAAAAAAAATTCAAATATGCAAATACTCACAAATATTGGCACTTCCAGTGAGAGGACACTGATTCCTCCCTTCTTTAAGGTGAAAAATATAATCACGCATACGCACTACGTAAATTTCATTACGAACTTTCGCATGGAAAAAAAATAGAAGAATAGCGCAAATATGCAAATTACGCAAATATAGGATGAATATTCGTCCATATATTCACAAAATATCCCTAATTCGAATATGGCATATGCCGCTCATGACTACTAGCCACCAATAATCCAAGTTTTCTTGATTTGTGGATAATAGCGCCCTCTGATTCACTCTAGTCCCAGAGCCATAGCAAAGACTTTGCAATACATTTTAGGCTGGTAGATTTTGCATCATCTGCTGTTATTTGGGATCTGCTTTACCAGACATGTCCTACTTAAAAGGGAATCTATTAGATCATTGGCCTTACACAGTCAAAAATAGGAGTGTACAATACAAACCAATGCTGCACTTGCAGGTGATGACTTATAAAAGCCTCATATCCGACTGTCAAAAAGGGTCTAAACAGTTTAAGTGCCATTCTATTCTCTCCCTCGTGATTTATATACAGGGCTTGGCTTAAGGCACCAAGCCCTGTCTACAGATCACCATCTTACTAAAAGCACTTTTTATCATCATTACTTCGGATGCAAGTTTGGCAGTAGAATGTATCATACGCCCATATTTTCTATTAAAAGGAATCTACAACTCTTTTGGTCAAATGATCTGACAGATTGCATTTTAGTAATATTTAGATCCATCAGGTCTGGCAGTAATCATTGATCCAAGCGGTCTATAGAATTTGGTTATATAAGTTAGCCATAGAAAATATTAGGCATATTTACATAGTTTATAAGGTTGAAAAAAAAAAATACGAGTTCACCAAGATCTCTGTATTGTCCATTCATATATTTGTAAATTGTGATCAGATCGCCCCCTAAGACGTCTTTTCTCCAAACTAAATAACCCCAAGCTTTATAACTGTCTTGGTCTGTAATCCTCCCATACTCTGCACCCTCTCCAGTTCAGCCGTGTCCTTCTTATATACAGGTTCCCAAAATTGGACACAATACTCCTTATGTGGTCTGACTAGTGATTTATACAGCGTCAAAACTATGTCCTTGTCACGAGCCTCTATGCTTCTCTTTATAAATCCCTTTATTAGCCTTGGCAGTCACTGCCTGGCACTGATCACAAAAGTAGAGTTTACTTTCCCCCAGTAACCCTATGTTCTTTTCGGTATAAGTTTTACCTGATGTTTTATAATTTAGCACATAATTGTAAAATTTTTTTTAATGGCCTTCAGATTGGCTATCCATGCCCTGCTAGTGGGGTTCTGCTTGCTAAGGGCCAGCACAAGACAAGACTACAATGTAGATGCTTATGCAGGGAGCAACTTTACTTACTTAATTATTTTACAAATTTCTCTCGTTATTACGACATCATTTTGTTGCAACATTTTGGAGCTCATGTACTAGGTTTCCCCTTATTTGCCCCTTTTCCATAAAGTAAATTTGCATTCACTTTTCCCTCATATGCATGAATGTGTTTATACACAGCATTAAACTTTGGGGGGGGGGGGGGTATCTATTTAATCTATTAAAAGTGAAATATCACAGCCTGAAATTATACCAAAAGTTGGGGGAACAATTTCATAAATTACTGGAATTGTGGGAAAATTGAAAGCCAGAAAACATGGAAATAACAGTGACCAAATAAAGTGAAATGCATTTACCCATACCCATTTCAACTTAATACAGTCATGGGTGTAAATGTTAGCACCCCTGAAAATTTTCAAGATAATGAAGTATTTCTCACAGAAAAGGATTGCAGGACTATTAAAGTGTAAGAATAAAAGTAAAAAAAATAAAGTAGAAAAAATAAAGTAAAAAAATTTGAAAAACCCCCTCCCCCAATTAAAATGCAAATTGTCCCATTTTCATTATTTCCCCCCCCAAAAAGTGTTATTTTAAATACATATTTGGTATTGCTGTGTGCGTAAATATATGAACTATTAAAATAAAATGTTAATGATACCGTACGTAAAAAAAAAAGTCCAAAATAGCTGCTTTTTCTAGAACATGTTATGCAATACACGTTTATTCCCTTTGTGTGTATTGGAACTAAACCAAAAAAGGGAGGAAAAAAAGCAAATTGGACATAATGTCACACCGCAGTTATCCGATCATCCAGCAGGGCAGATGGAGGTCCCCTCACCTGCCTCCGCTGCCTTCCCGGCGTCTTCTGCTCTGATCTGCCTTCCCGCAAACCAGAGCAGAAGAGGACCGATAACATTGATCAGTGCTATGTGCTATACATAGCACTGAACAGTATTAGCAATCGAATGATTGCTATAAATAGTCCCCTATGAGGACTATTAAAGTGTAAGAATAAAAGTTGAAAAAATAAAGTAGAAAAAATAAAGTAAAAACATTTGAAAAACCCCCTCCCCCAATTAAAATGCAAATTGTCCCATTTTCATTATTTCCCCCCCAAAAAGTGTTATTTTAAATACATATTTGGTATTGCTGTGTGCGTAAATATATGAACTATTAAAATAAAATGTTAATGATACCGTACGTAAAAAAAAAAAAGTCCAAAATAGCTGCTTTTTCTAGAACATTTTATTAAAAACAAATTAATAAAAAATGGATTAAAAGTTTTATATAAGCAAATATGGTATAAATAAAAAGAACAGATCACGGCGCAAAAAAATTTGCCCTCATACCGCTGCTTATACGGAAAAATTAAAAAGTAATAGGTCTTTAAAATAGGGGGATTCTAAATGTACTAATTTGGTTAAAAAGTTTGCAATTTTTTTTTAAGCGCAACAATAATAGTATGTTATCATGGGTATCATTTTAATTGTATTGACCCAAAGAATAAAGAACACATGTTATTTTTACCATAAATTGTACGGTGTGAAAACGAAACCTTCCAAAATTAGCGAAATTGTGGTTTTCTTTTAAATTTCACCACACAAATAGTATTTTTTGGGTTGCGCCATACATTTTATGGAAAAGTGAGTGATGGCATTACAACAGACAACTGGTTGTGCAAAAAACAAGCCCTCATACTAGTCTGTGGATGAAAATATAAGAGAGTTATGATTTTTTGAAGGCGAAGAGGAAAAAACAAAATAGACCTTAAGGCCCAAATGGGCTGAGTCCTTAAGGGGTTAAACTCACCTGGGGCAAGTAACAGGTGTGGGCAATATAAAAATCACACCTGAAAGCAGATAAAAAGGAGAGAAGTTCACTTAGTTTTCGCACTGTGTGTCTGTGGGTGCCACAGACAACCAAAAAGGGCTTGAGAACCAACATTGTGGAAAAATATCAACAATCTCAAGGTTACAAGTCCATCTCCAGAGATCTAAATTTGCCTTTGTCCACAGTGTGCAACATTAACAAGAAGTTTGCAACCCATGGCACTGTAGCTAATCTCCCTGGGCTTGGACAGAAGAGAAAAATTGATAAAAGGTGTCAACGCAGGATAGGGCGGATGGTGGATAAGCAGCCCCAAATAAGTTCCAAAGATATTCAAGCTGTCCTGCAGGCTCAGGGAACATCAGTGTAAGCGCGAACTATCCGTCGACATTTAAATAAAATGAAACGCTATGGCAGGAGACCCAGGAGGACCCCACTGCTGACACAGACATAAAAAAGCAAGACTACATTTTGCCAAAATGAACTTGAGTAAGCCAAAATTCTTCTGGGAAATTGTCTTGTGTACAGATGAGACAAGATAGAGCTTTTTAGTAAAGCACATCATTCTACTGTTTATTGAAAATGGAATAAGGCCTACACAGAAAAGAACACAGTGCCTACAGTGAAATATGGTGGAGGTTCAATGATGTTTTGGGGTTGTCTTGCTTCCTCTTGCACTGGGTGCCTTGAATGTGTGCAAGGCATCTTGAAAACTGAGGATTACCAATGGATTTTGGGTCGCACTGTGCAGCCCAATGTCAGAAAGCTGGGTTTGTGTCTGAGATCTTGGGTCTTCCAGCAGGACAATGACCCCAAACATACGTCAAAAAGCACCCAGAAATGGATGGCAACAAAGCGCTGGAGAGTTCTGAAGTGGCCAGCAATGAGTCCAGATCTAAATCCCATTGAACACCTGTGGAGAGATCTTAAAATTGCTGTTGGGAAAAGGCGCCCTTCCATTAAGAGAGACTTGCAGCAGTTTGCAAAGGAAGAGTGGTCCAACATTCCGGCTGAGAGGTGTAAGAAGCTTATTGATGGTTATAGGAAGCGACTGATTTCAGTTATTTTTTCCAAAGGGTGTGCAACCAAATATTAAGTTAAGGGTGCCAATAATTTTGTCCAGCCATTCTTGGAGTTTGGTGTGACATTATGTCTAATTCGCTTTTTTCCTCCCTTTTTTGGTTTAGTTCCAATACACACAAAGGGAATAAACGTGTATAGCAGAATATGTGTTACTGCAATCCTTTTCTGTGAGAAATACTTCATTTTCTTGAAAAAATTCAGGGGTGCCAACATTTACAGCCATGACTGTATGTGTATGTATATATATATATATATATATATATATATATATATATATATTAGGGATCGACCGATATCTTTTTTTAGGGCCGATACCGATAATCGGTGTAGGTTAGGGCCGATAGCAGATAACTTATACCGATATTCCGGTATAAGTTATCGGCTATTTAACCCCCTGCGACACCGCTTCAGATCATTGATTTAAAGCGGGCGCTTTAAATCAATGATCTGCAGTGGCTTTTGCGGGGCCATAGGCCGCCGCCGCCGCCACCACCCACTTCTCTCCCCCTACCTGTCAATGTGGTCCGGGCCATCCATCCATCCTTCCTGTAGTGTCCGGGGGCATTCCGGGTGAAGAGTGAACCGGTCCGGGCTGTCCTTCTTCTCCGGCGGTCATCTTCTCCACTCCGGGCAGGCTCCGGCCTAGTACGCTGCATAGACGCCCGTGCGCAGCGACGCACCTAATGTCACGGCGTAGCGGCGTCTATGCAGTGTACTAGGCCGGAGCCTGCCCGGAGTGGAGAAGATGACCGCCGGAGAAGAAGGACAGCCCGGACCGGTTCACTCTCCACCCAGAACGCCCCCGGACACTACAGGAATGATGGATGGCCCGGACCACCCCCATTACGGGTAAGTTTAATTTTTTTATTGACTCGGAGGGTGGGGGAGGGGCCCGACCGGTATAGCGGTATGGGCAAAAATCCATACCCGTATACCGCCCAGCATCATGGTGGGGGGTGCGACGCGGTGCGGTGGGTCGGGGGGGTGGCGGTCGCGGTGCGGTGGGGGCGGTGCGGGGCATTATCAGCTTATCGACAAGGTAATTGCCGATACCGATAATGCCCAAAATCGTGATTATCGGCCGATAATATCGGCCATACCGATAATCGGTCGATCCCTAATATATTTATAGGGGAATATGCAAATCAGCTCATTACATCACCTTTTCAGGCGATGTTCCCTGGTATCAGCTTAGCTCCAGTTACGGAATATAAAAAGCTGAGTTAAATGCTCATCCCGTTTAGTTTATATATATATATATATATATATATATATATAAAACTCAATGCGGGTATTTATCAAAGGTTTTAGACAGTTTTTTCCCATCTAAAATTGTCGCACAGAAAGTCGCAGTCTAAATACGTGCAGCTTTTTTGTGACTTTTACCTTCGAGGATTTTTTAGTACATGATGCATTCTAGTCTATTTTAGACAGAAAAATGCATTGGTGCTGAATTTATCAATAGCGACTTTTTAGCAAAAAGTCGCATCGCACGAAAGTACGCTGAAATGTCAGACCATGCTGAAACAGTCCATGCACAGAATTTATCAAGAGCGGTGCTACTTTTGATAAATTAGGCACACAATAGACCGGCCTATCCCTCTGTAGGTTGGTCTATATTGATGCGGGAAATAGACAACTTTGATAAATCCTCCCCCAATGTGTGTGTGTGTGTGTGTGTGTGTGTGTGTATGTTCAGCATCACTTCTAAACTGCTAAACATATTTCCATGAAACTTGGTACACATTACTAATAACCTATCCTATAAAAATAAAAGATAGGGTAATTAACCCTTACCCATCCCCATTTGGAAGGGTCGGGGTTTTTGTTTAAAGGGGTACTCCCGTGGAAACCTTTTTTTTTTTTTTTTTAATCAACTGGTGCCAGAAAGTTATTCTGGCACCAGTTTATTTAAAAAAAAAAATAAAAAAAAAATTGTAAATTACTTCTAATAAAAATCTTAATCTTTCCAGTACTTTTTAGGATCTGCTGACATCATGAGCACAGTGCTCTCTGCTGACATCTTTGTCCATTTTAGGAACTGTCCAGAGCAGCATATGGTTTCTATGGGGATTTTCTCCTACTCTGGACAGTTCTTAAAATGGACAGAGATGTCAGCAGAGAGCACTGTGCTCGTGATGTCAGCAGAGAGCTCTGTGTTCCAAAAAGAAAACCATTTCCTCTGTAGTATTCAGCAGCTAATAAGTACTGGAAGGATTAAGATTTTTTTTTTTTAATAGAAGTAATTTTACAAATCTGTTTGACCCCTTAAGGACCCATGACGTACCGGTACGTCATGAGTCCACTCCCGTTCTATAACGCGGGGCCACGGCGGGACCCGTGGCTAATAGCAGTGCCGCGCGCTATTAACCTTTCAGACGGGGTGTTCAAAGTTGAACGCCGCGTCTAAAGTGAAAGTAAAAAAATGCCAGTTAGCTCAGGGAGCTGTTCGGAATCGCCACGGCTAAATTGCGGCATTCCCGAACAGCTTACATGACAGCCGGAGGATTCCTACCTGCCTCCATGCTGTCCGATCGCCAAATGACTGCTCAGTGCCTGAGATCCAGGCATGAGCAGTCAAGTGGCAGAATCATTGATCAGTGGTTTCCTATGAGAAACCAGTTATCAATGATAAAGATCAGTGTGTGCAGTGTTATAGCCCCCTATGGGAGCTATAACATTGCAAAAAAAAAAAAGTGAAAAAAAAAAGTGAACATCATTTAACACCTCCCCTAATAAAAGTTTGAATCACCCCCCTTTTCCCATAAAAAAAAACAAAAAAACTGTGTAAATAAAAACAAACATATGTGGTATCGCCGCATGCGGAAAGGTCCGAATTATAAAAAGATATTGTTAATTAAACTGCACGGTCAATGGCGTACGCGCAAAAAAATCCAAAGTCCAAAATAGTGCATTTTTGATCACTTTTTAGATCATGAAATAAACAATGAGTCGTATCAATGCAAAAATGGTACCGCTAAGAACTGCAGATCATGACGCAAAAAATGAGCCCTCATTCCGCCCCATACACGGAAGAATAAAAAAGTTATAGGGGTCAGAAGATGACAATTTTAAACATATAAATTTTCCTGCATGTAGTTAGGATTTTTTCCTGAAGTACCACAAAATCAAACCTATATAAGTAGGATATAATTTTAATCTTATGGACCTACAGAATAAAGAGAAGGTGTTCTGCACAGAAACGGAAGCCCCCAAAAGTTACAAAATGTTGTTGTTTTTTCTATTTTGTCTCACAATTTTTTTTTCCCGTTTTGCCGTAGATTTTTGGGTAAAATGACTGACGTCATTACAAAGTAGAATTGGTGGCGCAAAAAATAAGCCATCATATGGATTTTTAGGTGCAAAATTGAAAGAGTTATGATTTTTAAGGTAAGGAGGAAAAAACGAAAATGCAAAAATGGAAAAACCCCAGGTCCTTAAGGGGTTAACTTTGTGGCACAGTTGATTAAAAAAAAAAAAAGTTTTCCACTGGAGTACCCCTTTAAAGTCCCATTCAACTCTATGAGAAATATATGTTACTGCATAACTTCCAAACGGCTGGAGATATTTCCATAAATAACATGTTACTTATATGTCCACTAAAATGTAGGATAGCTAATTTAACACTAACGTACCTTCATTTGCGATCTTCTGGGTTTTTGTTTAAAGTATGCAAGTCTATAGGAAATGTATGTTCCAGCATAACTTCCGTACGGCTGAAGATATTTTGTTAATACTTGGTAAACATTACTTTTATGTTAAATAAAAATATAGGATAGTTAAACCCCTTAAGGACTAAGCCAATTTGGGCCTTAAAGGAGATATCCAGTGCTGAAAAACTTATCCCCTATCCTAAGGCTAGGGGATGAGTTTCAGATTGCGGGGGGCCGACCGCTAGGGCCCCCCGCCATCTCCTGTATGGGGTCCTGGCAGCCCGAGTGAAGGGGGCGTGTTGACCACCGCACAAAGCTGCGGCTGCCACACACCCTCAATACAACTCCATGGAATAGCCAGAGCGCTGCCTTCGGCCATAGTGCAGTATTGAGGGGGCGTGTCGGCCGTTGCCTCGTGCGGTGGTCGACACCCGCTATCTGGCCAGCGAGCTGGAGCCCCGTACAGGAGATTGCAGGGGGCCCCAACGGTCGGAACCCCGTAATCTGAAACTTATCCCCTATCACCATTCTTGTGATCATTTTGACACCATGGGGTGAGATCTTGCATGGAACCCCAGATCGAGGGAGATTATCAGTGGCCTTGTATGTCTTCCATTTTTGAATAATTGCTCCCACAGTTGATTTCTTCACACCAAGCCGTTTGCCTATTGCAGATTTAGTCTTCCCAGCCTGGTGCAGATCTACAATATTGTTTCTAGTGTCATTCGACAGCTCTTTGTTCTTGGCCATAGTGGAGTACGGAGTGTGACTGTTTGAGGTTGTGGACAGGTGTCTTTTATACTAATAATGCCATCAAAACAGGTGCAATTAAAGGGATACTCCCCTGGAAAAACTTTTTTTGTAAATCAACTGGTTCCAGGAAGCTAAACAGATTAATAAATTACTTCTATTTAAAAATCTTAATCCTTCCAGTACTTAGCTGCTGTATGCTCCACAGGAGGTTATTTTTCTTTTTTAATTTCCTTTCTGTCTGACTACAGTGCTCTCTGCTAACACCTGTCTATGTCAGAAACTGTCCAGAGTAGGAGTAAATCCCCATAGCAAACCTCTCCTGCTTCAGTTCCTAAAAATGAGAGAGGTGTCAGCAGAGAGCACCCAGGGTTACTGCCAGACTTTGCCAATTGGGCCAATGCCCATCATTAACCCTTTAGACACCGTGATCAAAGTTGCTCGCAGCATCTGAAATGATCCAGGCAGCTCAGCGGAGCTGATCAGGATCATTGCAGCGAAATCGCGATGTTGTGAAAAGTGGATGCCGGGAGGGCCCTTACCTGCCTCTTCACCGTCCTTCTGGAGCAGCAGAGCACCTATAAAACTGATCAATGCCCCATAGGAAGACTATAAAAATAAATAAATAAATAAATAAAGTTAGAATTTCCCCCCCATTTCCCAGCATTGAACAGTGAATGCAATCAAAAGATTTCATGGTATAACCCCCTATGGAGACTAAAAGTAAAAAATATTAAAAAAAAAATCTAATAAAATAAAAAGGTTAACCCCTTAAAGGACCCGAGCATTTTTTGCACATCTGACCACTGTCACTTTAAGCATTAATAACTCTGGGATGCTTTTACTTTTGGTTTTTGGGGGGCATGTCACATTTAGGAAGCCCCTATGGTGCCAGAACAGCAAAAAACCCACATGGCATACTATTTTGGAAACTACACCCCTCAAGGAACGTAACAAAGGATACAGTGAGCCTTTACACCCCACAGCTGTTTGACAAATTTCTGCTAAAGTTGGACGTGAAAATGAAAAATTAGATTTCTTCACTTAAATGCTGGTGTTACCCCAAATTTTACATTTTCACAAGGGGTAATAGGAGAAAAAGTCTCACAAAATGTGTAACACCATTTCTAATGAGTAAGGAAATACCCCATATGTGGATATAAAGTGCTCTGCGAGCAAACTACAATGCTCAGAAGAGAAGGAGCGCCACCACTGTTCTGGCACATGGCCTTCAATTTCGGACACATTTTCTCTCCAAAAGCCCAATGGTGCTCGTTCTCTTCTGAGCATTGTAGTTTGCCTGCAGAGCACATCCACCTATGGGGTATTTCCATACTCAGAAGAAATGGGGTTACACATTTTGGGGGGCTTTTTTCCCTATTTTCCCTTGTAAAAATGAAAAATGTAGAGTAAACACCAGCATTTTAGTGAATAATTTTTTTTTTATTTTCACATCCAACTCTAATGAAAATTCATCAAACACCTGTGGGGTGTTAAGGCTCACTATACCCCTTGTTACATTCCGTGAGGGGTGTAGTTTCCAAAATGGGGTCAAATGTGGGTATTTATTGTTTTGCGTTTATGTCAGAACTGCTGTAAAATCAGCCAACCCTGTGCAAATCGCCAATTTAGACCTCAAATGTGCATGGTGCGCTCTCACTTCTGAGCCTTGTTGTGCGTCCGCAGAGCATTTTAGGCCCACAAATGTACTCCGTACTCAGGAGAAATTGCGTTACAGATTTTGGGGGGCTTTTTTTTTTCCTTTTACCTCTTGTGAAAATTAAAAGTATGGGGCAACACCAGCATATTACTGTAAAAAAAATTAATTTTTTACACTAACATGCTGGTGTATACCCCAACTTTACCTATTCATAAGGGGTAAAAGGAGAAAAAGCCCCCCCAAAATTTGTGACACAATTTCTCCTGAGTACGGAAATACTCCATATGTGGCCCTAAACTGTTGCCTCAAAATTCGACAGGGTTCTAAAGCGAGAGAGCGCCATGCACATTTGAGGCCTAAATTGGGGATTTGCATCCGCCACACAAACAGGGTGTCTCCAGCTGTTGCAAAACTCCCAGCATGCCTTGACAGTCAGTGGCTGTCCGGCAATACTGGGAGTTGTTGATTTTCAACAGCTGGAGGCTTCGTTTTGGAAACAGTGCCGTACGAGATTTTTCTTTTTTTTTGGGGGGGGGGGGGGGGGGGGGGGGGGGGGTAACTGTGTTGGGGTATATGTAGTGTTTTACTTATTTTGTGTAGGTGTAGTGTAGTGTTTTTAGAGTACATTCACACGGGTGGGGGTTTACAGAGAGTTTCCCGATGGAAGTTTGAGCCGTGGCGGAAAATTTGCCACAGCTCAAACTTGCAGCGGGAAACTCACTGTAAACTCCTGCCCGGGGGGCAGACCTCCAGCTGTTGCAAAAGTACAACTCTCAGCATGCCCTTTGGCTGTCCATGCGTGCTGGGAGTTGCAGTTATGCAACAGTTGGAGGCACGCTGGTTGCAAAAAACAGTTTGTTACTTAACTCAGTGTTTTGAAACAGTGCCTACAGTCATTGCAAAACTACAACTCCCAGCATGTACGGTCTGTCAGTAAATGCTGGGAGTTGTAGTTTGCCTCAGCTCACAGGTGCCACCTCCCTCCTGCTGGTAAAGGGTGATAGTTGGCGTCTCGGACGCTACCTGTCACCCTTTTTTTTCTGTGTCACCAGAGACCCGATTGACCAGGAATCACTGCTAATCGTCGGTCTGAATTGACCGGCGATTTGTGGCAATCGCCGACATGGGAGGTCTCAGCTGACATCTGCCAGTAATGACGGAAAGCTCCATGGTGTCAGAACAGCAAAAAATAAATAAACCAAACCAACCACATGGCACATTTTTGTTAAAGTTAGACATGAAAATGAAAAATTTATTTTCCCCCTAAAATGCTGGTGTAACCCCAAATTTTTCATTTTCACAAGAAGTAAAAGGGGGAAAAGTCCCCCATTTGTAATCCCATTTCTGAGTATGGAAATATCCCATAGGTGGATGTAATGTGCCCTGCGAGTACACTAAAGGGCCCAGAAGAGAAGGAGCAAAGTTTGGCTTTTGGAGAGAGAATTTTGTTGAAATGGTTTTTGGGGGGTTCATGTTGTATTTAGGAAGCCCCCATGGTGCCAGAACAGCAAAACACACACACTATTAACTACACCCCTTAATTAATGTAACAAGGGGTACAGTGAGCCTTCACACCCCACTTGTTTGGCGACTTTTTGTTAAATTTGGACATGAAAATAAAATTTTTTTTCAATAAAATGTTTGTGTTACCCCAAATTTTTTATTGTAACAAAGGGTGATAGAAGACATGGGGTTAAAATCTTTGGGGGGCTTTTTCTCCTGAGTATGGAAATACCCCATATGTGGACAAAGTGCTCTGCAGGCGCAATACAATGCTCAGAAGACAAGGAGCAAAATTTGTTTTTTGGAGATAGAATTTGGCTGGCATTGAAGTCAGGGGCCATGTGCATTTACAAAGCCCCCATGGAGCCAGAACAGCGGACCCCCCCACATGTGACCCCATTTTGGAAACTACACCCCTCACAGAATGTATTAAGGGGTGTAGTGAACATTTACACCCCACTGGTGTTTGACAGATCTTTAGAACAGTGGGCTGTGCAAATGTATAATTAAATTTTTCATTTTTATAGACCACTGTTCCAAAAGGGGTATTTTCTTTTTTTGTGTTTTTGTCAGAACCGCTTCAACTATCAGCCACACTTGTGCAAAACACCAATTTAGGTTTTAAATGTACATTGTGCGCTCTCTCACTCCTAAGCTCTGTTGTGTGCCCGCAGATTGCTTTGCGTCCACATATGGGGTATTTGCATTACAAATTTTGGGGCCTTTTTCAACTTTTACCTCATGTGAAAATGTAAAGTATGGGGCAACACCAGCATGATCGTGTAAAACATTTCATTGTTTACACTAACATGCTGGTGTAGCACCCAACTTTTCCTTTTCATAAAGGGTAAAAGGAGAAAAAGGCCCCCGAAATTTGTAACACAATTTCTCCCAGTATTTCAAGGCACTAAACTGTCGCCTTGAAATACGACAGGGCTCCGGAGTGAGAGAGCGCCATGCGCATTTGAGGCCTATATTAGTAATGTGCATAGGGGCGGCCCCGGATGCAAGCATGGTGTTTGCCTCTACCAAAAACCTCTAGCCGTTGCAAAACTCTCAGCATGCACTAACACAACATACATGCTGTGAGTTGTAGTTTCACAACATCTGGAGGGGCACTACTACCCCTGTAATGTGTAATGGTCTCTGACTACAACTACCAGCATGCCCAGAGTGTCCAGGCATGATGGGAGTTGTAATTCTGCAACATCTGGAGTATGAAATATTGCAGAGCAGGGCATGCTGGTCACTCATCAGCACTGCCCACATCTCTGCCACCACTGCTGCTCTCGGGATCTTGAGATCGGCAACAAAATCAGCAGTGGCGGTGCACATGTTTCCCCACTCTGCTTGGACTAGCAGAGCTGGGGAATGGGACTTCAAATCCCCTGCCCCCATCTGCGATTTGTTGGTTGGTCCCAACTGACCAATCACGGCTTTAGGAGAAGGTGGCACTGGGGACCCGATCGGACCGGAAGAGCTTTGATTTGCCGGTCAGAATTGAATGGCGAATCAAAGCAATTGCTGTTATGAGGGGGAGGGGGGGTCTCAGGATCCCCCTAGCATTGTCTTGAGATACAGTTATGGCTGTAAATGTTGGCACCCCTGAAATTTTTCAAGAAAATGAAGTATTTCTCACAGAAAAGGATTGCACGTTTTGCAATACATATGTTTATTCCCTTTGTGTGTATTGGGACTAAACCAAAATGGGAGGAAAAAAGCAATTTGGACATAATGTCACACCAAACTCCAAAAATGGGCTGGCCAAAATTATTGGCACCCTTAACTGAAATCAGTTGCTTCCTATAACCATCAATAAGCTTCTTACACCTCTCAGCCGGAATGTTGGACCACTCTTCCTTAGCAAACTGCTCCAGGTCTCTCTTCTTGGAAGGGCGCGTTTTCCCAACAGCATTTTTAAGATCTCTCCACAGGTGTTCAATGGGATTTAGATCTGGACTCAATGCTGGCCACTTCAGACGCTTTGTTGCCATTTCAGAGTGCTTTTTGACTTACGTTTGGGGTCATTGTCCTGCTAGGAGACCCAAGATCTCAGACGCAAACCCAGCTTTCCGACACTGGGCTGAACAGTGCGACCCAAAATCCGTTGGTAATCATCAGATTTCATGATGACTTGCACACATTCAAGGCACCCAGTGCCAGAGGCAGAAAAACAACCCCAAAACATAATTGAACCTCCACCATATTTCACTGTAGGTACTGTGTTCTTTTCTTTGTAGGCTTCATTCTGTTTTCGGTAAACAGTAGAACGATGTGCTTTACCAAAAGGCTCTATCTTGGTCTCATCTGTCCACAAGATGTTTTCCCAGAAGGATTTTGGCTTACTCAAGTTCATTTTGGCAAAATGTAGTCTTGCTTTTTTAGGTCTCTGTGTCAGCAGTGGGGTCCTCCTGGGTCTCCTGCCATAGCGTTTCATTTCATTTAAATGTCGACATAGTTTGCGCTGACACTGATGCTCCCTGAGCCTTCAGGAGGGCTTGAATATCTGTGGAACTTGTTTGGGGCTGCTTATTCACCATCCGGACTATCCTGCGTTGACACCTTTGATCAATTTTTCTCTTCCGTTCACGCCCAGGGCGATTAGCTACAATGCCATGGGTTGCAAACTTCTTGATAATGTTGCGCACTGTGGACAAAGGCAAATCTAATCTAAATGGACTTGTAACCTTGAGACTTGATATTTTTCCACAATTCTGGTTCTCAGACAGTCCTCTTCTCCTCTTTCTGTTGTCCATGCTTAGTGTGGCACACACACGCAGAAACACAATGCAAAGACTAAGTGAACTTCTCTCTTTTTTATCTGCTTTCAGGTGAGATTTTTATATTGCTCACACCTGATACTTGCCCCAGGTGAGTTTAAAGGAGCATCACACGCTTGAAACAATCTTATTTTTCCACAATTTTGAAAGAGCCCATTTTTGGAGTTTGGTGTGACATTATGTCCAATTTGTTTGTTTTTTCCTCCCTTTTTTGGTTTAATTCCAATACACACAAACGGAATAAATGTATGTACAGCAAAACATGTGTTACTGAAATCCTTTTCTGTGAGAAATACTTAATTTTCTTGAAAAACTTCAGGGGTGTCAAAATTTACGGCCATGACTGTACCTGCTGAACGATTTCAGCAGGCATCCCATTCCTGTTACTACCCAGTGCGCGGCGATGACCAGAAAACCGGAGGGCGTACAGGCACGCCTCTGGTCCTTAACCCTCTAGGACAAAGGGCATACAGGTATGCCCTTGTGTCCTGGTACTTAAGTAGTAAAGTAAAAGCCCCCAAAAGTTACAAAATGGAGTTAAGCTTTTAATGTCACCCCACAAATAAGTTTGTTTGTTTTTGCCACAGATTATGTTATAAAGTAAGTGATGTCATTACAAAGTATGACTGGTGAAAAATCAAGCTCTTATATGGGTCTGTAGGTGCAAAATTTAAAGTGTTATGACTTTTAGAAGGGGAGGTGGAAAAAAAAAGTGCAAAAATGAAAATTGGCCAGGTCCTTAAGGCCAAAACAGTCCTTAAGGGGTTAAATATGGCAATTCCATATGACTCCACCTAAAAGAAAATCAGTTTGGTATGCCTAGCCTCTCTGAAATGTATTAACACTCTATTCAGTATCCCACATGATATAGATGTTATGTGCTCCTGGGCAGGCCACATACATTATAGGGAATTGTTACCTTTTGGTTCAAAGTCAATTTTTCTTTGTACAGAAAGGCAGAAGGAATGGTCATTGTGTATTGGTATGACTAGTGTCATGTTTCTCCTCAATCTACTACAACCAAACAATAATAAAATGATTCAGACGTTCCTTTGTATTTTTATTTTTTTCTTTAATTTGTGAAGCCTACAAATAAGGCAAATAACACCACAGTAAAAACAAATAGCCCCTTCCAATTTTTCATTCCCATAAAGAAAAAAAAATATATAACAAAAATAAATAAAAATAAAAAAACACAAATGAATAGGACATAATATATAGTGTTTGCTTTGCAAGATATAAATTCCACACAATGATCTTTTTAAAAAGGTAAAAATGATTTATAATACACAGATATTTATGTTGCCGTGCTAGCATAGAAAATGCACATGCATCCATGCCTAGCCTACTCAATATAAATAACCAACTAAAATACAATAGACAACACTAGCACTTTTTTTTCCCTTTAAACAAACATATAAAACAAGAGATCTCTCATTTCAGACTCACAGTGACAGGCTCATTGCCAAAAGGAAATAATATTTTCATTCACGCATCCACATTCAATATTTAGATTATTTATTCAGACCTTTTGTATTTTTCATTGTACAGTTGGATATTTTGTACCATGCTGGTTTGAGTGGATTTTTCTTTTTTTTTTTACATAGTCTCTTAAAGAAATATATATATTTTTTTTATTTATACAGCTCTGCAAATTAGTACATTTAAGACATATCATGTGGTGGAAAAGAAAAGCAGATTGCATACTTATGTTAACCAAATTCTATAGGGTAGTAATAAATCAGTGATCTAGTTTACAATGGATACATTACATAGTGTCCTGGAACGGCAGGAGCACGATGATAGTAAAAAATTTAATGACAATACATACATAAATGTGTGACTAATATTTAACAAATAATTGGAAAAATTCTATTAGCATGCACTTGAAGCACATAATATCGCTGACAATCTTTGCCTCTGGCGCCTATGCATGGTTTTCATGCACACCGCATACAATTTTTTTTTAATTCATTATGCACATTTCTATATAAAGCAGCTTTCTCGTCACCACTCATGCCATTAGTTAATATTTGCAGCTTTAGATCAAATCACAGTTTTGTTTAGGTATACTTCAGCTACCGTTTCTTCCAAATATAAGCATATACAACAGTCTTTATTTAACCCATACCACCCTATAACCCCCCCCCAAAAAAAAAATACATGAAATGCAAAACGTTCAAGCAGCAAACGTCCAGACAAAGATCTTTGAAACAGTGTTGTAGAAAATATACTTTATACAATGTGAAAGAAACAGATAACAGTGATGTTTGCAAAAGTAGGTTAGAATAATATATATATATTTTCCTATAAATAATCAGAATTTGACATTATTTATCTTGGCCTGATAATATCACAATATAAAAAGGCACCACACAGCCTCTAGAGGCACCTCAGATGGTAACTGTGAAGGCTAGCAATGCATTAGCATTATACGCAGTCTCACAGTAGGGCTATTCATGTAGGTCTATTGACTAAAATAGTTTTTCAATTAACCTAAATAATCTTACGCAGTATTCACTTCCACCATTTGCACTGCTCAGACCTATTCCTAAGATTGTATTCACTCAACAGTCTTTAAAATGGTTATTGGACAGTCTGGTGAAGAATGACTAAGTTACATATGAAGGATGCAAAGAATGCTGTAGAAATTGGACATGTACCAATTATTACATTGAAAAACAAGACAAAACGCACAACCGCACATATTTTCACTCCTATTCTCTCCATAGCTTTGCACTAAAACCAGAAAGATGAATGCACCTACAAACTAGTGTTGGTGACAAAGCTTCAATGCGTAGTACCTACATCTGACACTGGTAATTAACCCAATAAACCTTTCTTTGCCAAGGATATATCTCATAGCCAAGGATATATACAATATTAGGGAGATTTTAATATTTTTTTTCACAGGCCTTGTTAAGACTGAAAGAAGCTACTTGATTGGTTGCTATTGGCAACTGGTCAACTTTCCCTCAATGCAAGTTGTGATAAATCTCCCCGTGTCCTTGCTACAAAAGGCTCTACCTCTGGCTAGATTGCTGCTAAACATCTAATAGATATACAGCATGGGCTTGAGTAGAATGAAGCTACAATCAGACTTTACATTTTTAACACAATAAAGCATATCAAACATTGTATTGTATCATTTCTACTCATTCTAATCATATATGTTAACACATTGAGGACCGATGTAGTCTCTATTGGAATTTTTGGGGTATTATACCAATCAGAAACCTCAGTGATAACATTTCGATTGAGTGAGCTTCCCCTGGGTTAAATACTGGAGTCAAACTTACAGCTCTCGTTTTAACCCATGCATATTCCAGAGAACGGAACAGCTTGCAGTGGTAGTGGCAGGTAAGCAGGAGGATCCATTATCTTCTTTCAGACCTGTCATCAGATGACCCAAGGAGCAACACAAATCTTTGTTCATGTTATTACTCAGTTATAAATGAAGCTTTCTTGCTCTCTGATTGTCACATACGAAATGCTAAGATGTCTACAGACTATGAATCAGGCAGGCATTCTCCAGTGTCCAGATCATGTCATCAAATAAGTCACACCAAACACTCACATCACGCACATACACATTAATACAGTTTACAAATTTAACATTTTCTCTTTCCTGTTCATATTGAATCTTTAGCACAAAATCCATTGACTGCATTAGATAAGGTTTAGTAATTTACAGTTATTGATCAGGATTAGCTATTTTATAGGGAGATAGAAACCCTAATTTTGTCTGCATGACCTGTGAATGTAGACATGTGCAGTATGTGTGAATTGCTCAGATCTTCTACCTTACTATTTGCTTGCATAAGGAATCTGCTCAGTTATGCATCTTTGTCACAAAGCTATATTTATAAGCAATTTTTGCTTATAATTGTTGATGCTAAATTACTTTAAAAGTGCATGCATTAAGTTGTATTTGCCATTTAAAAGGTAATGACCTAGCTCATCAAAAATGTTAAAGGGGTACTCCACTGGAAAACATTTTTTTCTTCAATCAGCTAGTGCCAGAAAGTTAAACAGATTTGTAAATGACTTCAATTAAAAAATCTTAATCCTTCCAGTAGTTATCAGCTGCCATATGAACTTCCACAGGAAGTTGTATTATTTTTGAATTTCCTCTCTGCCTGACCACAGTGCTCTCTGCTGACACCCCTGTCAATTTTAGGAACTGTCTAGAGTAGGAGCAAATCCCCTTAGAAAACCTATCCTGCTCTGGACAGTTCCTAAAATGGAAAGAGGTGTCAGCAGAGAGCACTGTGGTTAGGCAGAAAGAAAATACAAAAAGAAAAGAACTTCCTCCGCCCCTCAATGCAAGCCTACGGGAGGGGGTGTGATAGCTGTCATGCCCCCTCCCGTAGGCTTGCATTGAGGGGCAGAGCGTGACATCACACGGGGGCGTGGCGTCACACGCCGCCGACCCGGTGGTCGCCTGTAATCAGTCCCGGAGCGAACACGCTCCGGGGACTGATTACAAACGGGGTGCCGCGTGCATGATCCCGGGGGTCCCCAGCGGCGGGACTCCCGCGATCAGGCATCTTATCCCCTATCCTTTGGATAGGGGAAAAGATGTGTAAGCACCGGAGAACCCCTTTAATTGCTTCACCAGGTAAGTGATGCAGACACACTCAGTTGTCCATATTATGTAAAACAAAACATGATTCATCAGATCAAGCCAACTTCTTCCATTGCTCCCTGGTTAAATTCTGATGCCTATGAACCCACTGTAAGTGCGCAGGACAAAGGTAAGCATGGACACTGATGTCTGTGGCTGTGTAGTTCCACATACAGTAAATTGCAATGCATAGTATATTTCAATAGTCTGCATTAACTTGTGTTACAGTAAATCTTCTGTAGGATCAGACCAGATGAGATAGTCTTTGCTTCTTGTATGCTCCAATGAGTCTAGGATGCCCACATTTCTGGTATATACCACTGTAGGTAGGTACTAACCAATAAATAAGACCTGCCATTTTGGAGATTATCTGATCCAGTCATTTGGTCATTAGAATGTGCTGCTTGTCAAAGTCACCCAGATATGTACGCACATATTTTCCAACTTTTGAGCTGGTGAGCTTCCAACTCATCAACTTCAAGAAATGACTTTTCCTTTGGTGCCTCACATATACCATCCTTAAGCAGGTGCCATTGTAATGGCATAAGCAATTTTATTCATTATACCAGTCAAATATTTTTAATGCTGTTAAAAACTGTTCAGAGTATATTTTAATACATTTGTGGACATAAGAGATTTTGGTTGCACATATTCATATTGTACCATTGTTTTTGAGTGTGCTTGCAAGAAAGTTTTAGCAGCACATCTGTTCTAATACATTTTGCTGGGTTGGGTGCTCCTAGGAAACATACAAGGTTTAAGACTGCACCCATTTTCCCAACTGTGCATTTTCTGTAGTTTATGGGATGTTACATTTTTGCTTAAAACCAAATTTCTAATGCATGCAGACATAGGCATAAGTAGTGTGTTTGAACACTGCACATTTAAATATCTATTTATTTATATTTAGAAAGTATTATGTCTAATCTTTCTGTATCACACTTTTAGCCAGGATTATGAATGTTTGTGCATTTTTTTAATGACCACTTTGATTTTAAATTGCATGAAAATGTAAAGTGCTTAGTGAGATTTTTACAATTTCCAAGGTGTCTACAATGAGAACATATATGGGTATGTGATCAGTAATTTTTTTATTCTTAAGTGCGTCACACAGACATGTCAAATGCTTTTAAACGGTCCAGATCAAAGAACCCCACCAACGGTTAGGTAGAGCTGGGAGAAGCACAAGGCTAAGAGCTGCACTCTGTGTCTTGCTGCAGGGGAAGGATGTTATAGCCCTACCATGTAGTTCCTCTCCTGCAGCAGCGTGGAAAATACAGCAAGCTGGAGATTAAAGCGATCAACCATGTTCTTCGCCTGGCTTGTTCTAGTGATTATTGGAGGGTCTGAATATCCAGACTGATCAAAACTATTGACACGCCTCTATGACATATAAAAAGTTTTATTCTAAAGTGACACAGACACCTTAATTTAGTAAGTAAAGTTTCATATCTACACATGTAATAAGTGTAAAAAAAATGGCCTTGCTAACAGACATTTATCTAAAATAGTAAGTCATAATCCCATTTTTGCTAATAGGAGGAAACTACCCCTTTATCTTTCTAGGTTTTATGAGAAATAACATGTGTAATGATAATACTGAAAACCTAACCATATGGCCTAACAGCAAGTTGCTTCTCTATAAAAATCATATTCTTTTGCACAGCTATATGAACACGGTTTAGGGGCAATTTTTGGCATTTTGTGATGTTTGTAACTGCATTAATTTGCTCTCAACTATGGTGCTGGTAGTGAATTCAGGTTGTAGTGATCTATAAACACTATAGCAGTTATTATTGCATCTAACAAGCCAATAGGACAAAGATTGAGGGCCTGTTCCCACCATGTTGGCTATCTTTTTAAATTGTCCATTTGATGAATTATTATAATTTTTTATAAGTTTGTTAAAGGGGATGTGCGCTGCCCTAATTTTCGGAGCCCTGCTCACAGCGTCCAGAAGTTCATTACTCCGAATGCTGTGTGCGGGCTTCCGTGTTCGCGGCCACCGGGCGTGACGTCACGCCCGGCCCCTCGTGAAGTCTATGGGAAGGGGGCGTGACAGCGGCTGCGAACACGGAAGCCAGCACACAGCGTTCGGAGTAATGAACTTCCGGACGCTATGAGCGGAGCTCCGAAAGTTAGGGCAGCGCACAACCCCTTTAAAGGGGTATTCCGCCCCTAGACATCTTATCCCCTATCCAAAGGATAGGGGATAAGATGTCAGATCGCCGCGGTCCCGCTGCTGGGGACCCCCGGGATCCCCGCTGCGGCACCGCGCTATCATTACAGCACAGAGCGAGTTCACTCTGTGCGTAATGACGGGCGATACGGGGGACGGAGCAGCGTGACGTCATGGCGCCGCCCCTCGTGACATCACGGCCCGTCCCCTTAATGCAAGTCTATGGGAGGGGGCGTGACGACTGCCACGCCCCCTCCCATAGACTTGTATTGAAAGGGGCGGGCCGTGACATCACAAGGGGCGGAGCCATGATGTAACGATGCTCTGGCCCCTGTACCGCCCATCATTACGTGCAGAGCGAACTCGCTCTGTGCTATAATGATAGCGCGGTGCCGCAGCGGGGATCACAGGGGTCCCCAGCAGCGGGACCGCGGCGATCTGACATCTTATCCCCTATCCTTTGGATAGGGGATAAGATGTCTAGGGGCAGAATACCCCCTTTAACAGATCTGAAGGGTTTTAAGGGGGCTTCTATCATGTTTAAAAAGTCCCTGTCTTTATATAGGACAGACAAAGAGAGACAGTCTTATTGGTGTCCTGAATGATCTCCTCATAATACAAGTCTATAATGGCACAGGATACATCGGCATCATGATGTATCCTTCTTAAAAACAAATTTGCAATCAACTTTGAAGGGGTTGTCCATCAAAAAACAAGGTGTGTGTCTTGGCTGGAAAAGGACTGAAAATGAAAAATACTCACCTGCCTGAATCCCCTGCCATGTCTGTCCCATGGTGTCCAGACCTAGCTGAGATGTGCATTCCTTAGGACCTGCAGGAAACACTAACTTAGCTAATTACTGCCCTAGCCAGGTTCAGGCACCGTGGGAGTAAAGATTCAGACCCAGCCAACACACACTTTGTGTCATATCGCCCTTACGGGGCCCTGGCTCTTCTCCTGAATGGGGCGTGTTCGACCACTGCACAAAGCAGTGGCCGACTCACCCCCTTAATGCAGCTGTAGGGGAGAACCGGAGATTGTCAAGTGCAACCCTCTGGCTCTCCAACAGAGCTGCATTAAGGGGGCGTGTCAGCTGCCGCCTTGTGTGGTGGTTGAACATGACCCATTCAGGAGAAGAGCTGGGGCCCTGTAAGGGGAGAGGTCGGACCCCCTGCAATCTGACACTTATCCCCTATCCTGTGATGTGAACAATGAGCCCCATTACAACTGGTATACAGAGTATAATTATGGAACTGTGATGTCATTCATATCAACTACCTTTACTGATCACTTTTCTGAAGGATGGGAGGTTATATGCCATAGTTCAATAGGAACCAGATACACTACTATTTTTATGTGAGATTGTCATTAATGGATATTTTAGCTGCATAAGTAGTCATGCTAGTAGAAACCCTTCATATTTTTATTCAGTTTGAGGAACAAAATGCATGTAAACGTTGTCAACATAAAATTGGCTTTAGTCTAGAGCACATAGGTAGTGAATAACACATTTTTATAGGACTTTAAATGATATATAACGTATACATATTTAATGGCATCAAAAAAATAGAAAAAGCGCTGGCTCCATTCTTATGTAATCTCTGACAAAAAAAAAACTACAAGACGAAATACAATTAAATGTTTTATACTATAAAGTATTCTACTATAGCTGCATAGTTCAAAAAATATTCCCCATATATATTCTAAATGCAATGTCATATTGTAAAATTGACATGCTATATATATATATATATATATATATATATATATATATATATATATATCTATATATATATATATATATGGTCAGTACTTTCCTCAGGGAGAGGACACCACTTCTGGTGTAAAACGGAAATTTAAGTAGGCAATAGGCAATATAGCACTCTGTGGGCTCCTGGGTAAAAAAATATGCAAAACAGCTAATCACACCACCTTCACAGGTAGTGTGTCCTGCAACCAGCTCAGGCTCCAGTTAAGAAGTCTCAGAACTGACTGCAGGACACACTACCTGTGAAGGTGGTGTGATGAGCTGATTTGCATATATTATACATAAATAACTTTAAAACAAGCAGTTTAGTCTGCATTTGTGCTAACAGAAAGATGCAGCCAGGCCATGGTTGTTAAGCTGCTTGCTGTCCTCATAGGGTTCTACATATCCAATGATATGAAGCCATGGAAAGATGATGTGGAACACGTATTTAGCATCTAGTGTGTGGTCATACTACAATAATAAGCTATTATGAACATTAAAAAGAAGAAGTCTTATGCTCAATTTTACTGAGAAACATATCCCCTATCCGCTGAGGCCCCCACGATCGCTGAGGCCCCAGCTCTCCTGTCTACTTGAGTAACCTGGGGTAAATTCAGTTGACTGGACATAATTTGGAAAGACGTAGTACTGTCTTTACTATGTCTCACAGGGGACAATGCGTATCAGAGCAAATACCCAGCCATGAGGGGGCAAGAACTGCATGTAGAACTCAGAGACAGGATTGTGTGGAGCACAAATCTAGAGCATTTAAAATATTCTGCTGCACTGAAAATTCCCTAGAGCAGAGTGGCCTAAAAAAAATTCTTAAATGTAACAAGTTTGGAACAACCCGGACTCTTTCTTGGGCTGACCACCCCACCAAATTAAATAATTAGTGAAGAAGGAACTTGGTAAGAGAGATTACCAAGAACCCAATAGTCACACTGGCTGAGCTCCAAAGATCCTGTGTGCAGATGGGAGAAACTTTAAAAGAAGGACAACCACCACTGCAGCACTCCAGTAAAAGACACACGAAAGTCCAAAAAAAAGTACCTTACTGACTCTAAGACTGTGAAAAACAATATTATCTTCTCTGAGAAACCTAAGATTGAAGATTGTGGCCTCAAATAAAAGAGTGATGATCACCTGCCCAATATTATTCCTACGGTAAAGCATGGTGGTGATGGAATCATGCTGTGGGGGTGTTTTTCAGCAGTTGGGACAGGGAGACTGTTCAGGGTTAAGGAGGTTGATGAAGCAAAGATATTCAGAACAGAGCTACTCTTAATGAAAACCTAATCAAGCTCACATTTCCACCTTCATCTTTTAACAAGATGATAAACCTAAGCAAAAAAAAAAAAAAAACCACACAGGAGTAGCTCTTAGGGGCAAGTTCACAAATGGCCCAGCCAGAGCTCTGAACTAAAACCTCCATCCAACCCGTCAGAGCTTAAGAGCATCAGCAGAGAAGAATGGCAGACAATCCCCAAATCCAGGAGTGCAAACCATGTGGCATCAACCTTTAGTAGACTAGAGGCAGAAAGTGCTATCAAAGGAGCTTCAACTAAGTACTGAGTAAAGGGTCTGAATACTTATATGAATCCAACATTTTAGTTTTTCCTTTAAATTAGCAAAGAACTGTAATATGTTTTCACTCTGTCGCAACTCAACAAAATGTGAAAAAAGTTAATCTGAAAACTTCCTGAATGCATTGTAAATATATATGGTACGGTGGATAAAAACAATAAATAAAAAAAAGTCATGTTTATTTGCTAGACATATGATTTGCAATAATGACTACCCAAGCAATAGTATGTAGAGCAGACCTGTAAAGCAGTCAAAAACAAACTCAGGGGCATCCACGCTTACCAATGTAGTGGTGAGATAGTACAGTATGTTGAACATCCCTGCTTTTGAGATTAGTGTCTTCTTAAAAAAAAATATAATAAAAAAATAAAAGAAAAATAAAAGCATTGGTATAGGAACATTTGTGGCTCGAACAGAGTTTTTTGGGTCTATAAATAAAATATGTAATATATTTTTACTTCGCAATATCTGACTTTGCAATGCAGTGTAACATGATAAATTACCACCACAGTGGTACTCAATTGTCTTTCACGCGAAAATTACTTGGCATCGTATGAATGTCATTCTATATATTTGTAAACAAGGAGACGTAGGGTTGGCAGAATATGGAGCAGAATCAAGAACATGCTGCCAAGAGGTACGTTTGTAGTCAGATTTTGAACTGGAACGGTCAGCATTGAGATCATTATGAGCCAACTCCCAGCAAAGATGGATTTTTCATTTAGTCCAATTTATTTTAATAATTATTGGTAGCCTGCCTATACCCAGTTCAGGTACGGTCACTTAAGAGTAGTATTGTGTTTGTGAAAGCATGAACTGATATTTGCTCCAACACACACACACACAAAAAAGTTTAAAGGGTTGCTAAAAGCAAAATATCAAACCTTGCAGGCAATTCTGAAATGATAGACTAAAAACAATCAAATACTGGAAACAACATTCTTATATCCTGTCTTAATTCAACATTGAATAGATTTTTTGTATAATTTTTCTATTAGCATTTCAGTTTAACATTAATACATTTCCAAAAGCTTTCTTTTCAATTAAAACCAGCACCCAGCAGTAGTCACTCACTCTAGGGATCAGTTTATGTTTTGCTATAAGGGCCCTAAACATATAAGGCATATGTGATAATAATGCTGAAGGGTTTGTACTGAAGGAAACACGGTCAATATCATTTTGTTCTATTATCAATTTGGTTTTTACAGACATGCATACACACTAGTATAATCGCACACTCCTTCCTCGGTCAGGGAAAATTAGCAACCTTCCCAGGCGTTCGTCACCAGGAATGAGTTTCTGGTTGACTTAATAGAAGGCTTTCAGACCAATAAGTATTGTAAAATGGTGCATAAATCACAGAACCTGTCTGCATCGTGCACTGTTACATCTCAATCATAGCAAAGATAGTGATATTTTTGTGTAATAGTTTGTCCATGAAGCTGCATCTTGAATGCAGATAAGAGAGCTGGTATTACAAATGTGCAGCATTGCAGCAAAGACATCTTTTCAACGGCAGGTATTGTTTTTTTCATTGAACAATAAAACATGCATGAGCATGCTTTGTTGATGTTATTAGCATACAAGAGGGAGAAAATAATAGCTATTTAGCTGCTATACCACTTTCCAGCAGCAATAAAACAAGACTGACACGGTGATTCATTAGTATATTCGGTGTCACCGTGTAATTACCAATTACTCAGTGGAAAGGAACTATTAAGGTTAAGCAAATGACAACCATGGTTTGTCCATTCTTTCTAGAATAAGTGAGTTTCTTGGTAAAATTCACACAGCATTCCCTTTTCATTATTCTACAGAAATTAACTTCCAGTTTGCATAAGAAAAAAAAAAAAAACATTGGCATTATGAAGCATCACAACACTCCATACCTGTAAAACACTTAAATATTATAGAAAATTAAATAGCAGTACTTAACATTATTGTTGCCGGCCTTTTCCTGCAGCAACTGGGTCAAGAGACCGAGAAACAAAACAATTAACAAAATACACAATTTAAAAGACTGGAATAGAAAGAAGCTTGCATCAGATGTATTTAGCTACAGGAAAGTCTCCACTGAAGATCACTTTCATCCTCCAAATAGCACTGCGCTACAGATCGCCTTGACTGAAAAGAATTTTTCCTTTATGAATACATGAGCATGGTTAAATGTATTCATGCAGCATATTCCCAGATCTAAGTTGAATTTTTGATAGAAATACTAATTACAACTTATGTTCTGGCCTTCCGTTCATCACTGTTTATATTCGGTATGCAGCATTACTGGATATATCTTGAAGACCACAACCTTCCTGTATAGCTCTTCTTTTATTCCCTAACTTCCGCACAGGTGCTTATGTCATTTTGCCGAGGACAACTTTGGTGGTGAGAGTGGGGATTTCATGTGTAGTCCTTCATCAGGCTGCAATGAGTGAATTACAAGATCTAAAACATGTTGCACAATGAGGGATTTGTAGCACTGCAAGCTTGGGACAACAAGGTTTTACTCATTGTACATCACAGAGCAACACCTCTCAGCAGTTGCCTTAGACACGGCTGACTTGCTGAACTTTTATGCTCAGCTGGGGCAGGGGGCAGCATATTTTGTAATTTGCAAGTGTTTTGTCTACAGTCGGTCCATTCTGAAAGTATCTTCTGTGGCAGGGTCAGTCAAGACCATATCTGGGTCGTTAAGCATATGCAGTCCATCCAAAGTCAAGGGATCAATTTTCAGTTCATCCAATGGAAACTGTGAATCAGAGTCAAAACTTACATCTCCAACCTCAGCCAATGAATTGGAAAGTTCCTTTGATAAACTTGGGGGAGACTCCCCTGTTACTGAAAATGATAAACATAAGGATTAGGTAAAGAAGAAAATGTATCTCTGGAATGTACTGCATATTGCTCAAGCTGAATAGAAATGACTTACCTGTGAGGATGATGTTCGGTATGTTGCCGTGGCTGGCATAGCTAAGCTGCTGAGAATCTTGTAAACTGCTGTGACTACTCGTAAGTCCCATCATAGCAGCCTGAGAATAGTTAAGGGTCGAACAAGGACTGTAAAGGCTGTTAGAGCTGATTGCATTTTCAATCATGTTGAACTGTTCAAGCTGCAGAAAAAGTAAAAAACAAAAGCCACAAATTATACATAAAAAAGCTTTTATATTTTCCTTTATGCGGATTATTGCATAAGTTGGTAAGAAAAATCTTGTTTCCACCTGTGCTATGAATCAATCTTTTCACTTTTTTTTTTCTCTCAAAAGGCATACATACCACAGAGTAATGACATATGCAGCTCCTGTGGAGTCATTGAGGCAGCATGATACATTAGTACATCATGTCCATATATTGCACACATAGGGGGAGATTTATCAATCAGCCTGAAACCCTAATTGTCTGGTTTTTCCCACAGCAACCAATCACAGCTCAATTTTTGAATCTTAATGGGCTCTTGTAAAGTGAAAGTTGAGCTGGGATTGGTTGTTATGGGAAAAACCAGACAATTAGGGTTTCAGGCTGATTGATAAATCAGCTGCTATCTGTGGTTGACAAATGCCAAAAGGTGGCCAAGATAGGAAATCCTGGTTATAATCTGATTATATTCCAATCTTCGACAGCATTGTCTGGCATGTTTTTTACCCAGATAAAAAAAAAATTTTTAAAATTAAAACAGTCTCAGACTTGCCATGTTGTTTGTCATTTTTATTCTTAATAACCAGGATTAAAAAGCGATAAATAAAAAAAAGTCACATTACATCTAAAATGCTACCAGTAAAAAAAAATAAAAAAATAAAAAAGACAGTGGGCATTGTCATTAAAGAATATCCTTCCCTACATAAGCATGCAAACTTGCCTGCCCACAGTTATACTGTGGCTACTGCTTGTGGACTGGACTGCCTGCATGCCATGGCGAATAGCCACATGATTTTGCTAATAAATCTTTACCCCAGAAAACTATATATATTAAATTTGTTCAGCTCCTCTTGCTCTACAACAGGATGTATGCAGACCGCACTTCTTGATCATCAGGACCAGTTTCCTTTTAAGTGTCCAGAGTCTGTAACCCTAAAAATATCATAAGAGTGATGATTGGACATTTGAGTCTAATTGATTCTATACTAAATGCAGACCTAGGAACCGGTTACCTGAAACAGATTATTTTGTACTGTTAAACATTGTACATTTGTTCCCACAATCACAAATCAATATCCATATTACATTAGGGAGGCCAATTCTCATTTACTTGCAGCAAGTAAGCAGCACAGATCTCAGCTGCAGCGTACTGAATAATTTAGCGCAATGTGATACGCACAGTATTAAATATTTACCAATGTTTCCCATTTAAGTGCAGTCTGTAAGATAATGGGTATGTTTTTAAGTCAGAAAGACTTTCCAAATGTCATTATATTTACTAAAATAATAAAAATATTAAAAATTGCCATTCTCACAATTTAGTCTTCCTATTGCTTCTAAGTGTACTGACAAGATGAATAACACATAAGGGGAGTTTTGGGGGGAAAGCATATTTTCAAAAAAGTTAGTAAAAATCTCTGCTAAAGTCTACTGATTTAACTGCTATTTATATGGCTAAGTATACACTACCAAAACAGAATATTCACTCAGCGACATCAAAATGAGAAAAGCTCAGATGTTATTAGAAGGAATCATATGTGGGAAAATGAAACTATCAGATTGTTCCAAATAAAATCTAATCTAACTAAACTAAATACATTCTAATCATGTAAACACAGATGCATATATTGAAAGATGCACACAGAATGAATTCATTTGTGATCCAGCAAAAACTTGTTCTTAACATGATATTTAAGAGACTATGAAGGATGACCTGATGGAGAAAAAAAAGTAATGCAGTGAAGTCAGTAGGGATGGAGCTTTAGAGGGGAGTAGACAATCATCCCTGGAATAAGCTGTAAACGTCTTAGCACAGATGACTTGTCTAAGGATGCATGGCACAAGGAAATGGAACAGACTGCACAGAAGAGAAGTGGAATCGTTTTAAGAGTTAACTATCCCCATGCAGACAAGCTCTAATGCAGGCTAATTCCCCGGTCAATAGAAGATCAAACTAAAAATGGTGCTCTGTTAGATTTTATAAAGAAACCATCAATGCAAATTGTCTCTCAAATGTGGCAATAAAGGACATATTGGCAAATTTGGACCATAATGAAATCACTTTTGATTTCAGAAAGAAGCTATTAAAATAAAAAAAAGGTAAATTCCTTAGTTAAAGGGGTACTCCGGCTCTAAGACATCTTATCCCCTATCCAAAGGATAGGAGATAAGATGTTTGATTGTGGGGGTCTTACTGCTGGGGACCCCCGCAATCTCTCATGCAGCACCCACCTGTCTCAGCTGCACGGAGCGATGACCGATCCATGTCTGAAGACTCATGACCACAGGGCCGGAGTATCGTGACGTCCCGACTCCGCACCCCCCTTGTGATGTCATGCCCCGCCTACTCAATGCAAGCATATGGGAGGGGGTCTGACAGCCGTTACGCCCCCTTCCATAGACTTGCATTAAGGGAGTGGGGTGTGACATTGAAAGGGACGGAGTCGTGACATCACTATACTCCGGCTCTGTGGTCGTGAGAGTTCAGACACGGAGCGATCATTGCTCCGTGCAGCTGAGACAGGTGGGTGATGCATGAGAGATTGAGCGGGTCCCCAGTGGTGGGACCCATGCGATCAGACATGTCTTGGGGCCGGAGTACCCCTTTAAGGCCACCACTTCAATCTGTGGACTGGAACAACTCTGGCCTACATTCATTAAATTAAGACATACATAGAGCTAAAAAAAAAAAAAAAAGTAAACAACCTTATGCATGCATGCATGCATATTAGTGCAAAATACATAAATGTGCAACCGGTCTTTGAATTCTCTAAATTTTACATGTTTGCATATAATTCACTTATCTTTAAGAGTTCAAAATACATAACATTTTTAAGCAGTGTGCACCTTTTTATGTAGTAGGATATGCTACTCTTAATAGAAATGAGCCTTTGTGGTCTTATAATGTCCCTGGGTGACATGGAGCCTATGCAGAGTTGTCACACAACATGGCAACCAGACAATAGTCACTTGGGCCATCATTGTTTTTATATACATACTACAGTCATCTAGCACTTTTGCACTTTATTTTGTATATTTCTTTATATTGATGTATTAACGAATTGATTGTACTGCACCCGAGCATTATATAAACCAGTCACTTTGCACATTAAATTGCTTGACAATGGCCACATGAGACTGCCAAAACTTAACCCACCAGGACCTACATTTACTTCCTAAGCGGAAGGAGCTGGCCTCGCTTCATAGGCAGCAGGTCCCAGCTGCTATCAGCTGGCTGAACCTGGATGGAAATGGCAGACATCAGCAATCATGCTGATGTCCGCCATTAACTCTTTACATGTGATCAATAGTAATCACTACATCTTAACTAGTTGCGGTACTTACACAACATCGGACCAGCTCCGGTATGATCGAGGGAGATCCAACGAATGAAAATGGCCTATACTATTTCACTTATTCTGCTGTCCTGCGATATCTTCTTGGATAATCTTGGCCAATGATCAAACCTTTTTCACTAATATAGTGTACTATATCATTATCACTAATGTAGCACAATGTCATATATTTATTAGTCACTAATATAGGGTACCATTCTATATAATTTTTTTGATGATGATAAAAGTTTAACCCCTTAACGACAAAGGACGTAAACGTACGTCCTTGTGTGGCGGTACTTCGTGCACCAGGATGTACATTTACATCGTGTACATGAAAGCGAGCATCGGCATGATGATTGGGTCATGTGCGACAGGTCCTGGCTGCTGATAGAAGCCAGGGACCCGCCTGTAATTGCCAACATCCGCGATCGCACGGATGTCCGCCATTAACCCCTCAGATGCCATGATTAATACAGATCACGGCATCTGCGGCAGCGCAGCTGCATTTAATGCTGATCTGATAGCGTGTGGCCGTGGGGATCAGGTCAATTAACATGGCGGACGGAGGTCCCCTAACCTGCCCCCGCCGCCTTCCCAACTTCTTCGGCTCTGGTCTGAGATCGCGCAAACCAGAGCAGAAGTTAGCCGATAACACTGATCAGTGCTATGCCCTATACATAGCACTGAACAGTATTAGCAATCTAATGATTTCTATAAATAGTCCCCTATGGGGACATAAAGAGTAAAAAAATAAAATGGAAAAATCCCCTCTCCCAATAAAAGTGCAAAATGTCCCTTTTTCCCATTTTACCCCTAAAAAGTGTAAAAAATAATAATAATTTATAAACATATTTGGTATCGCTGTGTGCGTAAATGTATGAACTATTAAAATAGATCCTGTACGGTAAACGGCGCGAATGTACAAAAAAATTAATAAATCCCAAATTGCTGCTTTTTTTGTCACATTATATAAATATATATATAAAAAAAAAGTATATAAAAATTAATTAAAGTGTTGTATACAAATGTGGTATCAATAAAAAGTACAGATCGTGGTGCAAAAAAATGAGCCCTCATTCCGCCGATTATACGGAAAAATGAAAAAAGTTATAGTCAAAAGAGGGATTGTAAACGTACTAATTTGGTTAAAAAGCTTGCTTTTTTTTTTTTTTTTTTTTAAGCGCAACAATAGAAAAGTATGTAATCATGGGTATCAAACCAATTTGGGCCTAGTTACTTTACAACTTCGTAGCCTTCAACGACTTTGCCGAACACCACGTGTTTTCCGTCCAGCCATTCAATTTTAGCAGTGCAGATAAAGAACTGAGAACCAATGTTTATATCGATCGTGGACTGCAGCCACAACATCAGTTCTAATTAGCATGCAGCTGTAGGCTTTGAATTGAAATTCAATGTTGATATCGATAAGGCCAGCGAGTTGAGGTTTTTAACTTTTCAAGTTTTCAAAGGCTACAAATAAAAGTTAAGTTTTAAAATGATAACAGGATGGCAAATTTAGGGTTTTAGTGATCACTTAGTGATCAATTGTATATATAAAATGGCAAGCGGACCTCTACTTACCGGCTCTGTGCCACTCCAGGGGTGATCTTGTATACTTTGTCCACATAGGTAGGCATTACAAATAGATCGCTGATGTTACTGATCAGTGCTAAGCCAATGCATGGCACTGAACAGTAACAGCAATCCAAAGATAGCTATAAATAGTCCCCTATGGGGACATAAAAAATGTAAAGCAAATTGTACAACGGTCGTTTGGGGAGGGGCCTGTTCCCCCCAATAAGTGAATAAGCCACCACTCCAATAACATTTTAATTAGCTACTCTCATTTTACAAAAAAAAAAAAAAAATATGAAACAAACATTTAATATTGCCTTGTGCAGAAATGTCCAAACTATTAAAATATAATTTTAATAATGGTGTAAGGTGAACAAAATTTAATTAAAAAAAAACATATCAAAGTCCAAAATTGCTATTTTTAGTCAACTCATCCAAGAAAAATATCACATATAAGCAGAAGTGATACCGATAACTACAGATCACAGCTCAAAAATGAGTTCTCATCCAGTTGTGTATGTAGAAAAAATAAGAAATCTAGAATTTTAAAAACACCCATTTTGTTAACCTTACACGATAAAATAAAAAGCAGTACAATAGTAGAAAAGCACGTGAACATGGGTATCAATTTAATTGTAGTGACCCACAGAATGAAGCGAACATGTCAGTTTTACCACAAACACAGTGTAAGAAAAAAACTAAACTCCTAAAGTTGCAAAATTGTCTCCCCCCCCCCCCCCCCCCCCAAGTACAATTGTTCAAACAGAATACAACCTCTCATATGGCCCTATGGATGGAAAAATAAAATAGTTATGGCTGTTATCTCAAGACCAAAATGAACTGTGTCCTTAAAGAGTTAAAAAGTACATTTAATTTTGCAACATACCTGATGGGACAAAGCATTTGTTTGCCGTGCTGTCATCTGCTGGTCATAAAAGGAATCTCCAAACACACTGCCTAAAATTGAATGCTATAGAGGAGAGGAAAAACAAGTTGGTAATGGTGATCATACACTAAAAGTCCAAAATGATTTTCAATGATTCTTTTTTACAGCACTGGTGGACAAAAAAATCTAATCAGCCAGTTAACTCTTTAAAGGGAATCTGACAGCTTGTTCAACCACACTAAACCGCATACAAAGGGTTATAGTTTGGGTTAACATGAGTAAAATGATTTTCTCCCCCCGATTGGCTGTCCTGTTCGCGAAACAGAGCCCTCATTGCTGATATGAAAATGAGCTCTTTTTTGCAATGGAGGTGGGAGCCAGCAATGCGAGCATCCCTCCCTTCGTCCCCTCTTCCCACCGGTTCCCATCTCTATCTTGCAAAAGAGCTTATTTGCATATTAGCAATGGGGGGGGGGGGGGACTCTCACTAATAGGACCATCAATTTAGTGAGGGTGGTGTCGGGGTAATATCTCATTTATGATAAATTTATCAGCTGTTAGATTTATCAGCTGTGGAGATAAGGGATGTATCTCCACAGAGAACAGTTTTTACATACCCCTTAGACCACATTATGCTATTATCCATTATATAAATTATATCCAGACCTCATTTCACGTGAAGGATTTTTTTTCAGGTAACCATACATTATGGGCATTTTCTTGGATAAGACCACCCCCATGTTTTGATGCAATTTTGTGTGGTCTTCTCACTATAAATTTATATACACACACAGTTTTTATGGTAATTAAGCAAATTCCTGTGCAGTCAGGTTATAATATGCAAATACTAAATAATACTAATAACAGATGCTAACCAGGTTTACTGCACATTTTTCCCTGTTGGAGACCCTGGATTAGTTGTCCACGTCTGCAAAGGCAATTATCTTTTCCCATAAAAGCTACATATAGAACACACTTACATTTTATATCATGTATACAAGGACATATACGGTGTGTTTCATTGGTGAATAATACATTTATGGATGAGCGAGGTCACTTAAATACACCAATTAAAGGGGTTATCCAGGAATAGAAAAACAGAGCGAATTTCTTTCGAAAAACAGCTCCATGTCTGTCCCAGGTTGCGAGTGGTATTACAACTTTGCTCCATTCAGTTTAATGGAACCGAGCTGCAGAACACCACCCAATCTGTAGAGAGACCAGGAACATTTTTTTGAAACCTGGATAATCTCTAAGTATTTACAAAAAAGGATACAACTCTTAGGTATTTCAATTCAGAATTTCAATTGCTCTTTTTTTGTGTTATACTTACCTAAATTCATAAGACAACACTTCTCGTAGTGAATGATCTACCGATTTAAATCCTCCAAGTACCAATACATTTAATAACCACTTTCTTTTGCATAAAATCTCTCCTCAAGGCACAGAGCAATATACAACAGTGTTGACCAATAAAGGACATTTAATAAAATAAGCCAGCTTGCTACAGGTAAGAAATCTTTTTTTGCATAGCAAACAATGGAACACAAAACCAACGAATACAGACGTAAACAAGTTGCAGGACATTTCTAAACACTGACTTATACACACTATTTGCGATCTCAACAGTCCTTTGTAAGAATGAAAACAATTTCTAACACACTAGCAGTGCGCAAACATACAAATATTTTCGAAAAAAAAATCTCATGCTTACGGCACAAATTCATAAGTAGAAAGTCTACAGTGTAAAAGAAGCTCAATATTTTTGATGCCTACATTTTCTAGTTAACCTAAAGTAAAAAAAGTATTTCCATTTGACAAACTGATTGCATACTGCTAGGATATACCATCACTTTATGACCACGGGGGTCCAGACTGTATGAGTGAGAGTATCCTTCACAACCCCTAGCTATCAATGTGGCCCCAACTAAGTAAACAGAAAAGACGGCCAGGAGTCTACTGAGGGAAGCAGCTCTACAATAGCACAGCACCCCTTCATTCTCACAACCCCCACAATAGGCCATCACTTTATGAAATGGAAATACCATTCAGACACTTACCTTGACTTGTGTTTGTTAAACCCTTGAAGTATAACTGGTTAAACTGTACATTAGTAAAGAGGAACATGATTGAGTTGCAGCAAAATAATTGCTCAAATATTGAATCTAACAATCTCGCTTGCCTTCTTTCCATAGGAATTGTTATAGGAAACATTGAACCTCTGTCATGAAAGTTATTAGGTGTGTTACAATTTTATAGTACTTCCATTATGATTTCCAATCTGATAAATATCTTCAACCTTAAAGGGGTATCACAGTGGAAAACATTTATTTATTTATTTTCAAATCAATTGGTGCCAGAAAGTTAAACAAATTTGTAAATTAATTCTATTTAAAAATCCTAATCCTTTCAGATCTTCTCAGTTGCTGTATAAAGTTGCTGTATACTACAGAGGAAGTTGTATTTCTTTCTGGAGTTCTTTTCAGTCTTACAACGGTGCTCTCTGCTGACACCTCTGTCCATGTCAGGTACTCTTCGGAGCAGGAGGGGTTTTCTATGAGGACTCTAGACAGAGGTGTCAGCAGAGAGCACTGTGGTCAGACAGAAAACAACTAAACTTTCTCTAGAGCATACAGTAGCTGATATATACTGAAAGGGTTAAGATTTTTTAATAGAAGTAATTTACAAATCTGTTTAACTTTCTGGAGCCAGTTGATATGAAATGTTTTTTCTCCACCTGTACCTTTCATATACAATGGCTATAATATCTATCCATGTTGCATTGTGATTGTTTGTCATTTATTACTTGTGATACATGTCCTGTATAAATGTCCTTCTGTATGCACAACTTCTAATTCCATTACCCTTGTCTGTGTTCGTTTAATATTTTAAAATAACTTTTTTGATCAAGGGACCATGGAGCCTGCATGTCTACCAGGCTTGGGTATAGGTGTGACCAGTCATAGAAGGGGGGGTCATTAACACAGCTGTTCTATGACAGGAAATTTAACACAATTTTCAGCCAACCAGGCACCAGCTTGGATGTCAATAGATGAAAGATGTATGGAGGTGGCCCACTTGAAAAATGGCCATGTCTTCCAATATTAAATATGGGGGTCAGGGAAGTACGTCCCCAGCCCCTATCTTATACGATTGGATTCTCCATCATACTACCTTTAAAATGAGTCCTCACATGACTCTTGTGTATCGATCTCTGCCCGAACTGTATGTACTGGGTAAATCATACACAATCAGGGGGTCATGTCAGGTACCCCTAGAAAAAGGATTTGATGGAGACCCCAAATATAAGAAAATGATATGGGTTCCTGGCTCATGATAGAAGATAGAGGTACTTTACTATTCTTTGGGCATAAAGGTATGATAAGGAAGTGGGCAAAATCGCTCTCTTGTCCTTGTCCCGCCAGGGGCTTAACATAGGGTGCACTTGCATGGGGGGACAAGATCTAATTTTGGATACTAGATGCCATTTCCTACCAGACCCCAAGGAAAAGAACTCTGTAACTTTTGTAATTAAGGATTCAATTTTTTTTCTCGTTTTATTTTTATTTTCTGAGTGGTGAAACTTTGTCTTGTTAATATCTGTTTTTATTTGTAATGTGAATATTTTTCTTTCATAATAAAATCATTCATTTATTAAGTACCGACTTATGTCTGGTAATACGGACATACATGGTCCTTGAAGAGAGCCAAGTTTTAGTCTTAAATTTACATACCTGTTCAGCTACATTATAGATTCTGGTTAATCTGGTTAATGATTTTTTTTTAATCATTATTTTCGGTCTAGTGTAGACAAATAGTGATTTTATAGATAACCCCACCACCCGCTTGTGTCGGTTCGTGACAGTAGCCCGTTAAAACATCTTGCTTGCTCAGCTCCCAAGTTTTTCTGGGTTGGGGTACCCCTGCCACCTCAGAAAGGTCTGCAAGGCTAATCCTATATGTGACACACTGCTCTAAAAAAATAAAAAATAAAGGAAACCCTTAAACAACACAATGTAACTCAAGTCAATCACACTTCTGTGAAATCACACTGTCCGCTCAGGAAGCAACACTGATTGACAATCAATTTCATATGTTGTTGTTCAAATGGAACAGACAACCGTTGGAAAATAAAGGAAATTAGCATGACACCCCCGATACAAGAGTGGGTCTGCAGGTGGTGACCACAGACCACTTCTCAGTTCCTATGCTTCCTGGCTGATGCTTTGGTCACTCTTGAATGCTGGCGGTGCTTTCACTCTAGTGGTAGCATGAGACGGAGTCTACAACCCACACAAGTGGCTCAGGTAGCGCAGCTCATCCAGGATGGCACATCAATGCGAGCTGTGGCAAGAAGGTTTGCTGTGTCTGTCAGAGTAGTGTCCAGAGCATGGAGGCGCTACCAGGAGACAGGCCAGTACATCAGGAGATGTAGAGGAGGCCAACAACCCAGCAGCAGGAGGAGCACTGCCAGAGCCCTGAAAAATGACCTCCAGCAGGCCACAAATGTGCATGTGTCCACTCAAACGCTCAGAAACAAACTCCATGAGGGTGGTATGAGGGCCTGACGTCCACAGGTGTGGGTTGTGCTTACAGCCTAACACCGTGCAGGACGTTTGGCATTTGCCAGAGAAGACCAAGATTGGCAAATTCGCCACTGGTGCCCTGTAATCTTCAGGGATGAAAGCAGGTTCACACTGAGCACATGTAGACACCATGGAGAACATTCTGCTTCTTGAAACATCCTCCAGCATGACCAGTTTGGCGGTTGGTCAGTAATGGTGCGGGGTGGAATTTCTTTAGGGGGCCGCACAGCCCTCCATGTGCTTGCCAGAGGTAGCTTGACTGCCACTGGGTACAGAGATGAGATCCTCAGACCCCTTGTGAGACCATATGCTGGTGGAGTTGGCCCTGGGTTCCTCCTAATGCAAGACAATGCAAGACCTCATGTGGCTGGAGGGTGTCCGCAGTTCCTGCAAGAGGAAAGCATTGATGCTATGGACTGGCCCGCCTGTTCCCCAGACCTGAATCCGATTGAGCACATCATGTCTCGCTCCATCCACCAATGCCACAATGCACCACAGACTGTCCAGGAGTTGGAGGATGCTTTAGTCCAGGTCTAGGAGGACATCCCTCAGGAGACCATCCTCCACCTCACCAGGAGCATGCCCAGGCATTGTAGGGAGGTCATACGAGCACGTGGAAGCCACACACACTACTGAGCCCCATTTTAACTTGTTTTAAGGACATCAAAGTTTGATCAGCCTGTAATGTGGTTTTCCATTTTGGTTTTGAGTGTGTCTCCATATCCAGACCTCCATAGGTTGATAAATTTGATTTCCATTGATAATTTGTGTGTTATTTTGTTGTCAGCACATTAAACTATGTAAAGACGAAAGTATTTTATACGAGTAGTTCATTCATTCAGATCTAGGATGTGTTATCTTAGTGTTACCTTTATTTTTTTGAGCAATGTATATAGACTAATAGTCAAAAGTGGCACACTAGAGTTGCTAAGGCCTGATTTTGTTTTAGGAGGGTGAACTGTGGATCTCTCCTATTCAAATAGTATGTATGCTCCTGTTATAACTTTTACTGCATAGCTTTGCCTGCCTATTGTTAGTTTGCGGAATTCTTTCTATTCCTTTGATTGTATGCTTTTTCTGACAAAACACTCACTGTCAGAATAAATATGGCACAAGGTTTATAATAAATCTAGTTCTAGCCCTTGCACCTTTCCCTCCCCACCGGGCAGATCCTCTTTTCATTAAAATCACAAGATGACTGAGAATGAATAATAATCTGAAAAGTAAGGAATAGAATGGCTAAAAATTAGAATCATTTAGAATCATTTAGAACAGTAATGTATTCCAAATGAAAACCTGTGAACAGGCCTTATAATAGCTGTCTTGTCACAATAACCACTAAGGGCATATGGATATCAAAGAGCAAGCAAATTTGGTATTTTCGTGTATTAAATAAGAAGCCATACAGTAGAAAGGCTGCCATATAATAATATTGCTGAAATGTTGAGCTGCCTGTGGCTATCCCTTTTTATAACAGCCTTCACATAATAGGTGGTGTCTGACGAGAAGTTCCCTTAAGCCAGTGATGGGGCTAGAAAAGTGAAGTCAGCAATAGCAGAATTTGCCTGTCCATTAACGTACATTCACATGACAATTTTTTACATGAGTCTAGTTCACACAATTTTATACTTAAAAATCATACAGGATCGTATATGTAGACGTATCCATTGACTTCTACTGACAAATCGTATCAAACATATCCACTTACTTTGGTCCGTTTAGGTTTTGTCCCAATTCAAAAATGGATTGAAATTACATTTTTTTTCAAGTTAAAATGGCCTCAGACTACCTCATTTTAAACATTCAGTGGTCTTTCCTGGGCCACTGTAAACTCCTGCAGATAGGGTTTTAGATCATGGCAGGTTCTAGCACTGGGGTCCCCCAAGATCTCCTGTATGGAGCCCTGGCTCTCTACCACAGCGGCGCGTCACGCTCCCCACCCCCTCCATATAGTTCGGCAATCTTTGGCTCTCCCATAGGGCTATATAGGGGGCGTGGTGGCCCCAGCTTCGGGCGGGGGTTATGACGCGCTGCTGTGAGGAGAGCCAGAGCTCAATACAGGAGATTGCAGGGGGCCCCTGCGGATACGGATAGGGATACGTTTTTGTCCATGATACTTCTCCTTTAACTTTCAGCAGATTTATGATGTCATACTGATATATTTTCGAGTTTTACTGCCTGTCCTAGAAAAAAACATTTTAACTTTGTGTTTATCGACTTATGCACAGTTATGCATCAACTACTCATAAGTGGTATACACATTGCTGACAATACCATATTACACATTACATTTTGCAGATCTTACCTGCCTGTTATTACATGACTCATTCAATGCAAGTATAATTATGCAACCATCAAAATCTCACATATAAAATAATAACTGTTTTTAAATATTCATGAGAAGCAGACTAAGACGACTTTCATACATTCCCTCTTTCTCCTTAATTTTAAAGGGGTATTCAAAGTAAAAAATCACTTATCCCCTAATCACTGGTTAGGGTATATGTGTCAGATTGTGGTGGGTCCAACTGCTGGGCCTTCCTGCAATCCCCAGAACAGGGCCCTGGGTCTTTGTTATATATGGAGCAGCGACTCGCACCTGCATGGTACTGTGCTATTGGTTGTCTAAAAGCTGCTGAAGGACCCCCCCCCCCACGATCTGACACTAATCCCCCATCCTGAGGATAGGGAATAAGTGTCTGACTGTTGGGACCCCGGACAAAACCCATAACTAAGTAAAAATACTGCCCTGAATAAATAGATACAGGCTTAGAATGTGCTGCCGCTGATCCATTCTTTCTCTAAGGACTTTCCAATAGTTGGCCAGTGCTACATGTTAAGAAAGCCTATAGAGGAAGAATTGGGCAGTAGCTTCAAATACATGGCTGGCTCTGTTCATTGAGGGAATGATGGGGATCCCCAAGTTATACCCCATGCTAGATGGGATGACAAAGCCGTTTACCAAAAATGCAAATCTAAAATCTATGGACAGTCAAAAAACAAGGAATATGAAACACTGTGGAAGAAAGGCTCACATACACCTTTTCTTTCTTTTCTAGATGATTATTAAAAGGGGTGCTCCGGGCAAGTTAAGAAAAATAAAAAATGCCCCAAAGCCACCACAATACCTCTTCTGTGTCCCCTGTAGTTATTGAAGTGATTTTGCCAGCTCCTATGGCCCGTGTTGTCTCCTAAATATTCTTTTTCCTTGCAGCACAGCCTACAACTCCCAGAAGTCAGTGCAGCTCTGTGTAATGGCTGCCCGCCAATTGCTTTCACTATCTGTGTGCACGCTGTGTAGTTGTAAACAGCACACGCTACATGTCTTTTCTTATCTATCCTTCGCCCCCCCAGCGATAAATCTTGCTGTGCTCTGAATGGCAGCAGGCAGTGATTAGATGTACAGCAGGAAAAGAGTAGCGTTATGTGCAGAGTTGTGACTGAGAATTTTCATTGGGCTTCTAAACGGGTGTGGTGAAGAAAATGCACCAGCAAGCTCCTCACACAGGGAGGGGAGGAAAAGGGAGGGAAGCTGTGGCTGTGAAGCCAGAAATCATGAGGTGTTTGTCTTCCAGGAGGGTGGGGACTAGTCTCAGTGAGGGGTTTACACAAAGACAAGCAGGATCCGATTATGACATCTTTCTCTCACTCCCTGCATGTAAGTGAAAGCTGAAAGAGGGAAACTGCTCTATATAGCTAATGAATGATATTTAGACAAATACATAGGTTGGTGAGAGGGAAAGGATGGGCTATGGGTTTAGTTCCCCGGAGTACCCATTTAATCTTTATCCTTCCCTTTTGTTTTGTACATGCATAAGAGATACATGATCTGTCTTCTGTGGCTTTTTGTAACAATAAATTACTGTAACTATGAGTGAACATGGGAGGTTCTGTATGTGCTTCACTCTAATTCTCCACAATATTTGATAACTGCTCCAAAAATGCTATATGCCTGTTCTTGCATTTTAAAAACTATACTCATTGGTGGCATGGACATGGTCTTCCTGGCATGCTAACAACATGTCATAGTGATGGGCCCCAGTAGCCGTATACATACTGGAAATAATTCTGGCCAAAGTAATTTATGTACTTTGGCTGGCATTTATCATTGTAGGTGTAAGTGAAGCATTTATCATTGTAGGTGTAAGTGAAGCATTTTATTACACTTTTTTTTGTGTGCTGGTAATGTGTAGGAGCACCAAATGCATTAAATGGTCACCGAGCATTTGATAAATTTTGTACAGGTCACATTTTCTGAAATTTCTCTCTTCACATACATCAAAAAGCTAAGCTAAGTCTGGGCTGGTGTAGTTTTAGAGACTTTTCACAAAAAGGCGCAGTTGATAAAACTCTTGCATATCATGTGTATTGCCAAAATCTGTGGATTGCAACTCAAAATCAGCAGAAATGTGTAAACCAAAAGGCACAAAAAAGGCGCAAATAAACCCATCTTGCGCCTTTTTTGCACCTTTTCTAGACACAAAAAACTGTCTAAATTGTCTAAAAACAATGATAAATGTCAGCCTTTGGGTCCAAAGCACAGAAATATGGTCATCAAATGCACTATAGGTAAAATATGCGTGACCGTGTTTTTAACCACACCATAGGCTGTCTGGCAGAAAATTTTCCTAAAGATGGGCACAAAGAACCAAAAGGAGAAGGCCACAGCACTAAACAGGAGGCTGCAATGTTTTGGCTACATGGTAGCCTTTATCAAGCATGTTTGATAAAGGCTAATACGTAGCCAAAATGTTGTATGTATTTTCTTCAGAAACAATACATTTTAAACCACTTTTTGCACAAGCAGGGCTGTGGAGTCGGAGTCGAGGAGTCGGACGAAATTTTGGGTACCTGGAGTCGGAGTCGGCAAACAATGCACCGACTCCGACTCCTACTAAATTTAGATTGGAATAAAAAAATTAAAAAAAGCAAGTTTAAATGTCCCAATTCACAAAAAGTTATAATTAATGACTTCTCTACTTTAAGAATAAAGACCAATGCATGCAGTGCCTCACGTAGCCGCAAAACGAACACGTTAAGTGACCGTGAAGAAGCATGCTTTTCATGTGCTTTACTATATGGCACACAACGCACAATTAGGAGCGGCAATACTTATACTTTCCATAGTGTTGTGTTCTGCTGTTACAGGGAACCCATGGGTAACCTAGCCTCTCACTGATAAGGGGTTAAGCAAATATGTTTTTTGCAGGACTAGAGACACTTGTATAAGTGAAGGGAATGGAGGGTCAATAGTTCAAGACTGAAACTGTAAACCATTGAAAAAACTGCTGCCATTCAGCTAAGGCTATAAAAACTTGTAAACTCGATTGTTAGCTTAAAGGGGTACTCCGCACCTTTAAGCTTTGGATAGGGGATAAGATGTCAGATCGCCGGGGTCCCGCTGCTGGGGACCCCCGGGATTGCCGATGCGGCACCACGCTATCATTACTGCACAGAGCGAGTTCGCTCTGTGCGTAATGACGGGCGATACAGGGGTTGGAGCACCGTTACGTCATGGATCTGCCCCTCGTGATGTCACGGCCAGCCCCCTCAATACAAGTCTATGGGAGGGGGCGTGGCAGTCTTCACGCCCCCTGCCATAGACTTGCATTAAGGGGGCAGGTCGTGATGTCACGAGGGGCGGAGCTATGACATTGCGCTGCTCCGTCCACTGTATCGCTCTGTATCCGTCCCCCGAACACTCTGTGTAGTAATGAAAGCGCGGTGCCGCAGCGGCGATCCCGGGGGTCGCCAGCAGCGGGACCCCGGGGATAAGAGGTCTAGGGGCGGAGTACCCCTTTAAATATGACTATGGGATTCTACTAGGGAAATCATGTTTTATATTAAATACCCCTTCCTTGATCCTCCCACTGCCCTATCTTCAGCAGCAGATCAGCACACAAACTGTTCAATACAGTAGACTGTTGGCTTCCCAGCCAGTAGTCCTGTGGTAATGACAGGTATGTTACCTTTCTTTCCTTCAAGGAATGTATAAAATACATTTGCATATTAATACAGAGGAGTCGGAAGTACAGAAAACTCCGGAGTCGGAAGATTTATCTATCGACTCCACAGCCCTGATGTGCAGACTAATTATTTCCTGTGTGTTGAGACAGGACCAGGAAATGGAGAGCTGTAGAGACCCAGTAAATATTGGAGAGTTGCTTAACACTTATTTTTTGTAACGCACCCCGCAGGACAAACTCTTTAAGAAAAAAGGTCAATATTTTCTTTTACGAGGTTGAGACTGAAGTAACAAACGTTACTAAAATAATTTCTTGAGGAAAGCAGACCAAGTAGCACTCCAGTACGTTAGGTGTGAAAGCTCCAATGAGCTGATGCCACTGAATGATTCCTAGTTCACACTTTTCTTTTGTCACTATGCCCTATCAGAACTTTATACCCTACACGCTCTAAGGCTCGAGGTTTCGTCATACTGAGGCAAAGTGTCACTTCTTAGTAATGAGGGATTCTCTAATAAATTTTTTTATCTCAGAAGTCAAAATAGCAATGAATCTTGGTTCAAGGCATCTGTTACATTCTGTTAGGATCTGTTCTGCTTTTTATTGCATAACGTTAATGAGAACATCCTTAATCATGCTAAACTTCAACTGCAAATCTTGTTGACAAAACTGTAAGAACATATTCATCTACACGCTAAGAAGAATTAAAGATTCATTAGAGAAGTTATTGTTTTTATGCAATTAAAAAATATGAATAGCTCTCCCAAAGGACTGATTGAAGACCATACATCACAGCAACTTCTGACACCTCAACAAAACACACAGTCTAATTATGATACTATGCAACAAGATGGGACATCAGAGTATCACAGAAAACACAACAGGTACAGTGATAGACCATGGGGCAGCAATGGTAAGACTGAAAGCCTACAACATAGTCAAGGCACATATGCCCTTACTTGAGGGGAGCTGCCTGGAGAGAAACCTTGATTGGAGACAGGAGAAGTGGGAGACTGGTTGGCTGGGGACCCAGCATTACTGCGGTACTGCTGGAGAGAGGCCTACAGAACAACACAGAATTAAATACCACTGGCAATTTACACTTTGTATTTGAAGATGCCCTCTTTAGAAAGTACTATTTTGTGATACCCATTTATGTACATTTAAAAGTGCGGCTCAATCAAGTATTGAAGTATAGTTGAACTGTTTTAATACATCCGTTCATCCAATAGTCATAGCAAGTTTCTATATGGACTTAATTCTTTCATACGCGTACATTCGGTGCAAAATAAAAAATTTCCATGGATCTTGGAGTTTCATGTACAATATCTTTGTAAAGCATTTCCCTTCTAATCTCAACTGGTTGTGCTACATTCTTCCCGATTCACATACAAGAAGTTGTTGTTGTCTGTCATATTACTAATACAGTGAAGCTGCAGCCTAGTCATTGCTTATCAAGTCGAGACAGAGAGAGAGTCAGAGAGAGAGAGACACAGACAGACAGACAGACAGACAGATCGAGACAGACAGACCGAGACAGACAGACACAGACAGAGACAGACACAGACAGAGACAGACACAGACAGAGACAGACAGAGACAGAGACAGACAGAGACAGACAGAGACAGAGACAGACACAGACAGACACAGACAGAGACAGACACAGACAGAGACAGACAGAGACAGACAGGCAGAGACAGACAGGCAGAGACAGACAGGCAGAGACAGACAGGCAGAGACAGACAGGCAGAGACAGACAGGCAGAGACAGACAGGCAGAGACAGACAGGCAGAGACAGACAGGCAGAGACAGACAGGCAGAGACAGACAGGCAGAGACAGACACAGGCAGAGACAGACACAGGCAGAGACAGACAGGCAGAGACAGACACAGGCAGAGACAGACAGGCAGAGACAGACACAGGCAGAGACAGACAGACACAGGCAGACAGACACAGGCAGACAGACACAGGCAGACAGACACAGGCAGACAGACACAGGCAGACAGACACAGGCAGACAGACACAGGCAGACAGACACAGGCAGACAGACACAGGCAGACAGACACAGGCAGACAGACACAGGCAGACAGACACAGGCAGACAGACACAGGCAGACAGACACAGGCAGACAGACACAGGCAGACACAGACAGACAGACACACAGACAGACAGACACACAGACAGACAGACACACAGACAGACAGACACAGACAGACACACAGACAGACACACAGACAGACACACAGACAGACACACAGACAGACAGCCAGACACAGACAGACAGACAGACAGACACAGACAGCCAGACAGCCAGAGAGAGAGACAGAGAGAGAGACAGACCGAGAGAGAGAGAGAGAGAGAGAGACACAGACAGAGGACCTAACTATACGGCCTCCTCTATAGATACAAAGCCAGCTTGCCCATCCCTGTTTGGGTGAAATATTCAATTCATTTAAGCTGCAGCTCTCCTATTCTGTTTCCCTCTCTGTCACAAGTCGGGATGTCCAGATACCATTTTTTAAGACTGAGTAGGAGTAACGATACTTTTTTAAAAGTACTCATCAATACCAATTACCAATGCTTTGTCATGTGACTTTTTTTCTTTAATGGGAAAAGGTTTATTTTTATATAGTTTTTATAAGAGAAAGGGCATATATATTTTTTTTTATTTTTTTATTTTTTTTTTGAAAAGGGTGGCGATTCAAATTTATTATTGGAGAAGGGTTAATTCCCCTTTATTACTATTTTTTACACTTTTTTTTCTTCACTTTTTTTAATCCCCATAGGGGATCAATGCTAGATCAGGGTTATCGGTGCTCCTTTACTACTGCCTGCCATGGCTGACAGCAGTAAAGGAGTGACGATCAGATGGCATGGTAAGGGACCTCAGGCCATCCTCTCAGCTGATCGGGACACCGCAATTTCACTGCGGCCGATCAGCATCCCAGAGCTAACAGGCAGTTAATCTCAGGATTTTTAGGGTTAATGTGGGTCCTGGCAATGATGTGGGCTCAGCTGCTGAGCACTCTATGTAGGCAGGTATCGGGGACATTTGCAAGAGTACAAGTACTGTCCAGTATCGGTCCCGATACGGATACCAGTATTGAAATCGGGACATCCATAGTCACAAGGGATAAAGTAAAGGGCTTCAGGGATTCTAGCCTCCTTTGACTAATAAAGAAGTGAACCGTGTAAACAACCTGCAAGTAGATGACGCTAATTCTCGATAAAAAATTCACTGAAATCACTGGAGGTGTGCTTCAACAATTATATACATAATGTACAACAATATTAGATTGCGTTCTGTGCTGGGTAAATTCTGGTGACAAGCCAAAGTCTAGGCAAAAAGATTGTTCAGGATTCACCAGATTTATGTATAATTGTTATTATAATTATTATTATTTTGAAAATAAAGAACATATCTCCTTTACATATGAGCTTTACGCTCTGTTTATTGCTTCTCTAAAGGGTTTCCTTGCCCACTTGACACACTTATAGGGGTACTCCACTGGCCAGCGTACGGAACTAAATGTTCCGAACGATGTGTTCGTGCTGCAGGGTTGGCCACGCCCCTCCATGCAAGTCTATGGGAGGGGGTTTGATGGCAGTCACACGTCCTCCCATAGACTTGCATTGATGGGGTGTGGCCATGACATCACGAGGGGCGTGACCGACCCCCGCAGCATGAAAAGACACAGGGTTAACCCCGTCCACGTGATTAGTCAGCAGCATTGTTATTTCCAGTTCACAAGGGTACTCTAAATTATTTGCAGTACATATCTGCATTATACCAGCTTTTACGAGCCAAAAATTGGCAGTTATTGTTTTTAATTTTAATTCTGCTGGGAATGCTGGAACTTGCAGTACTTAAAAGGGTACTCCGCCTCTATCCTTTCAATAGGGGATAAGATGCCTGATCGTAGGGGTCTGGCCGCTGGGACCCCCCATGGTCTCCGGCATAGCCCCCCAGTCATCTGGTGCACTGAGTGTACTACTATGCACAAGTTGTCACGCCCCCTCCAATAGGCATAAATTGAGGGTTTGAGAAGTGATGTCACAAACACGGAAGCTCAAAGCTTCCGTTTTCAAAACGCCACGCTGCCGGCCAGAGACCGCTGGGGTCCCAAAATTGTTGTTTTCTCACATTACATTCCAAAAAATATTATGCAGTACCTGTCATGTTTAAGAAGTCTTTAAATTGCAATGCATCTGCAAAGCTTTATTGCAGACATTATGTTATTTGATGCAAGTCTGTCTCCATTTCAGCCAAAGAGAATAAGAAATTCTAAGTCATTCACAGAAAAGAGAAAGGAGAGAAAGGAAAAAAAAAACATCCAACAACATTTTCATTTTCAGAAACTTTTCTTCTAACACCCCCCCCCCCCACACACACAAACCCAACAAACCAATGTCCACCATACAACCGGATCCAGGACAGTCATGTGAGTAAAAGTAGGGTATTCAATAATAGGAAGAGAGACAACACACGCATAAACCAATGAGCACACAAGTACAGTGGGCGGACCCAGCACACAGAATTAGACAGTGTCAAGAACAGAACACCAAAGAAAGGGAACAAACACAGGAGACATAAAGGTGAGGTCAGCATCCACAGAGAAAGAGAAGCCCCGCTACATCTCCAATCCCATCCATTAAAGAAGAAAAAAAAACAAACACCCCTTCAAGTATCACCTGATCCCACAAGATGAGCACTCACCCAAGGTCCCCACATCGCCTGAAACTTGCAAGTAGCCTTACGCTTCTCATAGATACCTTTTTCTAAGCGAACAATCAGGGAAATCCGGGCAGTAAGATCAGCAATCATTGGAGGGCTAGCCCTGATCCAGTACTGAGAAATTAACTTCCTAGCCTGGTATAGCACACGCAGCACCCCAATATACTCCAGAAGGCTCAGAGTCAAAACCTATAAGACCCAGGAGACATGGCCTAGGCTCAAGTGGCATAACAAACCCATAACCTCTACGGATCAAGTGGAGCACATCCCTCCAGTAAGGGGCTAACGGAGCACAGTCCCAAACCACATGAAACAAATGAACATCCAACTGTCCACACCTAGGATATGCAGAATCAGGTCTAAGACTGATCCTAAGGAGCACCGGGGTTTTGTACCCTATGTACCAGAAACAATTGAGACAGCCGATTAGCCTCCGAGAGGGACAGAAGCGAAGTAAGTGTCAAGACAGTAGACCACACCTCATCTGTCAAAGACCCCAGATCCCCCTCCCATTTACCACGAACCAGTAAAGGAAAGTTCTCACGATAGGAGCGCAAGAGTTCCTGATACAACCATGAAATAATCCAGACTCCCGCTTGGTAACCACTGACTACAACACAACGTTCGAGTGGATCTCCAGCGACCTCGAACTGCACCTCATAAAACATGTCGTAGCTGCAGGTATTGGAAAAAGGAGGAGTGAGGCAGCCCGAGCACCCCACAACTTAAAGACACCACCAGAAAATAACTGTTCCAGCCTGCTCAACCCCCTCACCCTCCAAAACCCAGCATGATGAAAATAGAAAAAGTAAGCAAACCAGGGATGAACCACAAGGGAGTAAATTTAGTACAGCCCATCATTCCAAACATAATCTTAGCCCACCCCCAAAGTTTACAGAGAAGGAGTTGGGGAGGCATCCAGGGGTCTAGTGAGGGCTCCAATTTCTCGGAAGTGTAAGGGGACACAATCACCATGCTTAGCCATAAACAATCATCTACCCGCCGGGCCTAGAGTATGGACACTCGCCCAGCCCGGAGTTGATACAATTGGGAGGCAATAAAGTATAGCCAAGGGTTAGGAAGGGCCAATTCTCCAGAAGGCTTACCCTGTACTACCATATCCTAGCAGATTTACTTAAGCACCCCGACGCGTGGCGCTGACCGGGAACAGACATAAAACAGGTGCAGTAGCTTGGAGGTAACCACTTTATTTACCAGAATGCAACGTGTTTCACTGCGCAGACGCAGCTTCCTCAGGAGAGAGCAGTTTAACATACGACAGGAACAGAGGGTCAAACCCCATACAAGTAATAACCCGCCACAAGTAATTTCACTCAACGTTGTCAAATGCCTTGGCAGCGTCGAGAGGAAAGATAGATATAGCCCCAGCACCCTCCTGCGTCATCTGCAAGTTAAGGAAGACCCTGCGGATGTTGTCCACCATGGACTTCCCTGGCATGAAGCCAGCTTGGTCCCTGTGAGCCAGCGACAAGACTACTTTAGCTAATCTATTTGCGAGTGCCCGAGCCAGCAGTTTCACATCCGCACACAGCATAGAAAATGGTCTGTAGAAACCTGCATGCAGCGGGTCCTTCCCTGGTTTTGGAAGGAGCACCACCGTAGCTTCCAAAATGGAGCATGGGAGAGAGCCCTCTGTCTCTGCTGACTGGAGCACCCTGAAATTGTTTATAAACCTCACTGGGGAGATCATCAGGGCACAGAGAATTCATTTGCGGAATCCTTCAAAGCTTCCTCCAACTCCTCCAGAGTGAAAGGTGAGTCCAGCTCACCTCGCTGATCTGGGGAGAGGGACAGGAGGGAGACACCCTGCACATCCTCATCTAGGTCTGCAGGGGAACAGTCTTAGAGGAATATGTATCCCGGTAGAATTCCAACATCACACGCAATTATATCTCGATGAGCAGTAACCTCCCAACACAAATTATCATAGAGACAGCCTATATAAGACACCCCTTGCTGGGCCCTAGCTATAGAAGCAAGCAACTTACCCATACCCTCCCCACTCTCAAAATACCGTTGCTGGACAAAAAAAAAAAAACGCTTATGATCAGTGGCTTCCTCCAGATACTGCTTGTAGTCGGCTTGAGCACACGTCCAGACAACTTTCGAGGCATCCAAAGGGTCAAGCACATACCCACTTTCCGCATCCACCACTGCCTGCCGCAGGTGCTCCCCCCTTCTCCCTAGTCATGGACTTATGAGCACTAATATCCTGAATAAAGAGGCCCCGCAGAAACGCCTTGAGGGAGTCCCAAACCACAGAGACCAATGCCAACCAGCATTAAGAGAAATGTTTTCAGTCAATAATTGCAGCCAGAATGGGTTCAGTCTCCATGGCAGGCATTCCCCCCCCCCCCCCCCCCCCCCAGACACAATCCAGCACTTGAACCTTCAAACGAATCGGAGAGTGGTCTGCCAACCCCCTTGCCGGGTATTCAATCTCCCATACCATCCCAGCCATAACAGTATCACCAAGAGCCATATCTATCCTGGAAACCATCCCATGAGAAGCGGAGTAGCAAGAATACTGTCGTGTGGAGGGATTGCTATGGCGTCACAAATCATACAAACCAACTTCCCCAAGAACCCGTGCTAGGCCAGTTAGCCGAGATGGAGAAAATGCATGAGTACCCCAGAATTTATCCGGGGAGGCATCCAAACACTGATTGAGGTCCCCACATATTAGAATCGTGGCAGCAGAAAACCCAGAGATTATGGTAGAACTACCCCAGTGTAAGGTGGAGGGATATAAACACCCACTATAGTCAACAGTCGGTGGGACACCTCAGAGGAGACAAACAAATCACCCGTCTGGGTCAACAGAGGTAGACAGGGCCTTAAATGGGATAGCTTTATGAACAAGGATACTGACCACTCTCGCATGAGAGGAGAAAGAAGAATGAAAAGAGTGACCAACCCACGCCCTATGGAGCATAGAGGTTGTCTAGAGCTGTTAAATAAGTCTCAGATATACTATTTTTAAATGAACTACAAATTAAAAGTTAGTAAACACACTGTAAGAAAACATGAAATAAAATAGCATATTGAACTGTAGCCAAACTGACTTTTCTATGTGGCCAAAAAAAATAAGAACTCCCATAGACATCAACAGAAAATTATAAAGAATGTAGGCCAATAGCAAACTTCTTCACATTTAGGCTACCTAAAAGTTCTGCATAATTCCATACATAGGCAGCAAGTTTGATGATCAGTTTTCATCACTTAACCGAAAACCATATGTGCCGCATTCCATTGACTCTTATTTTGCAGCATTTAAAAAGACTTTCTAACAAACACAGAACTTTGTAATCATTGTGATGTAAAAGGGCCTTAAAGGAAAACTATTAGCCTGTTCACCCACACTAAACCCAATACATTGTCCAACGAGGGGTCACTTAACGATGCAGGACGTAAATGTAAGTCCTGGTGAGGTGGTACTTAACGCACCAGGACATACATTTACGTCCTAGTGCTGGGCGGTATACCGGTTCATACCGAATACCGATTTTTTTTTTCCTGTACGATATGAATTTTTCCCATACTGCAATAACGGTTGGGCCCCTCCCCCCTCTCGAATGAATGATCAGCCGCAGTGTGCTGCCCCCACATCGGGGAACTAATCATATGTGACCCGCGCGCGCTGTTTTGCTTCTCTCCCCCCCCCCCCCAATGAAAGATCAGCCCAGCATTGCGCTGTCCCCCACATCGGGGAACTAATCATATGTGACCCGCAAGCGCCGCTCTCTTCATCCTCCTGTGAGTTGCGGGCCGCCGGCGCTGGAACTCTGTACTGTACTACATATTCCTTGTGCCCGGGCTGCAAAAATAAACTTTAACTTACTTTCCTACGTTCTCCCGTTGCTCCGATAACAGCCTCACGCTGGGGATGGGAACGTCACAGAGCCGCTGCGATGTCCCGCATCAGCCGGTGATAGGCTGAAAGCACTGTCATGTAAGGCTGACTGCTCTGTGACGTTCCCATCCCCAGCATGAGGCAGTTACCTGGGGAACGTAGAAAGATGAGTTAAAGTTTATTTAGTTCATTTTTGCAGCCCGTGCACAAGGAATATGTAGCACCGTACAGATTTCCAGCGCCGGAGGCCCGCAACTCACCGGAGGACGAGGAGAGCGGTGCTTTGGGGTAACATGATTAGTTCCCCAATGTGGAGGACAGAACAGGGCTGGGCGGGGGGAGGAATACCGTTAAATACCGTGGAACCGCCAGAACTAGCAATGCTCGGGTCATGCACAGCAGGTCCCGGCGGTAATGGCCGACATCCACAATTGCCTCAGATGCCGTGATCAATACAGATCACGGCATCTGCAGAAGTGCGGCACTTAATGTGGACAATCGGATCGCCCACAGCGATCCGATCATCTGTAATGGCGGACGGAGGTCCCCTCACCTACCTCCGTTCGTCTCTCGGCGTCTTCTGCTCTGGTCTGAGATCGAGCAGAAGATAGACGATAACACTGATCAGTGCTATGCCCTATGCATAGCACTGAACAGTATTAGCAATCAAATGATTTCTATAGTCCCCTATGGGGTCTATTCAAGTGTATAAATAAGTAAAAAAGTTTTTAAAAAATTGGAAAATCCCCTCCCCCAATAAAAATGTAAATTGTCAGTTTTTCCCTATTTTACCAGCAAAAAGTGTGAAAAATTTCTTAATAAACATATTTGGTATCGCTGCGTGCGTAAATATCCGAACTATTAAAATAGTCCTGCTGCTTTTTTTTTAACATTTTATTCCCAAAAGAATTGATACATTTATTAAAAGTTTTATATATGGAAATGTGGTATCAAAAAATTTTACAGATCACAGCGCAAAAAAATTTGCCCAAATGGGCTAAGTCCTTAAGGGGTTAAATCTGTTCAGTAGGTCCTGAGATATGTCCCCCAGAAGATTCTCTGCTGAATTCAGTTAATTGTGCACAGGGGGGCGGGGCTCCGCCCACTCAATTTACATTTTCATTGTCTGCGACTCCACATCCTAGCGAAGTGGAGTCAAAAACTAAGAATTATGTAAATTGAGCCAGCAGAGCTCCGCCCCTGTGCACCATTTACTGAATTCAGCTGAGTATAGTCTGGAGGACATATCTCAGGGCCTACTGGACAGATTTAAGTAAGTGACCACTCAATGGATTCCTGTTCACCCACACTAACCCAGTGAACAGGCTGACCGTTTTCCTTTAAGGTCATTAGAACATGGGCCAAGCAGGTTCTGATAGAAAGCAATGATCTCCCTGATCGCCACTTATTCAATAAGTCTTCACATGGCTCAATAAGCTTGTAGGCCAGGCTGGACGAACGATTGCTGGACTGTGTGCGCGGCTTTTTTAATTATTGTCGGTCACATATCCCCCATTTACACAAGGAGATGTGCAGCTTAAAACATTAATTTTAATGCCTGTATAAAGATCTGATCAACTGACAAACAAGAATATATATTTTTTTTAATCAACTCAATTTATTTTCAATCTCAAATATCCCAAACAACATTCCCATGAACGCTTATTTGGCCAATAATCAGTCTGTGTAAAGAGGTCTTTATACTACTAAATGGAACTGTATTTACTGGTGTCTGTCAGCATGTCAGAAAGTCTGAAAAGATCATGTAATGCAGTCTGTGATGTCAATTTTTGTGGAGGTGTGAGTACATCATATGATTCAGTGCTACTAACTGGCTGAAAAAGATCATGTCCTTTCACAGACCACGGATGTGCCTTATTTTCAGCTCTGTCTAGAACTATTCTTTGTTATTTAGTGGGGGTAATTGAAACCACTAGTGTAAGCTGCCACAGTGAAATTTCTATTTTATTAAGTGGCACACCGACAGGGTTTCTTTAATGATATTCTACAGAACTATTACAAGCAACAAAATAAAAAGGCTTATGTCCACCACCATAGCATTTCAGCTCTTCTAAAGATTTATTATATAAATGTATTAATTAGGAACCAAATCTGTATAGTTTTGTATCTTCAACTAAAAACCTTTCACACATTTCTTCAAGTGGGGCACAAAGGGCAGAAATAAATTTCCATTGTGGTTGACTGATCTCAAAAGAAAGAAATCCAGAGAAAGTCAAATATCCAAAAACACACATGGACCGTTCATATTAACCAAGACATAGAAAACTGTAACCAACAAACCATCTAACAAAAAACTGTATGCAACAGAAAACATGCTAGTAAACTTACCGAATTGATATCAATAGCCAGTGATGAAGGAGTCTGAATGCCAGGTGGTGACTGTGGGACTGTAGTTGATATTGTGACAGTAAGCGGAGGGAGCTGTGTACCTCTTTGTAAACCAGAGCCCTGCATTATTGAGTTCTGAGACAGGCCACTTGGCACTTGGGATTGCTGCTGTGAAACTGATTGTGTAAAAAAAGAGTAGGGGGGTAGTTGCTGATCCAGAGACAAAGCATCCATTGCTACTGCCTGTAAAAGTAAAAACCAGCCATGCATTTCACTTTCGACTACAGGATAAACAAACTGAAATATACAGAGTGTAATACAGACAAGGCAGGCAACAGTTTAAAACTAAACAACAAAGACCACTTAAAAATATTTTTACATTTGACACAGAAAACCAGTTTCTCATCTAAACACTAACCCCCTTTTATTCCTTGTGTTAACAATAAAATATTGCATTACATTTTTGTATATTTTGATGCTATGAGACATTAGGAAGTTGATAATGTTATCAATTTGGCTATTGTGATCACAGGGTAACTAAGGGGTTATCCATCTCTTTAAAAATAAATTTGCTGCGGTGGTCATGTGACATCCGTTGCTGAAGCGCCAACAGGAGGCAGAGCAGAGGATTAGAATGTAAAAGGAGACAGAGGTAAATAAGTTATTTTAATGCAAATGGAGCCTTTAACCTCTTAAGGACGCAGGGCGTACCTGTACCCACTGCAACCGGTCCTGGTATATATCGCGGGGTTCCGCCGTGACCCTGTGTCATACCGGGTCGGTCCCGGCGGCCAATGATAGCCGGGACCCTGGACTAATAGCGTGCGGCACCGATCACTGTGCTGCGCTCTATTAACCCTTTAGACGCGGTGATCAAAGTTGATCACCGTGTCTAAAATGGAAGTAAAAGCTTCCCGGCAGCTCAGTCGGGCTGATCGGGACCATCATGATAAAATCGTGATGTCCCGATCAGCTAGCACGCGAGCGGAGGTCCCCTCACCTGTCTTCGTCACGTCCGATGAGATTCAGGCTTGAACAATCGACCTCCTATAACACTGATCAATGCAAAGCTATGGCTTTGCAGGGATCAGTGTAATAGATCAGTATAACACTGCAAAAAAAAAGTGAAAAAAAAAAAAAAAAGTTAACGGTCATTTAACCCCTTCCCTAATAAGTTTGAATCACCCTCCTTTTCCCATATAAAAAAGTGTCAATAAAAATAAACATATGTGGTATCGCCGCAAGTGGAAATGTCCGAATTATAAACATATATCGTTAATAAAACCACACGGTCAATGGCGTACGTGCAAAAAAAATTCAAAAGTCCAAATTAGCGTATTTTTGGTCACTTTTTATATCATGTAAAATGAATAAAAAGCGATCAAAAAGTCCAATCAATACAAAAATGGTACCGATAAAAACTTCAGATCACAGCGCAAAAAATGAGCCTGTACGCAGAAAAATAAAAATAAATTATAGGGGTCAGAAGATGAGAATTTTTTACGTATAAATTTTCCTGCATGTATTTATAATTTTTTTCAGAAGTACGACAAAAATCAAACCTATATAAGTAGGGTTTCATGTTAACCGTATGGACCTACAGAATAAAGATAAAGTGTAATTTTCACCGAAAAATGCACTGTGTAGAAATGGAAGCCCCCAAAAATTACAAAATGGCGTTTTTTCTTCAATTTTGTCGCACAATAAATTTTTTCCGTTTCGCCGTGGATTTTTTGGTAAAATGACTAGTGTCACTGCAAAGTAGAATTAGTAGCGCGAAAAGTAAGCCATCATATGGAATTTTATGTGCAAAATTGAAAGGGTTATGATTTTTAGAAGGTGATGAGGAAAAAATGAAAATGCAAAAACTGAAAACGCTGAGTCCTTAAGGGGTTAACATTTTCTTTGATGGCCGACCCCTTTGAAGGTTACCTGTAAGCTCTCTGGAGGGGTTTGTTTCAATAGAAACTTTTATTGCTCATAACATTTAGGAACATCCTTCTTATAGCTCTGCACTGTGCCATTCCTCTGCTTCTTATTAGAAGTCTATGACTAGATTGACAATTAGGTGTTACCAGTTTGGGGCGTGTTGCTCCATTATTTGAGACTATGTAATCGAAGCTGGCATTGCCAGAGAGGTCTAGTAGGAATAACAGATGAACTGCACAACACATGGCATATGTTACTTCATGGGAGATAAAAGTATTTAGTATAACAGACAGGTCAGGAGTGGTGACAGCTTATGGTACAGATAAAGTGAAAACTGTTTTCTTGATATCTTACAGCTACCATGATATATTTAATTGAAATTAAAGATCCAAAACCTTAAACCTCCTTCGGGTGTTGGCATAAAAGATGCGTGTGGATATAAATCAGCAAAACCACTATATACACCCTGTTCCAAATTATTATGCAAATTATATTTTTCTCATTTACCTAAAAAATGTATTTAAATAACAGTCAGCATAATTCTCATGTTATCAACTATTAAGAGTACAATTCAAACTTTAATGAACAAACCTCCTAATAACAGTATTTTTTTAAACAAACTTACAATACACTATTACAAATTATTATGCACAGTAAGTTTCAAAACACTATAGGTTGTAAAGAACTGAAAATTGTCATTTGTTGTGTTTGCAGCATATTTACTGAAATCAAAAGCTATTTCAATTATGGTAAACTTAAAATGCAACGTGACCTGTTAAAATGTTAACATAGGACCCCCTTTATTTGATAGCAGCTTCACAAGTCTTGAATCCATTGAACTTGTGAGTTTTTGGACAGTTTCTGCTTGAATTTGTTTGCAAGATGTCAGAATAGCCTCCCAGAGCTGCTGTTTGGATGTAAACTGCCACCCTCAAAGATGTTTTGCTTGAGGATACTCCAAAGGTTCTCAATAAGATTGAGGTCAGGCGAGGATGGAGGCCACACCATGACTTTCTCTCCTTTTATCCCCATAGCAGCCATTGATGCAGAGGTATTCTTTGCAGCATGAGATGGTGCATTGTCATGCATGAAGATGATTTTATTACGGAAAGTATAGTTCTTCCTTCTGTACTAGGGAAGAAAGTCGTCAGTCACAAACTCCACATACTTCGCAGAGGTCATCTTTACACCTTTGGGGACCCTAAAGGGGCCGACCAGCTCTCTTCCCATGATTCTGGCCCAAAACACGACTCCACCACCGCCTTGCTGATGTCGCAGCCTTGTTGGAACAGGGTGGCCATCCACTACTCCATCCATTTGGACCATACAGGGTAGCACGGCACTCATCAATTAACAGGACTGTTTGAACATTAGTCTTTGTGTATTTTTCTGCCCAATGCAGCTTGTGAGCATTGGTTAGTGGTGGCTGAATAGAAGATTTATGCACAGTTGCAAGACTCTGGAGGACTCTAACCTTGACATCCGTTGGACTCCAAAGGCACCAGCAGCTTCAAATATCTGTTTGCTGCTATGTAATGGTATTTTAGCATCTGTTCTCTTTATCCGAAGCATGGACCTGGCAGAAATCTTCCTTAATGTGCCTTTATCTGCACAAACCCGTCTGTGCTCTTAATAGTGCGATGATCACGCTTAAGTTTTAGTGAAATATCTAATGTTTTCATACCTCATCCAAGGCATTGAACTATTTCACTCTTTTCGGCAGCAGAGAGATCCTTTTTCTTCCCCATATTGCTTGAAAATGGTGTTCTGCTTAAAGGGGTATTCTGGGCAAAAACATTTTATCCCCTATCAAAAGTATAGGGGATAAGATGTCTGATCGCCGCTGGGACCCCCCGCTATCTCCCTGCAGCACCCGCATTCTGGAGATGCAGCTCCCGAATAGAATGCGGGTCTTGCAGGGAGATCGTGCGGGGTCCCAACGGCGGGCCCTCCGCGATCAAACATCTTATCCCCTATCCTTTGGTCAAGGGATAAATGTTTTTGCCCCGAATACCCCTTTAATAAGGTGAAACACTCACCTTTAGTAGTTTTTCCTTAAATTGGGCTCACCTGGCAATCTAATTATCACAGGTGTCCGCCATCAATGCGTTAAACTGAAAAACAAAATATAAAATAGCAAAATCCTAGTCCTCAAGTACTTCAACCAAAAACGGATGTATAATGGATATCAGGTAAATTTTTTATAAAATGGATCACCTATAGGCATTTAACCCCTCAAGGACTCAGCCCATTTGGGCCTTAAGGACTCCTCGCCTTCAAAAAATCATAACTCTTTTATATTTTCATCCACAGACTAGTATGGGGCTTGTTTTTTGCGCTACCAGTTGTCCGCTGTAATGCCATCACTCACTTTACCATAAAATGTATGGCGCAACCAAAAAAATACTATTTGTGTGGGGAAATTAAAAAGAAAACCACAATTTTACTAATTTTGGAAGGTTTCGTTTTCACGCCGTACAAGTTACGGTAAAAGTGACATGTGTTCTTTATTCTTTGGGTCAATACGATTAAAATGATACCCATGATAATATACTTTTCTATTACTGTTGCGCTTAAAAAAAAAAAAATTTGCAAACTTTTTAACCAAATGAGTAATTTCAAATCCCCCTATTTTGAAGACCTATAACTTTTTAATTTTTCCGTATAAGCGGCGGTATCAGGGCTCATTTTTTAAACCGTGATCTGTACTTTTTATTGATACCATATTTGCTTATATAAAACGTTTAGTCCATTTTTATAAATTTTTTTTGGAATAAAATGTTATAAAAAAAAAGCAGCTATTTTTTAAATTTTCTTTTTTTTACGTTCACCGTACGGTATCATTAACATTTTATTTTAATAGTTCAGATATTTATGCACTCGGCGATACCAAATATGTATATAAAAAAAACATTTTTAAACACTTTTTGGGTGTGAAATAGGGGAAATGGGACAATTTACATTTTTATTGGGGGAGGGTGTTTTTCTAATTTTTTTTAACTTTATTTTTTTTTACTTTTATATTTAAACTTTAATAGTCCCCATAGGGGACTATTTATAGCAATCATTCAATTGCTAATACTGTTAGGTGCTATGTATAGGACATAGCACTGATCAGTGTTATCGGTCATCTTCTGCTCTGGTCTGCGGGAAGGCAGATCAGAGCAGAAGACACTGGGAAGGCAGCGGAAGCAGGTGAGGGGACCTCCGTCTGCCGTGCTGGATGATCGGATCACCACGGGAGCGCTGCGGGCGATTCGATCCTCCATTTTAGTGACCGCGATGCTGCAGATCCCGTGATCTGTATTGATCATGGCATCTGAGGGGTTAATGGCGGACATCCGTGTGATTGCGGATGTCCGCCATTAACGGTGGGTCCCTGGCTGCGATCAGCAGCGGGGACCTGCTGTGCATGATCCGGGCATCGCTCCGATGCTCGCGGTTATGCTTAGGACGTAAACGTCCTGGTGCGTTAAGTACCAGCACAACAGGAAGTACATTTACGTCCGGCATCATTAAGGGGTTAAACATCAAATATAAATAAATATATAATAAAAATATATATCATGTGTAGTAAAAATACAATGACCCAAACATGAATGAATCCTGATAAATATAGAAAATGGATGCTAAGATGCAAGGGAATGCTAGAGAGTAATGGGTTAACTGATATAGTCAATCCTTGGTACCGGTAAAGTCTGTAGCAATTTACCACAGAGGAAAAATGGTGTCATGCATGACTATGTTAAATCACTCACCACCGAACCAGTTTGTGTTAAAGGCACATAATAGCGCTCACAGCTGGGCAGTCCCGATCGCTAGTTGCGCTGTAGTCAAAGTGGCTTCCTGCACTGAATATAACCGACCCCAATCGAGCCTCAGTGCAGTCTGTAGCTGGTCTCTCAGATATCCCGCTCGGCACAGAGCGTGTACAGCAACAGAGGGATTAGAGTTGCGTCTGACATCACAGGTGCGCTGCACAGTCCACAGCTGATTCAATCCAAGCGCTGGTGGAAGTGGTAAGGTCCGGTCAGAGTGAACTACAAGATGCAGAGTGAATTCCCTCCAATAGTCATTGTCAGTCACTGAAGAAGGGGTTAGAACACGTGTCCACACCCCGAAACACGTTTGACCTTATTTTATGTTTTATTTTTATGCTTTTAAGTTTGCCTATATGCATCATTTGAATATATAAGAGCTTCTAAAGACTGTCATATAGTCTCATATCCACTTTCTGGACTGCTACCAATTTATTTGCATGGGACTGCCATCCCTATTGCTAACCAGGATGAGGATCTATTGGAGCGAATTGACACTGCATCTTGCAGTTCACTCTGACCGGACCTTACCACTTCCACCAGCGCTTGGATTGAATCAGCTGTGGTCTGTGCAGCGCACACATGACATCAGACGCAACTCTAATCCCTCTGTTGCTGTACATGCTCTGTGCCAAGCGGGATATAGGAGAGACCAGTTACGGCCTGCAATGAGGCTCAATTGGGGACGGTTATATTCAGTGCAGGAAGCCACTTTGACTACAGCGCAACTAACGATCAAGACTGCCCAGCTGTGAGCGCTATTATGTGCCTTTAAACACAAACAGGCGGTGGTGAGTGATTTAACATAGTCATGCATGACACCATTTTTCCTCTGTGGTAAATTGCCACAGACTTTACCGGTACTAAGGATTGGCTATATGAATTAAACCATTACTCTCTAGCATTCCCTTGCATCTTAGCATCCATTTTCTATATTATCAGTAGAGATGAGCGAACTTACAGTAAATTCGATTCGTCACGAACTTCTCGGCTCGGCAGTTGATGACTTTTTCTGCGTAAATTAGTTCAGCCTTCAGGTGCTCCGGTGGGCTGGAAAAGGTGGATATAGTCCTAGGAAAGAGTCTCCTAGGACTGTATCCACCTTTTCCAGCCCACCGGAGCATCGGAAAGCTGAACTAATTTATGCAGGAAAAGACATCAACTGCCGAGCCGAGAAGTTCGTGACGAATCGAATTTACTGCAAGTTCGCTCATCTCTAATTATCAGGATTCATTCATGTTTAGGACATTGTATTTTTACTACACATGATACATATCTCTATTGTAATATTTGATATTTGAATGCCTATAGGCGATCCATTTTATACAGTATATATGTGCTATTAAAAATTATTTTCACCTGATATCCATTGTTCATCCGTTTTTGGTTGAAGTACTTGAGGACTAGGATCCTGCTATTTTATATACTTTTCCTCCACACCTGCGGGTACAGGTCTACCTAGTTAACTAGTTAACCTCATACTTTTTTGTTGTTTGAGCTTTCCAACCCCTTGGTATCTGAAAAACTAAATATTTAATCTTTGTGAGACTTAAATAGAATTTGCATAATAATTTGGAACAGTGTGTATACAGAAGTATTTGGCCCCTCCTCTTCATCACTGAATTCAGGTTTTATTTTAGTCCCATTCCCACAGGTGCATAAAAACCAGCACCTACCAATGAAGTTCACAGACTTGATGAAGAAATTTTAGCAAATAGTTAAATTTTTTTGTTCTGTGTTCTGTATTATGGTTAATTATCATGCACCACCAGCAAGCACCATCCAGCTACTGTTCTTCCATAGCTACAATTGGGTCTTCTACACAAGCTTTTAATTGTGAAGGAAAATCCTCATGCTTTAGCATACCAAGCAATTTTGGACAACAGTATCCTTTTAACTTTGTGTCAACAGTTTGGGGCTGGCCCTTCTCTGTTCCAGCATGACTGAGCACAAAATGAAGTCCATAAATGCATGGTTGGGCGAGTTGTGTGTGGAAGAACTTGACTGGCCGGCAGAACCCTGACCTCAACCCCACCAAACAAAGTTTGGGATGAACAAGAACAAATATTGCAAGCCAGGCCCTATGTCATCCATCAGTGTCTGGCCCTACAGATGCTATGATGCATGAATGGGCAAAAATTCACACATTCAAGACAAGAGTAGATGCAGTTATAACGGCAAAGGAGAGGGCTGGCTGCATATTAATGCCTATGGATTTGAAACAGATGTCCTTAAAGGGGTACTCTGCCACTAGACATCTTATCCCCTATCCAAAGCATAGGGGATAAGCTATTTGATCACGGGGGTCCCACCGCTGGGAACCCCCACGATCTCTCCTGCAGCATCCCTTGTCATCTGCTGCAAGGAGCGAACTTTGCTCCGTGCCCGATGACAGGCGATACAGGGGCCGGAGTATCATGATGTCATGGCCCCGCCCCCTCGCAATGTCACAGTCTGCCCCCTCAATGCAAGTCTATGGGAGGGGGCGTGGCAACCAGCACGCTCACTCCCAAAGACTTGTACTGAGGGGGCGATGCTTGACGTCACGAGGGGCGTGGCCTGACGGCATGATACTCTGACCCCTGTATCGCCAGTCATCCGGCGCGGGCTCCCGCTGCTGGGAACCCCCGAGATCTCTCCTGCAGCACCGTGTGTCATCTGCTGCACGGTGCAAACTTCGCTCCATGCAGAAGAGGACACAGGGTGCTGCAGGAGAGATCGCGGGGGTTCCCAGCGGACATCTTATCCCCTACCCTTTGGATTGGGGATAAGATGTCTAGGGGCGGAGTACCCCTTTAAAAGCTTCTGTTGGTGGAATGTGTAGGTAACACAATACTTTTGTCCATATAGTGCACACTGACCTCTCTACATATACCTATTACAATTCACATTAGGTAGAAAGCAGATATCTGTATTTGATGATTTGGGTCCAGAATAGATTTACAAAACATCACTGCGCAAAATCAGCTGTAGGCTGGCAACAAGAAAACATATTCTAAGTCATTGTAAAATAAAAAGCTGCAGCATACTCACCTGACCAAGAATGCTATTAGCAGATCAGAAAGAGTTTTGTCAGGGTAAGTAAACACAGGCCTTGGATTGGACTGGTTTAATGGACCGAGCGAGGCCAGAATGTTGCAGTTTGCTCTTATACAACCCTAGCAGGCTGCAGTTTAGTTTTTAACTAAACTAATTCTAAATTAATTAAGTTTATCTATGGTGAGGCGAAATTACTTAGTGTCCTGCTACCAATTTTAAACGTGCCATTCTAAGGGTTAAATGGTAGATAGAGGTTTCTGATTTTTAGTGGGGCAGCGGCTAAATATTATAGCTGTTGCCATGCTCTCAAGGCAACAGTAGCAGTGCCCATGCACACAACATGATGAGCATGCTTGTCATGATGTTACTAGCCTTCTGCTTATGAGGCACAATCTTGTTATATGTTGCTAAGGGTTAAAAAAAAAAAATTTAAAAAAAAGATGTCAACTGTAAAGTAATCATGTCCATATATACATACAAGGACACGTTGGAGACACAGATCGTGTACCCTCAGGCAAGCTGACAGATCTTACACATCTATTTCAGATGCTCATCTCAGTACAAGAACTGCGACACTGTGACAGCTTTATTTGTGAAAGTGAATAGTTTGGTAATAAAATACTTTTTGATTTTAAAGAGGACCTACCACCTACCTCCTGGGAAACCTCATAAATTAATAGAAGACTAATTTATAAAAAAGAGGAATGGAGTTAATAGCAGTAAAGGATCACTATCTTGACAGTGAGAGACTTCTTGCTTCTAAGCTGAAAAGAGTCCATGGTGGACTTCACTGGGGACAGGGAAGTTAATAAACATAGATCTGTGCTGCTAACTTACTTTATGCTAGCTTATTTTACATTTTAAGCAAATTAAGTGGTAGGAGTCCAGTATATTATGAAGCAGCAGGAGGAGGAATGAGGTTAGAAGGAGCAGTAACAGATAAGCTCTCTCTTCAGTGTGGTTTGTCCCTCAGTGTGTTGTGCCTGCTGCAGGGTAGCTGCAAGTGGGAGAGATTTAAATTAACCTGTTAATAAGTAATTGGATAAGACTGAAGCAGTTAACTGAGTACTAAAGCTTGACCAATGAATCTTCGACCCCAACAGCCTCTCAAACCAAAGAATAACTGTTCAAGCGTATCTGTCAGATCCCATAACAAAGTACATCTAATTTTGTCACCAACTAGCTGAGTACCTGGCGTTGCCCGGTTTTTCCTTCCTAATTCTTGTTGGGGAGGAAAATAAACAAAGGAGGAAGCTTTTACTTCATATCCCATCCCCATATATTGTTGTCATATCCCAACCCCATATCCCGTCCTCCTATGCCAACCTTCTATCACAAGCCGTAATATGTGTAACAGGTATTGAAATATCTCCAGCCGTGCAGAAGTTATGTGGGAACATACATTTCCCATTGATTTGCATGGGACTTTAACCCCTTAATGACCAAGCCCATTTTCACCTTAAGGACAAGGCCAATTTTATTTTTGCGTTTTTGTTTTTTCTTCCTCGCCTTCTAAAATCCATAACTCTTTTATATTCCCATCTACAGACCCATATAAGGGCTTGTCTTTTGCGTGACCAATTGTACTTTGTAATGAAACCTCCCATTTTACCATAAAATGTACGGCGAACCCCCAAAAAACATTTTTTTAGGGAGGAAATTTAAATGAAAACGAAAATTTTGCACATTTTGGAGGGGTTAAGATAGATACTTTTATATTTTTGTACCGCTTAAAAAAAAAATCTAAAACTTCTTGTACAAAATCAGTAATTAAAATCGCCCTATTTTGACCACCTATAACTATTTCATTATTCCGTATATAGGGCAGTATGAGGGCTCATTTTTTGTGCCGTCATCTGTACTTTTTTTTAGATACCACATTTGCACATATAAAACTTTTAGATCATTTTTATTAATTTTTATTTTAATAAAATGTGACAAAAAAGCAGCATTTTTGGACTTTTGTTATTTTTTACTTTACGCCATTCACCGTACGGGATCATTAACATTATATTTTGATAGTTCAGACATTTACGCACGCCGCAATACCAAATATGTTTATTAAAAAATATATTTTACGCTTTTTGGGGGTAAAATGGGAAAAACTGACAATTTTCATTTTTATTGGGGGAGGGGATTTTTGACTTTTTTAAAACTTTTTATTTTTACATTTTTAAATTTTTCAAATTTTTTATATTTTTTTTTTATTTATTTTTTTTACACTTTTTATGTCCCCATAGGGACTATCTATAGCAATCCTTCGATTGCTAATACTGTGCAGTGCTATGTATAGGACACAGCACTGCTCAGTATTATCGGTGATCTTCTGCTCTGGTCTGCTCGATCTCAGACCAGAGCAGAAGACCCCGGGAGACGGCCAGAGCCAGGTGAGGGGACCTCCGGCCGCCATGCTGGATGATGGCAGCGCTGCGGGCGATCCGATCATCCAATCAAAGTACCGCAATGCCGCAGATGCTGTGATCTGTATTGAACCTGCCGTGTATGACACGGTCATACACAGGACGTAAATGTACGTCCTGGTGCGGGAAGTCCCGCCAAACCAGGACGTACATTTACGTCCGTGGTCGTGAAGGGGTTAAACAAAAACACTGACTCACAAATGGGGGTAGTTAAGGGTTAAATTAACTATCCTATATTTTAAGTGGACATATAAGTAACATGTGACCAAGTATTATCGAAATATCTCCAGCCGTTTGGAAGTTATGCTGTAACATGTATTTCCCATTGACTTGTATGGGACTTTAAACATAAACCCCACCCCTGGCAAATGGGGGCGAGTAAGGGTTAAATCACCTATCCTATGTTTGTTGTTGACATATAAGTAACATGTGTGCCAAGTTTCATGTTAATATCTTTAGCCGTTTGGACGTGATGCTGGAACACACACATACATACAAACACACACACGTTGAGTTTTATATATATATATATATATATTATATATAGATATTTATTATAAAAATACTTCTTTTCATTAGCTCACAGTGTTAGAAATCCCCTCAAAGGAAGGGGGTGTTCCCCCTCCCTTGTGATGGTGGGAGGTGATTGGAGAGTCTGCTCATGCAATCTTGTCCATGACTCATGGATAAGCTGATGCTGCTGCAGGACTGGTTAATGTCCAAGTAGGTATGGGGACTCCTAGTGGTGGGTTTTCAGGACCAATACACTTTATAAAATTTTCAAAAATCTTTTAAACAACCATATTTACAAAAGATCTTTAACCCCTTAAGGACTCAGCGTTTTTCAGTTTTTGCATTTTCGTTTTTTCCTTCTTACCTTTTTTCCCATTTTACCCAAAAATCCACGGCGAAACGAAAAAAATAAATAAATCATTGTGCGACAAAATTGAAAAAAATGCCATTTTGTTTCTTTTGGGGGCCTCAGTTTCTATGCAGTGCATTTTTCGGTAAAAATGATACCTTATTATGCTGTAGGTCCATACGGTTAAAATGATACCCTACTTACATAGGTTTGATTTTGACGTACTTCTGGAAAAAATCATAATTTCCTGTTGAAAAATGCTTAGCATTTTTCTATATTTGAAGATCTCTGCTTGTAAGGGAAATGGACATGCCAAATAAATTACATATTGATTCACATATACAATATGTCTAGTTTGTGTTTGCATCATAAAGTTGACATGTTTTTACTATTTGAAGACATTAGAAAGCTTCAAAGTTTAGCAGCAATTTTCCACAAAAATTTCAAAATCTGATTTTTTTACGGAAAAGTTCAGTTTTGAAGTGAATTTGAGGGTCTTTATATCATAAATACCCCATAATGGACCACATTACAGTAACTGCACCCCTCAAACTATTCAAAATGACATTCAGACAGTTTGTTAACCCTTTAGTTGTTTCACAGGAATAGCAGCAATGTGAAGGAGAAAATTCAAAATCTCCATTTTTTACACCAACATGTTCTTGTAGACCCATTTTTTTCATTTTTACAAGGGATAAAAGCCCCCCAAATTTGTAACCCAATTTCTCTCGAGTAAGGGAATAACACATATATGGATGTAAAGTCGGTGCACTACAGTGCTCAAAAGGAAAGAAGCGACACTGGGCTTTTGGAGAGAGAATTTTGTTGAAATGGTTTTTGGGGCATGTCGCATTAAGGAAGCACCCATGGTGCCAGAACAGCCCAAAAAAATGAATTCATGTGGAACACTATTTGGGAAACCACACCCCTTAAGGAACGTAACAACGGGTACAGTAAGCCTTTATACCCCACAGGTGTTTCACAAATTGTTACTTGTTTTTCTCACTAAAATGCTGGTGTTACCCCAAATGTTTCATTTTCACAAGGGGCAATAGAAGAAAAAGCCCCCCAAAATTTGTAACACTATTTCTTCTGGGTATGGAAATATCACATATGTGGATGTAAAGTGTTCTGCAGGCTTATAACAGGGCTCAGAAGAGAAGGAGCGTCATTGGGCTTTTGGAGAGAGAATTTGGTTGGAATAGAAGACGAGGGCCATGTGCGTTTACAAAGCAACCATGCTGCCAGAAAAGTGAATCCCCCATATGTGACCCAATTTTGGAAACTTTACCCCTCACAGAATGGAATAAGGGGTGCAGTGAGCATTTACACCCCTCTGGCGTTTGACAGATCTTTGGAACCTTGGGCTGTGCAAATGAAAATGTAAGGACTACTGTTCCACAGATTTGTCAGACACCTGTGGAGTGTAAATGCTCACTGCACCCCCCTAATGACATTATGTAAGGAGTGTAGCTTCCAAAATGGGTTCACATGTGGGGGGTTGGTCCACTGTTCTGGCAGCATGTGGGCAACACCAGCATGATAGTGTAACATTTTTTTTACACCAACATGTGGTGTAGACCCCAACTTTTCCTTTTCATAAAGGGGTAAAAGGAAAAAAATTTGTAACGTAATTTCTCCCAAGTATGGAAATACCCCATATGTGGCTCTTAACTGTTGCCTTGAAATACGGCAGGGTAAGAGAGCGCCATGCGCATATAATGCCTAAGTTAGGGATTTGCATGGAGGCAGACTTGGATGCAAGCATGGTGTTTGCTACAGTCACCAAAAATACCCTACAGCAGTGTTTCCCAAACAGGGTGCCTCACGCTGTTGCAAAACTCCCAGCATACCTGGACAGTCAGTGACTGTCCAGCAATGCTGAAAAATGTTGTTTTGCAACAGCTGGAGGCTCTGTTTTGGAAACCGTGTCGCACGAGATGTTTTTAATTTTTATGGGGGGAGGGGGGGGGGTAACTGTGTAAGGGTGTGTATATGTAGAGCTTTACTCTTTATTTTGCGTAGTGTAGTGTTTTTAGGGTACATTCACATGGGTGGGGTTCACAGCAAGTATTCCACTGGGAGTTTGAGCTGTGGCGGAAAATTTGCCGCAGCTCAAACTTGCATTGGGAAATTCACTGTAGACCCCCTGTACATTCGCATGGGAGGTGGTGCAAACCTCCAGCTGTTGCAAAACTACAACTCCTAGCATGCACTGACAGACCATGGATGCTGGGAGTTGTAGTTTTGCAACAGCTGGAGGAACACTGGTGCGGAAACACTGAGTTAGTCTGTTACCTAACTCAGTATTTCCCAGCCAGTGAGCATCCAGCTGTTGCAAACCTACAACTCCCAGCATGGCGCCGACTGTCGAAGGGTATGCTGGGAGTTGTAGTTATTTTAGCCAAACAACAAAAACGGCAAAACAATACGTGCCGTATGTAGGTCCCGGGGGTACCAATATATAGCCAAAAACAAAGAGACCCACAATACTAATATTATTTCAAAAAGTATGACAATCTTTATTAGAGAATAAAAAACAGTTTTAAAAAGTTAGAAAAAGGCAGAGGATGACCTTACGCAGGAGACAACAGGTGCCAGTGGACCTGGTATGGGTAATGTAGGTATTCAGTCAAGAGTATACATAATATAAGGCTGGCGTAGCTGAATGTTTATAATATCGTAACAATAGATATAATATCTAACATACATTGAGGTAACATAGGAAGCAGCAATGCAATACAACAGACATAAATAGGAAATACCTAAACAAGACTACCTGTCATATACCCAAAGGCCAGGAGCACCAAGCACCAACACCCCAACGCACGTTTCGCGTATGGGCTTCGTCAGGGGGCGTGTCACACGCCCCCTGACGAAGCCCATACGCGAAACGTGCGTTGGGGTGTTGGTGCTTGGTGCTCCTGGCCTTTGGGTATATGACAGGTAGTCTTGTTTAGGTATTTCCTATTTATGTCTGTTGTATTGCATTGCTGCTTCCTATGTTACCTCAATGTATGTTAGATATTATATCTATTGTTACGATATTATAAACATGCAGCTACGCCAGCCTTATATTATGTATACTCTTGACTGAATACCTACATTACCCATACCAGGTCCACTGGCACCTGTTGTCTCCTGCGTAAGGTCATCCTCTGCCTTTTTCTAACTTTTTAAAACTGTTTTTTATTCTCTAATAAAGATTGTCATACTTTTTGAAATAATATTAGTATTGTGGGTCTCTTTGTTTTTGGCTATATATTGAGTTGTAGTTATGCAACAGCTGGAAGCACACTGGTTGGGAAAAACTGTGTTAGGTAACAGACACTAACTTAGTGTTTCCCATGCAATGTGCCTTCAGCTGTTGCAAAACTTCAACTCCCAGCATGCTCTGTCGAAGACATGCTGTGAGTTGTAGTAATGAAGCCGCTGGAGGCACACAACTACAACTCCCAGCATGCCCTTTTGTTGTCTGGCGCATGCTGGAAGTTGTAGCTGTTGCATAACTACAACTCCCAGCATGAACAAAGGGCATGCTGGGATTTGTACTGGTGTGCTTCCTGCTGTTGCATAACTACAACTCCCAGCATGCTCTTTTGGGCATGCTGGGAGTTGTACTTTTGCAACAACAGGAGACACAGCCCTTACCTCTTGCTGCTGCTGCTCCTCCTCCCTGCTGCCGGTACCGACACTCGCTCTCAGCCCCGGATTAGGGGTAGAGCGGGTGCCATTAGTGGCAGCGCCCAGCAGGAATCGAATCAGGTGCAAAGGGTGATTGGTGCTGTCTCTGACAGCACCAATGACCGTATCTTCCGGGTTACCGGAGACTCTTATGACCCTGAATCGCCGGTCTGAACTGACATGGGGAGGTCTCAGGACCCCACCAGGCGTTGGCACGGGATGCCTGCTGAATGACTTCAGCAGGCATCCCATTCTGTTCACCGCCCGGTTACCGGTGGTGAATGGAAACGCAGAGGACGTACAGGTACGCCCTTGGTCCTTAAGTCCCAGGAGGCGAGAGCGTACCTGTACGCCCTTGGTCCTGGTCCGGTTAAAGATGGTATTGTAAGAGTGAGTATAATCGCTACACTCCCCAAAAAATTTGTGAGCTCTATTTGTTGTAAAGTCGAAGAAATATTTATAAAAACAAACAAGCAGCTATGTCTTTGTCTAGCACATAATCCCCTTACAATCAGTTGTGTCTTCCTCTAGCAGTTTAACCCCTTAAAAGCCACTTTGCCCTTCTAGCAGGTTAACCCTTTACTAGCAGCTGTGTCCTCCTCCTTCAGCTAGGCTGCAAAACACACAAGGCAATCTTATTACATGGCTAATTCTGTATGAAGTTCAGGATCATGGTGCAAGGTGAGGAAAACTTTCAACTGATTTGTGTTTTGCAGATTAACTGCCCATTTGGATCCATAGGTGAGGTTTGTGTTTAGCTTTTGGTGTATTTATGAAAATAATTGTGAATTCATTTTTTTCTTTTATTCTATTCTATGAACCAGCCGCTCCCTAAAACACACGAAAACTGATTTGCATTGCATTTGCATGACCACATTCAAGGATCTGGTATGTATGCAGTTTTTCTTCAATTTGTTGAACAATCTGTTGCCTAGGATTTCAGGGTCTAGGACTGTGTTCACTGGAGAACATTTGGTATTTGAACTGACACTGGATTCCGATACATGTGGTTCTGCTTAACTATATATTTTACATAAAGGAATATGCAAATTAAGCAAAGTTTTTTTTTTTGCAAATATAAAACAATCTTTATACCTGAGTTAAAGGTGACAAGGGAGACATAGTTGGAGACATCTGTTGGGACTGCTGCCTTCTTGAGTCCGATTGTTGCCGATGCTGCGTTGAACACGTGACTGTTCCTTGTGTTGTCGTCATTCCTAATAGGTAAATAAATGGCAAGGTTTAAAAACAATGGCACACAAAACATTAAATGGGCACTGTCAGATACAAAAACTTTTAGTATATGTTGTACATCTTGGCAAAACATTAACCTTTGTAATATACTTCCTAAGAAAAAAATGTTTCTTTTTTATAGAAATGATGGCTTTCAAAATCATGGCTTTGTCCAAGCTCAAGCACTGGTATGGACAAAGTCCAGTAAGTGAGGGTGGGCCAGCACTTCTCTGTACTCTCTCCTGTCTGATAGGACTCCTCTGTGCTCTCTCCTGTCTGATAGGACTCCTCTGCGCTCTCTCCTGTCTGATAGCACTCCTCTGTGCTCTTTCCTGTCTGATAGCACTCCTCTGTGCTCTCTCCTGTCTGATAGGAGTCCTCTGTGCTCTCTCCTATCTTATAGGAGTCCTCTGTGCTCTCTTCTATCTTCTAGGACTCCTCTGCGCTCTCTCCTGTCTGATAGCACTCCTCTGTGCGCTCTCATGTCTGATAGCACTCCTCTATGCTCTCTCCTGTCTGATAGCACTCCTCTGTGCTCTCTCCTGTCTGATAGCACTCCTCTGTGCTCTCTCCTGTCTGATAGGACTCCACTGTGCTCTCTCCTGTCTGATAGGACTCCTCTGCGCTCTCTCCTGTCTGATAGGACTCCTCTGTGCTCTCTCCTGTACTATCAGACAGGACAGAGCACAGAGGAGTACTAGCCCACTCTCACTTACTGGACTTTGTCCATGCCTGTGCTTCATCTTGGAAAAAGCCATGATTACTATAAAAAAGAAATAACATTTTCTTATGAAGTACCGTATATTAGAAAGGTTAATGTTTTGCCAAGATGTACAACATATTAAAAGTTTTTGTAACTGATAGTTAAATATTTTAGTCTAAAAGATATAACAATACTGGAGCATTTTTTCTTACATGCCTGCAGCTGGTCATCCTTTTCCCAGTAAATAAACTAACAAGTGGACGTTACCACTTTACTTGTAAGGTATGATAGACTTAAAAGGTGGAAGTCATGCCATGAGAATGTGGCCGCGGTTTGCCCCCCCCCCCCCCCCCCCAGAGCATAGAACCTGTTCCTGTCGACAGCGATATGAGAGGCTGCAGTGATTGACCCAGTGTGAGAAGATCCGATGGTCCAGTGTGAAAACTCTGATTACGTGATGGGGTACACTGGGGCTCAGAGTGATGCTGTGTGGAGCTCGACACTGGGAAGGTATGATAGACCTGACAGTGTAGGTACATTCCCTATTGACATGGTGCAATGTAGAGTTCCAAGAAAAGATGCTCTAAAATTATGTGTCTATTATGTGTCAGTTTTTTTCTCTTTAAGCCAACTGTAATCAGGAAAACAGGGATGTAAATAAGCCCATGTTTAGATAAGGCTAGTCATCTCAGTTTTGCCCATACCTTTTTTTATTTATTTCAATAGTCCTCTCCATCGGCAAGATATAAATCTTTTTGTTACTATGTCAATGAGGCTGTAGTGCCCAGGGGGCGATCCCCAGAATGGTAAAGCTCTGACCATTTCCTCTTTATCTAGTGGCTGTAAGTCAAACAGGGTTGGTGGATGTGATCTGTGAACTGGTGTTAAAACAGACATGGTTTGGACTAAGGCTGGGTACACAATACGTTTTTACCAATATGGGACCGTATACGGCTAGGGGGAGCTAAAACCAAGCTCTCCCGTATCCCAGCCGTATGTGGCCCGTATGTAATGTATTTCAATGAGCGGACGAGGTATACCACGGTTTAAGGTCTGGTGGGGAAAACAGCATACAGGGCCAAAATGAGCTCACCTCCGGTCTGCTCAGTGAAATACATTACATACGGGCCGCATATGGCTGGGATACGGTAGCACATGGTTTTAGCGGTTTTATTGGTTATTGCCTTGCCCACTCTCTCTGATGCGGAGATGAATGCTTAGTAGAACAATTATTTGGCTAGAGGATAGTGGGGATAATCTGATAACCATAAATCTGGGCATTGTAATTTTTGCAATTTTCTAAGGCTTCTTTCACGCTATAAAATAACTCCGTTTTAAAGATCCGTTCGAAGTTCCGTCTGAAAATCGGCTGTAAAACGTCAGTTACAAAATCCTATACGGCCGTTAGAAAATCCCATTATAGTCTATGGGATTTTTTCATTATCCTTTTTAACCCGTTATAGCTGTTATTAATAACTGCCGTTATTTTGTGATGGGCAAATAAACGGAAGAAATAGTGCATGCACTATTTCTCCCGTTACTATCTTCTGTCACAAAATAACAGCCGTTATTAATAACGGACTATAACGGATTAAAAAGGATAATGTAAAAATCCCAGAGACTATAATGGGATTTTCTAACGGCCGCAAAGGATTTTGTAACTGCCGTCTTAAAGCCGATTTTCAGACGGAACTTCGAACGGATCTTTATTTTGCAGTGTGAAAGGGGCCTAATATGCAAAATTGGCTAGCCATAGAGCCCCATTTCATAAAGATCAGACAGTAGCCAGAGATATGCATCTATAGCCTTATGTACGGGTATTGTTTTATTTTTTTTTCCAGCCTTTAACAGCCGTTATCAGGACGGGGAACAACGGGCAATAACGGGTCCTGATGGATCCCATATACTATTATGGGATCCTTCTGGCATCATTATTTTGTAGCGGGACAAGTGGGAGAAAAAGACAGCACAAGCAGCTATTTTTCTCCCATTATTTCCCCGGGCTCCCCCGACGGCCATCACACTGCCGTGTGCAAAAAGCAGTGTGAAAGAAGCCTAAGCTGCTAAGTGAGCTACAAAAAAGAATAATAATACCGTAATTTTGAATTGTCAGACAACTATAATAAAAAAGCTAATTCATTTGCAGATACATTTTTTGTAAAAAAAAAAAAAAAAAAAAAAAAAAAAAAAAAAAAGGATTTTATTAATAACCTTGGTATACATGATGTATCATCATAATTACTGCACAGAATCCAGCTCTAACATGAAAATATTCAGACTTCCCTATTATCTCCTTTATTTACAGTAGAGTATAGTAATTGGACCCTGTCCACATTGCTGACCCACACCTCCATTGGTAGATTAGTCAATTTTGATGGAAAAATAAAGCAGAACGCAATCCAATACCAGATGTCAGATGGAAATCTCAGCACACCATTAAAGGGTACCGCTGTGAGTTCTTTAATTTCCACTCAACTAAAGAGAGTGGTATGCGACATGCAATCCAAGCCTATGGGACTTTTGGCACTTCTGTATAATGTTCGCTTTAGCTGAGTTACAATAAAAGCACTCAGTGGTAGGAGCCACCCTTTAAATGAAATGTGTCTCATTTCTTCTCTTAAATGTAGTTTATTAAAACATGTTTGATTTTATTGAGAACTTTTTGTGCTTTTTTTTTCTCCAAATCTTATTAATGAATAGGGGATTGCCATCACCATGACTCCTATGCAGAAGTTATAAGGCCCACATGGATGGCTTTTGACCCTATCTCCTCTGTTGATACTACAGTGGATGTGTAATGCAAAAGCTCAATGTCATGTACAGTACACAGAACAAAGGGAATAGGAGGGGGAAGCCAGGACTATTTTTGTGGAGACCGGAAGCTACTGTAAACAGAAGGGCGAAGCACAGCATCTTCCTGGCTCTGCTGTGACTACCATCCCAGGATCTGTACTATTACTTCCCTACCCGCTCATCTCTTGCCATGCCCTGGAAAACTTGCAGCTAGCATAAGGGTTGGCACAAAATAGCAGCAGTTAGCACTACCAGTGAGCGGCAGTCCCCATGCAACAGCGACGTGTAGGCACATGAGAGACTTTATATATGGACTGTGTGGGACAAGAAATGTGATCAGTTTAATAGTTTGGGCAATTCCACACGTGGCAATATCAAATAGGTTTATTTTATGGGGTTCTTTGCATAGAAGGCAGACCAGAGAAGAATAGCACATAAGCCTGCTGGAGGAGGTGAGTGGAGTTCCGTCGGCCATCTTAACACATCGAACAGATATTGATCAGTATTGATCACGGCATGTCCACCATTATCCATGAGTTCCCGGTTGCTGATAATAGCAGACTTCCGGTTCCAATCACAATGCTGGGGAATGCAGAACTGAGCAACGTACATGTATGCCACTGTGCCCTAAGTACTAGGGTAAAGTGACATACATGTATGTCGAGTGTCCTCTAGGAGTTAAACACCATTTTATCCAACCCCCCCCGTGGGCTATTTTAAGCAAACTTTTGATTGCTTTTATAGATCAATGTAATGCATATGCATTATCAGTGCTCTATTACTACAGCCAAGCAAAGTCACGGCAGACACCAAGGATCTAGGATTGCAGCTGACAGATTCCCTTTCAATAAAAAATAAATAAAGTGACACTACTTATAAAGCTAATGGGATCCTTCATACAAAAGACATCACCTGGTGAGGGTGCATATTAATTTGGAGTTCTGTCAGAATATTAACCCCTTAAAGGAGTACTCCAGACCATAAAAATTGTCCCCCATAGTGCCGGCAGTAAAAAAATAAAGATGTACATACCTTCCTCCGCTCCTCCGGGGCCTCCGCCGCGATCCACTTCCTGGTTGCCGGTGGTCGGATGAATCAGCCAATCACAAGCCGCAGCGCAGTCCGACTCGTCCCCGGCCTCAGGTGCCGGTGTAGTGAAGAATTGTGTGTCCTGAAGCGTTTTCACACTGCCGCTCAGCCTATCGCCTGCCGAGTCGGACAGCGCTGCGGCTGGTGATTGGCTGATTCATCCGACCACCGGCAACCAGGAAGTGGGTCGCGGCGGAGACCGGAGCCGGTTACCGGCGGCCTCGGGGGAGCGAAGGAAGGTATGTACATCTTTATTTTTTTACTGCCGGCACTATGGGGGACAATTTTTATGATCTGGGGTTCTCATTTAACGACTAGGGACGTAAATGTACGTCCTGTTTTGGCGGTACTTCGCGCACCAGGACAGACATTTACGTCCTGTGTATGACCGCAAGTCGGAACGGTGAAAAATCTGCTCCCCCAATAAAAATTGTCAATTTTTCCCATTTTACTCCCCAAAAACGTAATTTTTTTAAATAAACATATTTGGTATAGCTGCGTGCGTAAATGTCCAAACTATCAAAATATAATGTTAATGATCCCGTACGGTGAATGGCATAAACATCAAAAATAAAAACAAAAATGCTGCTTTGTCACATTTTATTAAATTTTTTTTTATAAAAAATGATCTAAAAGTTTTATATAACCCCTTAAGGACAATGGACGTACTCCTACGCCCCCGTTTCCGAGTCCTTAAGGACCGAGAACATAGGAGTACATCCTGTCCATTCCCGGCCCCCTGCCGCTAGCCGGAGGGGAGCCGGTGCCCGATGCCTGCTGAAATCTTTCAGCAGGCATCGCGGCATATCGACCCCACCCCATGTCGGCAATCGCAGCGCATCGCTCGTCAATTCAGACGAGCGACGTGCTGCGATTCCGTTCCCCGCCGCTCGCCGGGCGGGGATCGGAGCCGGATGTCTGCTGATTTCATTCAGCAGACATCCCGGCAGTGTGCCGGAGGAGGTCCGGAGGACCTCCTATACCGGCGAACGTTGCAGGGCACCGGTAATTACTTACCGGCGTTCTGCAGCGGTTCCGCGTCATCAGGGTCACGTATGACCCTGTGACCCGGATATAGATGGTGACTGGTGGTGTAATATACACCACCAATCACCATCCATGCTGTAATGGGGGCTGGCATTGTGGCCACCCCCCCTCAGTACAGTTGTGATTGGGTGGCCAAAGTGGCCACACCAATCACAGTGTAATGGGAGGGGATGGTGGGGGCTAGGAGCATGTTGCTCCGCTTTGCCCGCCATTCCACAGAGATCTGGCGAGCAGGACGGATCCCCGTGCTGCCCACCATCCCCTCAGTTTAAAAAAAGTGCCCCTTGCCCCCTTTCTGTGGCCCCTTGGCACAGAAATCCCCCAGGGTTAGTTTTAGATTAGGTAGGGACAGGTTAGGGTTAAAAAATATTTTTTATTTTTTTCAGCACACCTCAGTGGGTGTACGTGGGTCCGTAGCAACTTTAGTGCGTGACCCCGGCCCCTCTGGGTCACTGCGGTCTGCCGGCAGCTGTTTGTTTTTTGGCGATTTTTTTTTTCACCTAAGCTTGTGTGCGGACCCTCTTAGTTACAAAAGAGCGGACCGCCACTGTTTGTTAAAGCCCACCCGCCGCTAATCAGTCCCATAGTACTGATCAGCGTTTTTTTTTTTTTGTGGTGTTGGCGCTTTTTTCTGGTTTTCTAGCGCTTTTTTGCACCCATAGGCGGTCCGTGTCACCAGTAGCAGGCATGTGCTGTGTGGCCGTACCGTACCTGTGCGTGCGGCGTGCCTCACCGCTGTCAGTGATTTATCACTGATCCACTTTTTTTTTTGCACCCATAGGCGGTCCGTGCCACCAGTAGCAGGTGTGTACCGTGTGGATGGACCGTACCTGTGTGTGCAGCCTGTCCCACCGCTGTAAGTGATTTATCACTGATCAGCGTTTTTTGGGGGGTTCAGGTGGGTGCATTTTTTTTCGGGGTAAAGCGTTTTTTTATTTTATTTTTCGTTTTTTATTTTCTTTTTTTTGTGTGGGGGTCTGTGTACAAGCCACCAGCCACTGTTCTGGGCTGAGTGGCTGGACCCCCCACTGACTTCTGCGCCCCCTGCCGCCACAAGCGCTAATCAGTGCGCACACCACTGATTAGATAAACGCTTTTTTTTGGCGCAGGGCTTTTTTGCGCTAGAAGTCCGCTTTTTTAAAAAAAAAAGTCCCCTTTTTATTTTTGTATTTTTTTCTGTTAGGGCGGGTTAGTTTAGTTAGGTTAGGGATGGTTAGGGAGGTAGTCTCGCACCACACCACACACAGCACACACATCAATAAAGTTTCCCCCCCCACACACACACACACCCGTATCCCCATTAGAGAAAGGAAATGGCCCGCAGAGCGTTTTCGGAGGAGGAGGCATATGCCATAATTGATTCAGACACCGAGAGCGACTCAGAGGACGATGAAGACCCCACCTTCCTTATTTCATCGTCCTCCTCATCATCTAGTTCTGATGATGAGCCACCAAGGCGGCGGAGACGCCGCCGTGCGTGCCGCAAACCTCCTCTGTCCTTGACCCTGTGCCCCATGCTAGTATGAGTCCCCCTGGCGCTCATACTAGTGAAGCCCCCCAAGCCAAGATCACTGGTACCTCGTATCGGAGAACTTGACTGGGCTGAGCCAGCGGACCACAAGCCCGTGATTCCTGAGTTTGTTAGCGACTCAGGAATCAAAATTAACATCGCCGGGTTCACTGAAAAGGACTTTTTCGGTCATTTTTTCAGTGACGACTTTGTTAATTTGATGGTTACACAGACGAATCTGTATGCCCAACAGTTCGTCGCCGCTAACCCGGGCTCACTTTTAACTAGACCCGGCAGCTGGACTCCAGTCGATGCAGCCGAAATGAGGACCTTTTGGGGCCTCGTGCTCCATATGGGTATAGTTAAAAAACCCAGTGTCAGGCAATATTGGAGTGGGGACGTCTTTTAACAGACACCCCTCTACAGTATGGCCATGGCATGTTCCCGGTTCGAGGCCATTCGGGGGTGTTTGCATTATGCTGATAATGCGGCATGTCCCCCCCCCCCGAATTGATCCTGCATAATACAGCCTGTATAAAATCAGGCCGGTCATCAATCACTTCAGGGCCAGATTTTGGGAGCCCTATGTCCCGGGGCAGGAGGTCTCTATTGATGAGTCTCTCATCAGCTTTAAGGGGAGACTCAGCTTCCGGCAATACATCCCTACCAAGCGGGCGCGGTATGGCGTGAAGATGTATAAACTTTGCGAGAGTACCTCCAGGTACACTTGCAAGTTTATAGTGTATGAGGGACAAGATTCCCGTTTTGAACCCCCAGAATGTCCCCCCACTCTGGGTGTTAGCGGGAAAATCGTTTGGGGCCTTTTGCACCCATTGCTAGATAAAGGTTACCACCTTTACGTGGATAACTTTTATACTAGTATCCCTCTCTTCACATCCCTCGCCGCCAGATCCACGGTCGCTTGTGGGACAGTCCGGAAGAATCAAAGAGGCCTTCCGCCCCATCCCCTACATGCTCCTATCCCCCGGGGTGAGTCCCGTTCCTTTTCCCATGAGAACCTGTTGTTGGTCCGGTATAAGGACGAGGGATGTCCTTATGCTCACCACTATTCATGGGAATGGCAGCACCCCTGTCCCTGTGCGAGGTACCGCGGGACCGGTCCTCAAGCCCGATTGTATTCTGGACTACAATCGGTATATGAGGGGAGTTGATCTTTCTGATCAAGTCCTGAAACCACATAATGCCATGCGGAAAACACGCGTATGGTATAAAAAGGTTGCGGTCTACATGGTACAGGTTGCCATGTAAAACTCTTTTATACCGTGCCAGAACTCTGGCAACACAGGGACATTCCTGGAGTTTCAAGAGGTAGTTCTAAAGGCCCTCATCTATGGTGACCGCCAAAGAGCAGGACAGAGCACCTCTGGAGCTTTAGGTCCCCGGATCGTCCCCAGCCAACACTTTCCAGGTGTGGTCCCCAACACTGGAAGGACGGGACGAACCCAGAAGAAATGCAGAGTGTGTCACAGGAAGGGGAGACGGAAGGACACCACGTACCAATGTGACACTTGCCCCAATCATCCGGGCCTCTGCATAGGCTGCTTCAAGGAGTATCACACTTCCATGGAGTACTAAATTTTCCATCCTTTGCCCTCATTTTCATTCCCCAGAATTCGGCTCCAATGTACCAGTCCAGGGTACATTGACTTCCAAATTTTAAACCAAAACACCCCCCTAAAAAAAAAAAAAAAAAAAAAAAAACCTTTTTCCCAATACCCCAATATCTTTTTTTTCTTCCCCCTAAAAAATGGGCCATGGGACACAGAGTCAACAGCATTGGAGGTTTGCAGTTGCCTCAAATGCGCAACACTCTCTCTCTTCACCTGAGCGGGTTGCACATTTGAGGTAACAATAGGGACAGCCCCACACATCCCTTTCCCAGAATGATGATTCAGAGTATAGGGTTTGGGGCGGGCATCATTTTTACTTTTGGCTGTACTCTGGGTCATCATTCTGGGAAAATAATTGGCATATCAGTACTAAAATTGCAATTTTCTTCCCCCCATAGTACACTTCATTCATTCCTGGAAAATAAATGAAGGGAACACCTGTCTGTTCCAAATCTCCACTTCACCCTATACACCTTCCCTAGGGGGGTGTACTGTTTGTAATAAGTTCACATGTGGGTGTTCCTTTCTTGTATTTTCCTCTGAATGTATGTAACCGTTAGGTCCGTAACAAACATCCGCCTCAAATGCGAAGAGTTCTCGCTGAGCTGTGTCGTATTTCCAGGCGACAATTCGGAGTCACATGTTAGTTGTTCCCAGAAAAATGAAGCAGAGCATAGGTTGAAAATTGCAATTTTTAAAAAGCTACCCTTCATCCATTCCTGGAAAATAAATTTAGGAAACACCTGTGCGTTCAAAATGTCCTCTTTACCCCTATACCCATTCCTCAGGGTGGGTACTTTCTGTAATGGTGTCACATGTGGGCGTTTCATTTTTGTGTTTTTCTCGGAATGTATGTAACCGGCAGCTACTGATATGCCATAGGCCACAAATACAAACTGACCTCTATGACTTCTGAGCCTTGTTGTGCGCCCGTCCAGCACATTACCGGAGATGTGGATGTATTTTTATAGTCAGGGGAAAAAGACCTCCAAAATTTGTAACCCAATTCCTCATATTACCCCATGTGAAAATGTAAAAAATTGGGTAACCCCAGCATTTTTGTGTAAAAAAATAAAAATTTTTAATTTATGGCCCACTTTTCAAAAAACCTGTGAGGTTTTATTTCCCACTGTACCCCTTGTTACGTTCATTGAGGGGTGTAGTTTCTAATGTGGGTTTTTTTTTTTTTTTTTGCTGTTGGGGGCTTTATAAATGCACATGACCGCCGACTTCAATTTCAACAAAATTTTCACTCCTTCCATTCTGAGCATTGCAGTGCGTCCACATAGCAATCTACATCCACATATGGGGTATTTTTTTTTCTCAGACAAAATTGTTCTACAAATTTTGGGGGCCTTTTGCCCTATTACCCTATGTGAAAATGAAACATTTGGGGTAACACTATCAATATAGTGCAAAAAAATCAAATTTTTCACTTTTATGTCCCACTGTTCAAAAAACCTGTGAGGTTTAAGTACTCACTGTAACACCGTTACGTTCCCCGAGGGGTCTAGTTTCCAAAATGGTATGCCATGTGGGTTTTTCTTTGCTGTCCTGGCACCATAGGGGCTTCCTAAATGCGGCATGCCCCCAGAGCAAAATTTGCTTCCAAACAGCCAAAATGTGACTCCTCCTCTCCTGAGACCTGTAGTGCGCCAGCAGAGCACTTTTCACCTCCCATATGGGGTGTTTTCTGAATCAGGAGAAATTGGGCTTCAAATTTTGGGGGGTATTTTCTGCTATTACCCTTTTTAAAAAATTTAAAATTTTTGGGAAAACAAGCATTTTAGGTAAAATATATTATTATTTTTTTTACATATGCCAAAGTCGTAAAACCCCTGTGGGGTATTAAGGTTCACTTTACCCCTTGCTACATTCCCCAAGGGGTCTAGTTTCCAAAATGGTATGCCATGTGTTTTTTTTTTTTGCTGTCCTGGCACCATAGGGGCTTTCTAAATGCGGCATGCCCCCAGAGCAAAATTTGCTTCAAAAAAGCCAAATGTGACTCCTTCTCTTCTGAGACCTGTAGTGCGCCAGCAGAGCACTCCCCCCCCCCCTTATGGGGTGTTTTCTGAATCGGGAGAAATTGAGCTTCAAATTTTGGGGGGTATTTTCTGCTTTAATCCATTGTAAAAATGTAAAATTTTGGGGAAACCAAGCATTTTAGGTAAAATTTTTTTTTTACATATGCCAAAGTCGTGAAACCCCTGTGGGGTATTAAGGTTAATTTTACCCCTTGTTACGTTCCCCAAGGGGTCTAGTTTCCATGTGTTTTTTTTTTTTGCTGTCCTGGCACCATAGGGGCTTCCTAAATGCGGCATGCCCCCAGAGCAAAATTTGCTTCGAAAAAGCCAAATGTGACTCCTTCTCTTCTGAGACCTGTAGTGCGCCAGCAGAGCACTTTTCTCCCTCATATGGGGTGTTTTCTGAATCGGGAGAAATTGAGCTTCAAATTTTGGGGGGTATTTTCTGCTTTAACCCTTTGTAAAAATGTAAACTTTTTGGGAAACCAAGCATTTTAGGTAAAAATTTTTTTTTTTTACATTTGCAAAAGTCATGAAACACCTGTGGGGTATTAAGGCTCACTTAATTCCTTGTTACGTTCCTCAAGGGGTCTAGTTTCCAAAATGGTATGCCATGTGTTTTTTTTTGTTGCTGTCCTGGCACCATAGGGGCTTTCTAAATGCGGCATGCCCCCAGAGCAAAATTTGCTTCAAAAAAGCCAAATGTGACTCCTTCTCTTCTGAGACCAGTAGTGCGCCAGCAGAGCACTTTTCCCCCTCATATGGGGTGTTTTCTGAATCGGGAGAAATTGAGCTTCAAATTTTGGGGGGTATTTTCTGCTTTAACCCTTTGTAAAAATGTAAAATTTTTGGGAAACCAAGCATTTTAGGTAAATTTTTTTTTTTACATTTGCAAAAGTCATGAAACACCTGTGGGGTATTAAGGCTCACTTAATTCCTTGTTATGTTCCTCAAGGGGTCTAGTTTCCAAAATGGTATGCCATGTGTTTTTTATTTTTTTTGCTGTTTTGGCGCCCTAGGGGCTTCCTAAAGGTGACATGCCCCCCAAAAACCATTTCAGAAAAATGTTCTCTCCAAAATACCCTTGTCGCTCCTTCGCTTATGAGCCCTCTACTGCGCCAGCCGAACACTTTACATAGACACATGAGATATGTGCTTACTCGAGAGAAATTGGGCTACAAATACAAGTAAAAATTTTCTCCTTTTACCCCTTGCAAAATTCAAAAATTGGGTCTACAAGAACATGCGAGTGTAAAAAATGAAGATTTAGAATTTTCTCCTTCACTTTGCTGCTATTCCTGTGAAACACCTAAAGGGTTAACACACTTACTGAATGTCATTTTGAATACTTTGGGGGGTGTAGTTTTTATAATGGGGTCATTTATGGGGTATTTTTAATATGAAGACCCTTCAAATCCACTTCAAAACTGAACTGGTCCCTGAAAAATATTGAGTTTGAAAATTTTGTGAAAATTTGGAAAATTGCTGCTGAACTTTGAAGCTCTCTGGTGTCTTCCAAAAGTAAAAACACGTCAATTTTATGATGCAAACATAAAGTAGACATATTGTATATGTGAACAAAAAAAAAAATTATTTTGAATATCCATTTTCCTTACAAGCAGAGAGCTTCGAAGTTAGAAAAATGCAAAAATTTAAATTTTTTCATCAAATTTTGGGATTTTTCACCAAGAAAGGATGCAAGTTACCATAAAATTTTACCACTATGTTAAAGTAGAATGTGTCATGAAAAAAAAAATATCGGAATCAGAAAGATAACTAAAAGCATCCCAGAGTTATTAATGTTTAAAGTGACAGTGGTCAGATGTTCAAAAAATGCTCTGGTCCTTAAGGTGTAAAATGGCCTCGTCCATAAGGGGATAAGCAAATGTGGTATCGATAAAAGTACAGATGAGCCCTCATACCGCCCTATATACGGTAAAATGAAAAAGTTATAGGTGGTCAAAATAGGGCGATTTTAGATTACTGATTTTGTAGAGCGGTACAAAAATATTAAAGTACCGTATTTATCGGCGTATAACACATTTTTTAGACAAAATTTTTTAGCTTAAAGTCTATGTGCGTGTTATATGCCGATAGACTGTTTCTGGCCCCGCAGAAGCCACTTTAGTTCAATGATTTAAAGCGGGCGCTTTAAATCATTGAACTGTGGGGCCAGAGTCCTGCTGCCGCCACCCGATTTCGTCCCCTATCCCCGTTTTATAGTTACATGTCACTGTCACTGTCGCTGCCCGATTCCCTCCCTGTCCTCGGGTTGCATGTCCCGCCGATGCACGATTCCCTCACAGTCCTCGGGTTGCATGTCCCACCAATGCCAGATTCCATCCTGGTGTCCGTGCTCTTTATTGTCCTTCAGTGTCATTATCTGTCACTGTGTGTCACGCACTGACTGACGAGTGATGTTGCGTTGAGGACGCCACTTGTGCGCGGCGCAAAGTGACAGATAAGGATTCTGCAGGACCATAAAGAGCGCGGTCACCAGAATGGAATCTGGCATTGGCGGGACATGCAACCCGAGGACGGTGAGGGAATCGGGCATCGGCGGGACATGCAACCCGAGGACGGTGAGGGAATCGTCAGAACATGCAACCCAAGGGCGGTGAGGGAATCGGGCAGAGGCGGGACAGTGACAGTAACATGTAACTATAAAACGGGGGATAGGGGACGGAATCAGGCAGCGGCAGGACTAAGGCCCCACAGAAGCCGCCTCAGTTCAATGATTTAAAGTGCCCGCTTTAAATCATTGAACTAAAGTGGCTTCTGCGGGGCCAGAAACTGATTCATTGAGGTATACCAACTCACACATGCACCCTCATTTTAACAAGGATATTTGGGTTAAAAAAAAACAACTTTTTTACCCAAATTTCCTTGGTAAAATGAGGGTGCGTGTTATAGGCCGGTGCGTGGTATACCGCGATAAATACGATATCTAGTCATCGGTATCATTTTAATCGTATTGACCCACAGAATAAAGAACATGTCATTTTTACCGTGAAGTATACAGTGTGAAAACAAAACCCTCCAAAATGTGCAAAATTGGGGTTTTCATTTAAATTTCCTCCCGAAAAATATTTTTTTTTTGGGTTCGCCATACATTTTATAATAAAATGAGAGGTTTCATTACAAAGTACAATTGGTCACGCCAAAAACAAGCCCTTATATTGGTCTGTAGATGGAAATATAAAAGAGTTATGGATTTTAGAAGGCGAGGAGGAAAAAATGAAAACGCTAAAATAAAATTGGCCTGGTCCTTAAGGTTAAAATGGGCTTGGTCCTTAAGGGGTTAAAGGAGATGTCTCATGCAGAACTATTTTCTGCCATTATGGCCAAGCTACCAGAATATAAAACAAACAGGCAGTGTGATAGCCGGGGCTCAAAGCATGACACTGTCGCTCAGCCTTGCACCACCCAAGAAGGGACATCGCTGAGGCCAGCGATTAGCTGAGCCGCAGTGTGACCCGTTGACCACGGGCAACCAAGAAGAAAGCAGCAGTGGGGGACCAGATTGGCAAAACAGGGACACAGAGGAAGCGGCGGCAGGAGAGTCCATTTTGTTGTTTTATACTCTGGCAGCACGGGCATAACATCAGAAAATTGTTCTGCATAAGAAGCAGTGGTCAACACCCCCCCCTCGAAGCATCTCTACAAAATGCTGTATCTCTGGCTCTCCACAGAAATGCATGTAGGGGGCGTGTTGGCCACCGCTTCCTGCCGTGTTTAACATTGCTACTTTCATGCAGAGAGCCAGGGTGCCGAACAGGAGATTGTGGGGTCTGACCCTCCACAATCAGACACTTAGCCCCTATCTTTTGGAGAGGGGATAAATTGTCCACAGTACTCCTTTAATACATTTTTGGACTGCTGGAAGAGTTAAGCCTTAGGCTGCATTAATAAATTAGAGGCTGTAATAAACAACATATGTATTTGTATAAGTGAAGTTGTCCGTGGTAATATGGCAATGCCACTGTGACTGTTCATAGTTTCAAACTAATTAAATGTATTTGATAAATATTTTACTTCTTTGAATAAAACTGTATCTTTTCTAGAAGGATTTTAACCTAGCTTAATCCCTATAGTCTTGCATGCTTCACTGGCCACCATTTTGCAATGTCAAGCGCATACAGTGCACAGACCAAAATGTATACTATACACATGTATGTCCTATAGGTTTGGTGCTGTGTGTCAATGGCTACTGTTATGTATATGTTATGCTTTAGGTATAGTTATTTTCATGTCACTGCAATACTGAGAAGTTAACTTTTCTAATGTTTATTTAAAAAAAAAAAAAAAAAAAAGGCCTTTCCTTTATTATTAATTTATATACCGTATATATTTATTTATATGTACACACACACACATAAAAAAAAAGAGAGGAATACAGACAAAGAAGGGACAGCAGAGAAACAGAAAGACAGAAATATATAGACAACAAATTTAGGGGAAACCCCCCAAAGGGGTACCCTAAACTAGTAACCCCCCAAAAACCAATAATTAAAAATTCACTTTTTATTAACTTCTAAAATTGAATGACTTATACGGTGATGTGTATCACAAATGTGTGTAAGTACCACACTGCTTAAAATTACAGGATCCGTCTAGCACATCTGGGAAGGGACAGAAAGAGACAGAAACAGAAAGAGACAGAAAGCGACAGAAAGAGAGAGACAGAAAGAGAGAGACAGAAAGAAAGAGAGAGACAGAAAGAAAGAGAGAGACCGAGACAGAAAGAAAGAGAGAGACAGAGACAGAAAGAGACAGAGACAGAAAGAGAGAGACAGAGACAGAGACAGAAAGAGAGACAGAGACAGAAAGAGACAGAGACAGAAAGAGAGAGAGACAGAAAGAGAGAGAGACAGAAAGAGAGAGAGACAGAAAGAGAGAGAGACAGAAAGAGAGAGAGACAGAAAGAGAGAGAGACAGAAAGAGAGGGAGACAGAAAGAGAGAGAGACAGAAAGAGAGAGAGACAGAAAGAGAGAGAGACAGAAAGAGAGAGATAGAGAGACAGAGACAGAAAGAGAGAGAGAGAGAGAGAGAGAGAGAGAGAGACAGAAAGGGACAGAAAGAGACAGAAACAGAAAGGGACAGAAACAGAAAGAGACAGAAAGAGACAGAAAGATTTGAACCACAAGAGAAAATCTGATATTTACTCATATTTATTTAGAAACTCAACCAATAAGGCATAGATATTTTAAAATGTAACTTTTACTAGATTCTTGCAAAAAAACAAAACAAAAAAAAAACAACGACAGTGAAATATACAATAAATAATAACGTGAATACGACATAGACAAAGATATCCTCAGCAATTCTCTAGAAACGATATTGCTTGTACAATGAGAGCTTGATATCAGCCTATTGGCTAAAGTAGGAAGGGGATACAGGTGAATACCATAAAAAGTAAATTTCCCCACCTAACCTAAACACCCTAACCCTAACTATTATAAGTGTGGATGGGGGAGGGTTATAATTATACCACTATCAAATGTAAATCAAAGTTGTAGTAGCATGTGTAAATTTCTCATACTTCTTTTTCCTACGTGTTTCTCCCATCTTGTGTGAGTGGGTTCATCAGGGTTGAAGGAGAAATTATGAACAAGATACTGTATAGATAATATTTTTAAGATGCGCTGAAGAAGAAGTAAAGGATAATAGAGAGATAACTGTTAGAAATGTTATCGGTCACACTGTCAAGGTCATTGTCATTCCCCTTCTTACTTTAGCCAATAGGCTGATATCAAGCTCTCATTGTACAAGCAATATCGTTTCTAGAGAATTGCTGAGGATATCTTTGTTTGTCTTATTCACTTTATTATTTATTGTATATTTCACTGTCCTTGTTGTTTTTTTTTTTACAAGAATCTAGTAAAAGTTACATAAAATATCTATGACTTATTGGTTGAGAGACAGAAACAGAGAAGGAGACCAGAGACACAGACAGAGACCAGAGACAGAGACCAGAGACAGAGACCAGAGACAGAGACCAGAGACAGAGACCAGAGACAGAGACCAGAGACAGAGACCAGAGACAGAGACCAGAGACAGAGACCAGAGACAGAGACCAGAGACAGAGACCAGAGACCCAGACCAGAGACCCAGACCAGAGACCCAGACCAGAGACCCAGACCAGAGACCCAGACCAGAGACCCAGACCAGAGACCCAGACCAGAGACCCAGACCAGAGACCCAGACCAGAGACCCAGACCAGAGACCCAGACCAGAGACCCAGACCAGAGACCCAGACCAGAGACACAGACCAGAGACACAGACCAGAGACACAGACCAGAGACACAGACCAGAGACACAGACCAGAGACACAGACCAGAGACACAGACCAGAGACACAGACCAGAGACACAGACCAGAGACACAGACCAGAGACACAGAGAGACAGACCAGAGACACAGAGAGACAGACAAAGACACAGAGAGACAGACAAAGACACAGAGAGACAGACAAAGACACAGAGAGACAGACAAAGACACAGAGAGACAGACAAAGACACAGAGAGACAGACAAAGACACAGAGAGACAGACAAAGACACAGAGAGACAGACAGACAAAGACACAGAGAGACAGACAGACAAAGACACAGAGAGACAGACAGACAAAGACACAGAGAGACAGACAGACAAAGACACAGAGAGACAGACAGACAAAGACACAGAGAGACAGACAGACAGACAAAGACACAGAGAGACAGACAGACAAAGACACAGAGAGACAGACAAAGACACAGAGAGACAGACAAAGACAAAGAGAGACAGACAAAGACACAGAGAGACAGACAAAGACACAGAGAGACAGACAAAGACACAGAGAGACAGACAAAGACACAGAGAGACAGACAGACAAAGACACAGAGAGACAGACAGACAAAGACACAGAGAGACAGACAGACAAAGACACAGAGAGACAGACAGACAAAGACACAGAGAGACAGACAGACAAAGACACAGAGAGACAGACAGACAAAGACACAGAGAGACAGACAGACAAAGACACAGAGAGACAGACAGACAAAGACACAGAGAGACAGACAGACAAAGACACAGAGAGACAGACAGACAAAGACACAGAGAGACAGACAGACAAAGACACAGAGAGACAGACAGACAAAGACACAGAGAGACAGACAGACAAAGACACAGAGAGACAGACAGACAAAGACACAGAGAGACAGACAGACAAAGACACAGAGAGACAGACAGACAGAGACAAAGACACAGAGAGACAGACAGAGACAAAGACACAGAGAGACAGACAGAGACAAAGACAGAGAGAGACAGACAGACAGAGACAAAGACAGAGAGAGACAGAGACAAAGAAAGGCAGGCAGACAGAAGAGAAAGAAAGGAAGACAGAAGAGAAAGAAAGGCAGACAGAAGAGAAAGAAAGGCAGACAGAAGAGAAAGAAAGACAGAAGAGAAAGAGACTGAGAGACAAAGGCAAAGACAGGCAAAGACAGAGACAGACAGAAGAGAAAGAGACAGAAGAGAGAGAGGGAAAGAGACAGAGAGAGAGACAGAGACACAGAGAAAGACAGAGAAAGAGAGGAATATCCTACACATGTCTTTTTCTCCTCATGTTTTATAAGGTTCTCACATTTTGCAAAGGCGGTCACATTTTGCCCTACTAGTTTATCAATGAGTTTTGTGTTTGTTTAGTAGGAAGAAGTGTTCAGTAAACTGTAACATCGAAATTCAGTAATATTTAATACATAAAACTTAAAGGTTTCTTCTATTCATGCTTGTTAAAAAGAACACAAAATTGACCTTCGATTCTGCTTACCTGGGCTTGCAGTGCTCATACCCAGGTGAGTTAGATTTGTTGCAAGATTGCCAGTACTGTTGGAATTTGTCAGAGTTGGGAATGTAGACTCCTCAGGGTCTAACGGAATTGGTAATGGAGATGGGAAGTGGATGTTTGTCAGATCAGGCAGAGAACCTCCTGTGTTATGTGCAGCAGGGACAAGGCTTGTATTGTTCTCTTGTTCATTTGAAGGGTAAATGCTTTAATAATAAAGAAATAAAGAAAAATTATCATACAAATTTCTACACAACAGATACAAAATGATTAATTTTCTTAGATAAAAAGAGAAAAAATCACTAAACATGATGACAATGTTAGACCTGAACATCAGTAATGCCTTAATTATATATAAGCGCAAAGGAAAAAATGACACCCACACACTAAAAGACCTTGAAAATGGAATATAAAATAAAAGCTAGCAACATGGGGCCTTGTTTATCAAAACTAAATTTTTAAAAGAAAAAAAAAAAAACTTTGTTGCTGTAGCAACTATTCCAAGAACAGCTTTCGTTTTTTAAATTGCTGAAGTAAAATGAAAGAGGCACTGTGATTTAAAATAAATGGTCTAAAAATAAAACTTTTGGTTCCTGGTTCTGCTTATCCGACACAGGTAGGTTAGTGTTAGGTCCCGTACCACTTGAGAAACCTTGGCATTGGTGTGCGGGCTCAGGTTTGTCCTTCATATAAGGATATACTGGCTAATGTCTCAATTTTACATCAGTTTTGAGGGTTAGTTAATGCCATTGTTTACATATACCACAGTGGTGAACCTATATTGTGGTCCACAAATGCAGGACCTCCACCCCAGCGTAGGGGCACAACTGCACTTGGGGTTGAGGACTGCCTGCCGTTTCAGATCACGTCAATGTAGTTTAATTTTAAAATTTTACGCATCCACACGTTTATCTGGTGTAGGATGCTATTGTGGTACATGTGATCGTCTGCAGGCATATTGTATGCATATTATGCTGGTGATCGCCCTTAGCAATGGACCACAAGTGGAGGACCTCAACGTAGGAGCACAACTGCACTTGGGGTTGAGTACTTCCTGCTATTTCAGACCACGTCAATGTAAGCCGTTTAATGTTTAGTGTATTTAATGACAGTGGTCCCTCAAGTCACAATATTAATTGGTTCCAGGATGACCTTTGTAAGTTTAAATCATAGTATGTTAAGACGAAAACTCTAGAAATAAGTGGATAACTATAAAGCAAGTCCTTACATATAAAAGAAAGAGCCGTCAGAAGCTGTAAATCACTGATAGTGTAGAGGACAGGAGCTTCTTCAGGGTTCTGTACAGTACAAAAATGATGGCTAACAAAATTAAAAGAATGAAATCCAGAATATTATGTGCAGAAGTTTTTATGTTCTGTATAAGGGCATTGAAACAGAAGTTGGTCATGAGTGAACAACACATCCCTAGGCACAATAACAAGATTGTGGTCAGAATTACAAAGCAGAAACTCTTTATACATTAGCAATGGCAACACTTAGGCCGGGTTCACACTACGGAATTTCGGTCGGACATTCCTGTGCAGCAGAACCCCATTGCTAGCAATGGGATTCTGCTCCACAGTGCACACTGCAGGAGTTTCTGGCTGGAATTTCCGGCCAAAAAATTCCTATCTAAAAATTCAGCCAGAACATTGAACTTGCTGAATGTTCTAGCGGAATCTGTGCCGCAGACATTGCCACCTATCGGGATGGAATAACCGCAAGCAGATTCTCCGGCGATAACCTGGCCTAAGAATTCAAACCATTGGTTCTAAAATATGAAATTAACCTTTACACTGGAAACAACAGCTTGAAATTCTAATTTACAGTGAGAATGTGTTCACCAAAGTCATTAAAAACATGGAGATCATGACCAAAGAGATATTGGTAAATGGCCACCCAAACCGTGGTATCCCAGATTAGATAGAATGGTACTATATTTTTCAATGAAAAAAACAACAGAATGTTTCCATGGTCCTCAAGGTATCACCATTTATAACATCTTTCACAGCTAATTTGGAGTGCAGTAATCTTATTCCTGGAAGGGACAAGAAATTAAAAAAAACTATTGGTCTCTGAGACCAAAAACACATAGTAAATAATATAAGATCCATAATATATAAATTTCACTAAGGGAAAGAAAACATCCGATTTTCCAGAATCCACTAGGTGGTGTGCATTAGTGGTGTAGGGGTGCTAAATTTAGTTATAGTTATAACTTGTAGAGCCATGGAATTAACCCCTTAAGGACTCAGCCCATTTTGGCCTTAAGGACTCAGACAATTTAATTTTTACGTTTTCATTTTTTCCTCCTCGCCTTCTAAAAATCATAACTCTTATATTTTCATCCACAGACTAGTATGAGGGCTTGTTTTTTGCGCGACCAGTTGTCCTTTGTAATGACATCACTCATTATATCATAAAATGTATGGCGCAACCAAAAAACACTATTTTTGTGGGGAAATTAAAACGAAAAACGCAATTTTGCTAATTTTGGAAGGTTTTGTTTTCACGCCGTACAATTTCTGGTAAAAATGACATGTGTTCTTTATTCTGAGGGTCAATACAATTAAAATGATACCCATTATTATATACTTTTATATTATTGTTGCGCTTAAAAAAAATCACAAACTTTTTAACCAAATTAGTACGTTTATAATCCCTTTATTTTGATGACCTATAACTTTTTTATTTTTCCGTATAAGCGGCGGTATGGGGGCTCATTTTTTGCGCCATGATCTGTACTTTTTTTTGATACCACATTTGTATATAAAAAACTTAATACATTTTTTATAATTTTTTTTTTAATAAAATGTATTAAAAAAGTAGGAATTTTGGACTTTTTTAATTTTTTTTCGTTCACGCCGTTCACCGTACGGGATCATTAACATTTTATTTTAATAGTTCGGACATTTACGCACGCGGGGATACCAAATATGTCTATAAAAAATGTTTTTTACGCTTTTTGGGGGTAAAATAGGAAAAAACGGACGTTTTACTTTTTTATTGGGGGAGGGGATTTTTCACTTTTTTTTTACTTTTACTTTTACATTTTTTTACATTTTTTTTTACACTTGAATAGTCCCCATAGGGGACTATTCATAGCAATACCATGATTGCTAATACTGATCTGTTCTATGTATAGGACATAGAACAGATCAGTATTATCGGTCATCTTCTGCTCTGGTCTGCTCGATCACAGACCAGAGCAGGAGATGCCGGGAGCCGGACGGAGGAAGGAGAGGGGACCTCCGTGCGGCGTTATGAATGATCGGATCCCCGCAGCAGCGCTGCGGGCGATCCGATCGTTCATTTTAATCGCGAACTCCCGCAGATGCCGGGATCTGTATTGATCCCGGCACCTGAGGGGTTAATGGCGGACGCCCGCGAGATCGCGGGCGTCGGCCATTGCCGGCGGGTCCCTGGCTGCGATCAGCAGCCGGGATCAGCCGCGCATGACACGGGCATCGCTCCGATGCCCGCGGTTATGCTTAGGACGTAAATGTACGTCCTGGTGCGTTAAGTACCACCTCACCAGGACGTACATTTACGTCCTGCGTCCTTAAGGGGTTAAAGGGCTGCTCCTGGGAAGTTAAATATAAAAATGCCCCAAAGCGACCACAATACCTGTTGTTATGTGTACCCTGTAGTTATCCATGAGGTTTTGGCAGCTCCTATGGCCCCTCTAGTCTCCTAAATATTCTTTCTCCTTGCTTGCAGCACAGACTACAACTCCCAGAAGTCAATGCAGCTCTGTGTAATGGCTGCCAGCCAATTGCTTTTACTATCTGTGTGCATGCTGTGTTGTCAGCTGTACATTTCTTTTCTTTTAAATTATACTTCCCCGAGCAATAAATCATGCCATGCTCTGAATGGCAGCAGTCAGTGATAAGATCTACAACAGGAATGTAGAGCAGCTTTGTGTGTAGCATTATGTGCTGAGTTGTGACTGAGAATCTTCACTGAGCTTCTCTCACCAGAAAGCTCCTCCCACAGGGAGTGGACGGGAAGGAGAGCTGTGGCTGTGAAGCCCGAAATCACATGGTTTTGTCTTTGCGTAAACCCCTCACTGAGACCTAGCCCCCCCTCCCACCCTCCTGCATGATAAGCAGGATCAGATTATGTCGTCCTCTCACTCCCTGCATGTAAATGACAGCTGAAAGGGGGAACCTGCTTTCCATAGCTAATGAATGATATTTAGACAATAAAAATAGGCTGGTGAGAGGGAAAGGATGGGCTATGGGTTTAGTTCCCCGGAGTACCCCTTTAAGGTTACCCACAATGAGTTATGGCACACCGAGTTATGGCTTAGACAAACTGTACTTTAAAAAGACACTTCATTTTACCATGAAATGTCCTGCAAAACATAAAAAACAATGTGGGCTGAAAAAGAAAAAAAAAAAAAAAAAAAAAAAAACACTGACATGATAAAATTTGTTGTGTTTTCCGACTTTAAAAAAATAAAAAATGCAATAAATTGCCATATTCTGACACCTATAACTTCTTTACTTTTTGTCTGTGTAGCATTATGATGGCTCATTTTTTGACGCTGTGACCTGTAGTTTTCATTGGAACCATTTTGTGTCAATGGGACTTTTTGATCACTTTATTAAATTTTTCTGGGATGTGATGTTACCAAAAATTTATATAAAAGGTTATATTTTAACAGTTCGGACATTTCTGCAGTGGCGATATCAAATATGTTTGCTTTTTTGTTAATCCCTTAACCCATTCCATAACTAATGAGGGGAACATGATACAGGGCCGTAAGTCGGCTGGAAGATGCTCAGCAGCTAATACCTGTCAGTAATGACGGACATTGGAGTTCTCCCCAATGTCCGTCAGTTAAATGACTAAATGCCATTATGAACAGCTGTAAATAATATTTTAAAGGTGTTATCCAGAAAGAGAAAAAAAAGAAATTAGCTGTTTTTCTATTCCTGGATAATCTCTTAAATGCCAGTAATCCCTGGTGTCTAGTGGTTCCACCAGCACCCTTACAATGTTGCTGGGGAAGCCCAGGGCATGGATCAGCGATTGCTGCAGCTTGCCTTTGGCACAGGTAACATACATCAATGTAATGCAATGGCAATACATTGATCTATGCAAGATATCTAATGATTGCCTAAAATAGGCCCCTGGAGAAATGTAGAGGGCAGAAAAATGTTATAAAAATTTAAGAACCCCCCCCCCTCCCCCAATAAATATGTATTTGGTATCACCACACATGTAATTGTCCGAACTGTTAAATTACCGTATTTATCGGCGTATAACACGCACTTTTTAGGCTAAAATTTTTAGCCTAAAGTCTGTGTGCGTGTTATACGCCGATACACCCCCAGGAAAGGCAGGGGGAGAGAGGCCGTCGCTGCCCGCTTCTCTCCCCCTGCCTTTCCTGGGGTCTAGAGCGCTGCTGTCGGCCCTTTTCACCCCCTGGTTATCGGTGCCGCTGCCCGTTCTGTCTCCCTGACTATCGGCGCCGATAGCCAGGGGGAGAGAAGCGGCGCCGACAGCCAGGGGGAGAGAAGGGGCAGCGGCACCCATTGCCGGCGCCGCTGCCCCGTTGCCTCCCCCCATCCCCGGTGGCATAATTACCTGAGTCCGGTCCGCGCTGCTCCAGGCCTCCGTCGTGCGTCCCCGGCGTCATTGCTATGCGCTGAACGGCGCGGCGCATGACGTCAGAGCGCCGCGCCGTGCATAGCAACGACGCTGGGGACGCACGACGGAGGCCTGGAGCAGCGCGGACCGGACTCAGGTAATTATGCCACCGGGGATGGGGGGAGGCAACGGGGCAGCGGCGCCGGCAATGGGTGCCGCTGCCCCTTCTCTCCCCCTGGCGCCGATAACCAGGGGGTGAAAAGGGCCGACAGCAGCGCTCTAGACCCCAGGAAAGGCAGGGGGAGAGAAGCGGGCAGCGACGGCCTCTCTCCCCCTGCCTTTCCTGGGGGTATATCAGGGTATACACGCACACACACGCACCCTCATTTTTTCATGAATATTTGGGTAAAAAACTTTTTTTACCCAAATATCCTTGGTAAAATGAGGGTGCGTGTTATAGGCCGGTGCGTGGTATACCCCAATAAATACGGTACTACTTTCCTGATCCCACACGGTCGATGGCGTACACACACACACAAAAAAAAAAAAATCAACCAAACACAAAAGCTACAGATTTTTGATCATCCCAGAAAAAGGAAATAAAAAATGCTTTCATTAGAAAATTTTCAATATTTCATACTGAAAAAGCCAGTCAAACTACTGTCCCCCTGCCTGCTTGGACACATACTAGTCCTGCTGTGTCCATGCGTCATCACCTACATCATGGACACACTTCCTTGACCGACAGGAAAATCCTCCCACTGTCAGCTTGTGTCCCACTACTGTCAGTGAGGAAAAGCTGGGAGTTGTAGGTTTGCTAATGCTAGGGGAGATGTGAGAAAACAGCCTACTGAGGGAGGGGGCGGAGAACTGCACAGTGAGGCCGCGCCCCCTTCCTTTGAGAGGAATTCAGACTAGTGAGCTAAATTAAAAGTGTAATAAAAAAAATAAAGGCGCTAGAAATATAAAAATTTTATGTACATAGTGAGGATTAGGTACTGAGTGATATTAAAAAAATATTTTTTGGTTGGATCTAACGGGTACGCTTTAAGGACAAAGCCCATTTGGGCCTTAAAGAGGTACTCCGCACCCCTAGACATCTTATCCCCTATCCAAAGGACAGGGGATAATATGTCAGATCGCCAGGGTCCCGCTGCTGGGGGCCCCCGGGATCTCAGCTGCTGCACCCACCTGTACGGCTTCCACCTCACACCGGCAATGCTGGAGGCTTCGGAGCCCGACCACAATGGCGGACGAACGCGATGTCACGGCTCCACCCCGTGTGACGTCACGCCCCGCCCCCTCAATGCAAGTCTATGGGAGGGGGCGTGACGGACCTGTATATGAATTTTTATTGAAATTTCATAGGTTCATCATGTTTTTATGTGCTAAGCAAAATCTACAGAGGCTCAGCGTGGCAAACAAGAAACCCTCCCCCCAAAATGACCCTATTTTAAAAACTAGATCCCTCAAGGTATTTACACCAAGGGACACATTGAGTATTTTAACCCCTTAAGGACCAGGTCAATTTTCACTGTAGGACCAGAGCATTTTTTGCACATCTGACCACTGTCACTTTAAACATTAATAACTCTGGAATGCTTTTACCTTTCATTCTGATTCCAAGATTGTTTTTTCTTGATATATTCTACTTTATGTTAGTGGTAAAATTTTGTCGATACTTGCATCATGTCTTGGTGAAAAATTCCAAAATTTGATGGAAAAAATGAAAAATGTAGCATTTTTCTAACTTTGAAGCTCTCTGCTTGTAAGGAAAATAGACATTCCAAATAAATTTTGATTCACAAATACAATATGTCTACTTTATGTTTGCATCATAAAGTTGACATGTTTTTACTTTTGGAGGACATCAGAGGGCTTCAAAGTTCAGCAGCAATTTTCCAATTTTTCACAAAATTTTATAAATCGGAACATGGACCAGTTCAGGTTTGAAGTGGATTTGAAGGGCTTTCTTATTAGAAATACCCCACAAATGACCCCATTCTAAAAACTGCCCCCCTAAAAAGTATTCAAAATGACATTCAGTAAGTGTGCTAACCCTTTAGGTGTTTCAAAGGAATAGCAGCAAAGTGAAGGAGAAAATTCAAAATCTTCATTTTTTACACTCGCATGTTCTTGTAGAACCAGTTTATGAATTTTTACAAGGAGTAAAAGAAGAAGAATGCTCTCAAATTTTCAAACCCAATTTCTCTTGAGTAAGGAAATACCTCATATGTGTATGTCAAGTGTTCAGCGAGCGCAGTAGAGGGCTCAGAAGGGAAGGAGCGACAGTGGGATTTTGGAGAGTGAGTTTTTCTGAAATGGTTTTTGGGGGGCATGTCACATTTAGGAAGCCCCTATGGTGCCAGAACAGCAGAAAAAAAAACACATGGCATACCATTTTGGAAACTACACTCCTCAAGGCATGTAACAAGGGGTCCAGTTAGCCTTAACACCCCACAGGTGTTTGACCACTTTTCGTTAAAGTCGGATGTGTAAATGAAAAAAACAGTGCAGTTTTTTTCCCAAATTTACCATTTTTTATAAAGGGTAATGGGAGAAAATGCTCCCCAAAATCTGTAACCCCAAATACCCCATGTTAGGACGTAAAATGCTCTGCAGGCGAACTACAATGCTCAGAAGAGAAAGTCACATTTGGCTTTTGGAAAGAAAATTTAGCTGAAATAGTTTTTGGGGGGCATGTCGCATTTAGGAAGCCCCTATGGTGCCAGAACATGGCATACTATTTTGGAAATTACACCCCTCAAGGAACGTAATAAGGGGTACAGTGAGCCTTAACACCTCACAGGTATTTCACGACTTTTTGTTAAAGTTGGATGTGTAAATGAAAAAATAATAATTTCACTAAAATTATTTCACTAAATTTTTTCCCAAAATTTTACAAGGGATAATAGGAGAAAATGACCCTCAAAATTTGTAACCCCATTCCTTCTGAGTATGGAAATACTCCATGTGTGGACGTCAAGTGCTCTGCGGGCAAACTAGAATGCTCAGAAGAGGAGGAGCACCATTGAGCTTTTGGAAAGAGAATGTTTGGAATGGAAGTCAGGGGCCATGTGCGTTTACAAAGCCCCCTGTGGTGCCAGAACAGGGGGGCTTGTTTCTTATTTTCCCTTGTGAAAATGAAAAATTTAGGGTAACAACAGCATTTTAGTGAAAACATTTTTTTTCTTCATTTTCCCCTACAACTTTAACGAAAATTCGGCAAACACCTGTGAGGTGTTAACGCTCACTATACTCCTTGTTATGTTCCGTGAGGGATGTAGTTTCTAAAATGGGGTCATATGTGGGCATTTCTTTTTTTGCGTTTATGTCAGGAACACTGTAAAATCAGCCACCCCTGTCCAAATCACCAATTTAGACCTCAAATGTACATAGTGCGCTCTCACTCCTGGGCCTTGTTCTGCACCCGCAGAGCATTTTGCGCCCACATATGGGGTATTTCCGTACTCAGGAGAAATTGCGTTACAAATTTTGGTGGTCTTTTTTTGCTTTTACCTCTTGTGAAAATAAAAAATATGGGGCAACACCAGCATGTTAGTGTAAAAAAATAAAAAAAATGTTACACTAATAGCCTGGTGTAGACCCCAACTTTTCCTTTTCATAAAGGGTAAACGGAGAAAAAGCCCCCCAAAATTTGTAGTGCAATTTCTCCCGAGTACGGAAATACCCCATATGTGGCCCTAAACTTTTTCCTTGGAACTACAACTCCCAGCATGTACTGACAGACCGTGCATGCTGGGAGTTGTACTTTTGCAACAGCTGGAGGCACACTGGTTGGAAAACCTTCAGGTTCTGTTACCTAACTCAGTATTTTCTGACAAATGTGCTTACAGCTGTTGCAAAACTACAACTCCCAGCATGTACTGATCGCTGAAGCTGGAGGTACGCAACTACAACTCCCAGCATGCCGAGACAGCTGTTTGGGCATAATGGGATTTGCAGTTTTGCAACATCTGTTGGGCTACAGTTCAGAGACCACTGCACAGTGATCTCCAAACTGTAGCCCTCCAGCTGTTGCAAAACTACAAATCCCAGCATGCCCAAACAGCTGTCTGGGCATGCTGGGATTTGTAGTTTTGCAACAGCTGGAGGGCTCAGACTGTAGCCCTCCAGATGTTGCTAGGCAACTCACTGGCTTCCGTAGGATCCAGGGAGCCAGCCGCACGACAGCGCCGCCCGCCGATCACTGCTCACTGCCACCAGATGGCTAAGTGGACTTCGGTGCCGGTCCTCCTCGATTTCCCCGTTATGCCCCGCCAATTGTGGGTGGGCAGAACGGGGAAACCGAACGTTAACTCCCCTGCCCCCAATCTTCTATTGGTCGTTGCTTCTAGATGACCAATAGCAGGGAGAGGAGGGGTTGCACCCCTGCCACCTCACTCCTATCCCTTCAGTCTTGGACAACCCCGATCCCCCTTGTTTTCCGGGTCACCATAGACCCAAATGACCCGGAATCGGTGCAAATTGCCGGTGTGATAGCCGACATTGGGGGGGTCTGATGACCCCCCCTGGGCATTTGTGTGGGGTGACTGCTGATCAATCACCCCAGTCACCCCACCGGTCCCCGCCAAGCAGGGACCGAAATTCCCACGGACGTACGCGTACGTCCTTGGTCCTTAACTACCAGGAAGCTTAGAGGTCCTTAAGGGGTTAATGCCATTTTTTGCAGGAATTTTCGCAAATTAAGGGGGAAATTCATCAAGACTTTTGCTGAGGAAAAGTTGACCGGTTGCCCATTGCATCCAATTAGATCACTTGTTTCATTTTTGAAAATGCCTCTTAAAAATAAAAAGAAGCGATCTGATTGGTTGCTATGGGAAACTGGTCAACCTTTCCTCTGCACAATTTCCCCCACAAGTGTACAAAATTGAAACTCCCCTTTTTTCAAAAATACATTATTATTATAAATTTGTAAATAGCTTCTGAAATTAAGGAAAAGCAAACCAAATTTTATTACGCTGTTTGTCCCGTGTTAGGCAATCCCCCCTCAGGCTATATTTGGCTGCTTTGAAATAGCGTCATTTGGCTTTCAAAAAACCATTTTAGGCTGAATAAATTATAAGCTGCACTCAATGCCTGCAAAGGATTTTAGTGGTCTGAACGATACTGCATTCCTCGAAGTGACCCCACTTTGGAAAATACACCCTATATGGAATTCATCTAGGGAAGCAGTGAGTACTTTGTAATAAATCCAACAGCACGGTAAGGACTCAAAGTCAGAGTAAAAGATTAAATTTTTTTCCCCACAAAAGCATAATTTGTGGGACATATTTTTTGTAAAGAGCTTCGGAAATTGAACAGATGTGCTCCAAATTTTATTACGTTGTTAGGCAATAACTCGATTTAGGCTATATTTTGTTGCTTGGCCACATGGTTGGACCCAGAAGCAAAGGCTTTCAGGACATCATATGAATTATGCACCCCAAGAAGTTACCCCATGTGGACCCCAAGATTTTTATTTTTTTATATCTAAGAAAGAAATAAGTATGTATTAGATGGACCGGGGACACCTCTCATTGGTCCTTGGTCGTCAAGCAGTTATGTGTAGCTGTCTGAGAATACTGCAGTTCATGGTGGATATTTCCGTCATGTTGCAGCAATAAGCACCCGCTCCCGATGAATATATATTCATAATTGGGTGTGAAAAAAAAAAAATTCTATTAAAATAAATTATTTTGTTGGGGGGCACGTTTGTAGGCCTCATTCATACTGCTAATCTGACAGTACACAATGGTGTAGTCTGCTGCACTATTTTGTTCCACGAAATTAGCGTATACAATGGTCCCTCAAGTTACAATATTAACTGGTTCCAGGATGACCATTGTATGTGGAAACCAGTGTATGTTGAGACCATAACTCTATAAAAATCTGGTCATTTATCATGAAGCCACCAAAAAGGCATCCAAAAATAGGAAAAAGTAAGGGTTAACCCTTTAAGGACGGAGCCCATTTTCACCTCTAGGACGAAGCCCTTTTTTGCAAATCTGACCACTGTCACTTTAAACATTAACTCGGGAATGATTTTAGTTATCATTCTGATTCTGAGATTGTTTTTTCGTGACATATTCTACTTTAACATAGTGCTAAATTTTTGTGGTAACTTGCATCCTTTCTTGGTGAAAAATCCCAAAATTTTAAGAAAAAATTAAAAATTTAGCATTTTTCTAACTTTGAAGCTCTCTGCTTGTAAGGAAAATGGATATTCCAAATATTTTTTTTTTTTGGATTCACATATACAATATGTTTACTTTATGATTGCATCATAAAACTGATGAGTTTTTACTTTTGGAAGACACCAGAGGGCTTCAAAGCTCAGCAGCAATTTTCCAATTTTTCACAAAATTTTCAAACTCGCAATTTTTCAGGGACCAGTTCAGGTTTGAAGTGGATTTGAAGGGTCTTCATATTAGAAATACCCCATAAATGACCCCATTATAAAAACTGCACCCCCCCAAAGTATTCAAAATGACATTCAGTAAATGTTTTAACCCTTTAGGTGTTTCACAGGAAAAGCAGCAAAGTGAAGGAGAAAATTCAAAATCTTCATTTTTTACACTCGCATTTTCTTGTAGACCCAATTTTAGAATTTTTACAAGGGGTAAAAGGAGAAAATGTATACTTATATTTGTAGCCCAATTTCTATGTAAAGTGTCTATGTAAAGTGTCTATGTAAAGTGTTCGGCGGGCGCAGTAGAGGGCTCAGAAGGGAAGGAGCGACAAGGGGATTTTAGAGAGTACGTTTTTCTGAAATGGTTTTTGGGGGGCATGTCGCATTTAGGAAGCCCCTATGGTGCCAGAACAGCAAAAAAAAAAAAAACACATGGCATACCATTTTGGAAACTAGACCCCTTGAGGAACATAGCAAGGAATAAAGTGAGCCTTAATACCCCACAGGTGTTTCACGACTTTTGCATATGTAAAAAAAAAAAAAAATTTCACTAAAATGTGGGTTTCCCCCCAAATTTCACATTTTTGCAAGGGTTAATAGCAGAAAAGACCCTCCAAAATTTGTAACCCCATCTCTTCTGAGTATGGAGGTACCCCATAAGTGGACCTGAAGTGCACTGCGGGCGAACTACAATGCTCAGAAGGGAAGCCGTCATATTTGGCTTTTTAAGAGCAAATTTTGCTCGGGGGCATGTCGCATTTAGGACGCCCCTATGGTGCCAGAACAGCAAAATAATCCCCACATGGCATACCATTTTGGAAACTAGACCCCTCACAGAATGTAATGAGGGGTACAGTTTACCCCCCACTAGTGTCTGACAGATCTTTGGAACAGTGGGCTGTGCAAATTTTTCATTTTCACGGACCACTGTTCCAAAGATCCGTCAGACACCTGTGGGGTGTAAATTCTCACTGTACCCCTTATTACATTACGTGAGGGGTGTAGTTTCCAAAATGGGGTCACATGTGGGTGTGTTTTTTTTTGCGTTTGTCAGAACCGCTGTAACAATCAGCCACCCCTGTGAAAATCAGATCAAATGTACATGGCGCACTCTCCCTTCTGGGCCTTGTTGTGCGCCCCCAGAGCACTTTGCGCCCACATATGGGGTATCTCATTACTCGGGAGAAATTGCGTTACAAATTTTGGGGGGCGTTTTTCCCTTTTACCTCTTGTGAAAATGAAAAGTATAGGGCAACACCAGCATGTTAGTGTAAAAATTTAAATTTTTTTACACTAACATGCTGGTGTAAACCCCAACTGTTCCTTTTCATAAGGGGTAAAAGGAGAAAAAGCCCCCCAAAATTTGTAAGGTAATTTCTCCCGAGTACGGCGATACCCCATATGTGACCCTATTCTGTTGCCTTGAAATACGACAGGGCTCCAAAGTGAGAGCGCCATGCGCATTTGAGGCCTGAATTAGGGACTTGCATAGGGGTGGACATAGGGGTATTCTATGACAGTGATTCCCAAACAGAGTGCCTCCAGCTGTTGCTAAACTCCCAGCATGCTTGGACAGTCAACTGCTGGCCACAAATGCTGGGAGTTTTTGTTTTGCAACAGCTGGAGGCTCCATCTTAGAAACACTGCCATACAATACGTTTTTCATTTTTATTGGGGAGGGGGGTGGTGGGGGGGCAGTGTACGTGTGTATATGTAGTGTTTTACTCTTTATTTTATGTTAGTGTAGTGTTTTTAGGTTACATTCACACTGGCGGCAGATTACACTGAGTCTCCCGCTAGGAGTTTGAGCTGCGGCGGAAAATTTGCCGCAGCTCAAATTTGTAGCGGGGAACTCACTGTAATCTGCCGCCAGTGTGAATGTAGCCTGTACATTCACACGGGAGGGGGTCAAAACTACAACTCCCAGCATGCACTGACAGACCATGCATGCTGGGAGTTGTAGTTTTGCAACAGCTGGAGGCACACTGGCTGGAAAACCTTGAGTTAGGTTTGACCTAACTCAGTATTTTCCAACCAGCGTGCCTCCAGCTGTTGCAAAACTACAACTCCCAGCATGTACTGATTGCGGAAGGGCATGCTGGGAGATGTAGTTATGCACTGGCTGGAGGCACGCAAGCACAACTCCCAGCATGCCAAGACAGCCTTATGCTGTTCCTGAATGCTGGGAGTTGTAGTTTTGCAAGATTTAGAGGGGTTCAAGTTGTAAATCACTGTCCAGTGGTCTCAAAACTGTGGCCCTCCAGATGTTGCAAAACTACAACTCGCAGCATGCCCAGACAGCAAACTGCTGTCTGGGCATGCTGAGAGTTGTAGTTTTGCAACATCTGGAGGGCTACAGTTTGAGACCACTTAGTGATCTACAACCTGAACCCCTCTAAATATTGCAAAACTACAAGTCCCAGCATGCCCACACAGCAAACAGCTGTCTGGACATGCTGGGAGTTGTAGTTTTGCAACATCTGGAGGGCCACGGTTTAGAGATCACTGTAAACTGTGGCCCTCCGGATGTTGCTAGGCAACAACTCACCTAGCAGGACCCGGAAGTATTGCCGCCGCCGCCGCATGTGGGGGAGGATCGCGAACGGGGATCCGGGATCCAGGTAGGGACCTTCGGCGCCGACCTTCCCTGGACGGTTCCCCCGTTTTGCCCGGACACCGATAGGTGGGCAAAGCGGGGGAACCGAACTTTAACCCCCCCCTCCGCCGGTCTGCTAACGGTCGGTCGCTCGGCCGACCAATAACAGGGATAGGAGGGGTGGCACCCCTGCCACCAAACTCCTATCCCTTTAGGGGGATCGAGGGTGTCTCGGACACCCCCGATCCCTCTTATTTTCTGGGTCACCGGGTCACCAGTGACCCGTATGACCCGGAATCGCGCAGATCGCAGGTCTGAATTGCGGTCTCAGGACCCCCCTCGGCGATGTGCCGGGATGCCTGCTGTTAGATAACAGCAGTCATCCCGGCCCGATCACCGCTACCGGTGACGCGGCGCTCCCTGAACCCCGCGCCGTACATGTACGTCGCTGTGCGCCCAGTGACACTTCGCGGCGCCGTACATGTACGCCGCTCGTCGTGAAGGGGTTAAAGAATAATCAGTAGATAACTAATATAGATAAAGCAAGTCCTTACATATAAAAGTAAGAAAGAGCTGTTGGAAGATGTAAATCGCTGTCTATGTAGATGACAGGAGCTTCTTCAGGATCCTGTACAGTACAAGTAATGTCCTGAAAAAGTAATGGAGCTGCCCTCACCTGGTGTCCAAAGGAGCAGCTAACTGTGGCAGTTAGTAGTACAGAACATGTAATACCTCCCTGTACTGTAGGGGGCGATACCAGACTGCCAGTCAGTGCATACGCTTCAATCAGAATGGTCATTCTCTGGTAAAACACCTGTATTACTGGTCAGTTCCTCTAGCCATTGACACATTTTACAGATCGGGATTGTCTGTAGCATTGTATGTGGAGTCTGGTTTCAAGTTACAATGGTCCAGAAAAGTCCAATGTATGTTGAGACTAGAGATGAGCGAACTTACAGTAAATTCGATTTGTCACGAACTTCTCGGCTTGGCAGTTGATGACTTATCCTGCATAAATTAGTTCAGCTTTCCGGTGCTCCGGTGGGCTGGGAAAGGTGGATACAGTCCTAGTATAGAGTCTCCTAGGACTGTATCCACGTTTTCCAGCCCACGGGAGCACCTGAAAGCTGAACTAATTTATGCAGGATAAGTCATCAACTGCCGAGCCGAGAAGTTTGTGACGAATCGAATTTACTGTAAGTTCGCTCATCTCTAGTTGAGACCATTGTAAGTTGAGGGATCACTGTACAAAGGGGAAGTGGTCCTAACGGAGTCACTAGGCGCACCTGCGCATAAGTGATTTATCAGTGAAGGGGTATTCCTGGCAAAAAAATCTTATCCCCTATCAAAAGGATAGGGGATAAGATGTCTTATCGCGGGGGCCCGCCGCTGGGACCCCCCGCGATCTCCCTGCAGCAGCCCGCATTCTATGCGTAGCTGCGTCTGAAGTTTCGGAAACCTCCGGGCTTCCGAGACAGGGACGTGACCTCACGCCATGCCCCCTCCATTCATGTCTGTGGAAGGGGGCATTGCGGACGATACGCCACTTCCTATAGAAATGAATGCGGGCTGCTGCAGGGAGATCGCGGGGGGGTCCCAGCAGCGGGGCCCCCGGCGAGCAGACATCTTATCCCCTATCCTTTCGTTTTTGCACGGAATACCCCTTTAAACTCCTAATTAAAATATGTTTAACCCCTTCACGACGAGCGACGTACATGTACGGCGCAGCGAAGTGTCACTTGACGCGGTGAAGTACATGTACGTCGCGGGGGTTCCGGGAGCGCCACGTCACCGGTAGCGGTGATCAGGCCAGGATGACTGCTGTTATCTAACAGCAGGCATCCCAGCACATCGCCGAGGGGGGTCCTGAGACCCCCCCCCATGACCGCGATGGGCGCAAATCGCAGGTCAATTCAGACCTGCGCGATTCCGGGTCATACGGGTCACTGGTTACCCGGAAAATAAGAGGGATTGGGGGTGTCAGAGACACCCTCGATCCCCCTGAAGGGATAGGAGTTTGGTGGCAGGAGTGCCACCCCTCATATCCCTGCTATTGGTCGGCCGAGCGACCGACCGATAGCAGACCGGGGGAGGTGGGGGGTTAAAGTTCGGTTCTCCCGCTTTGCCCACCTATCGGTGTCCGGGCAAAACGGGGGAACTGTCCAGGGGAGGTCGGCGCCGAAGGTCCCTTACCTAGATCCTGCATCCCGGAGCGTGATCCTCCATGCGGGGATCCCCCACGTGCGGCGGGGGCAGCAATACATCCGGGTCCTGCTAGGTGAGTTGTTGCCTAGCAACATCCGAAGGGCAACAGTTTACAGTGGTCTCTAAACCGTGGCCCTCCAGATGTTGCAAAACTACAACTCCCAGTATGCCCAGACAGCTGTTTGCTGTGTGGGCATGCTGGGACTTGTAGTTTTGCAATATTTAGAGGGGTTCAGGTTGTAAATAACTAAGTGGTCTCAAACTGTAGCCCTCCAGATGTTGCAAAACTACAACTCTCAGCATGCCCAGACAGCAGTTTGCTGTCTAGGCATGCTGCGAGTTGTAGTTTTGCAACATCTGGAGGGCCACAGTTTTGAGACCACTGGACAGTGATTTACAACCTGAACCCCTCTAAATCTTGCAAAACTACAACTCCCAGCATTCAGGAACAGCATAAGGCTGTCTTGGCATGCTGGGAGTTGTACTTGCGTGCCTCCAGCCGTTGCATAACTACATCTCCCAGCATGCCCTTCCGCAATCAGTACATGCTGGGAGTTGTAGTTTTGCAACAGCTGGAGGCACACTGGTTGGAAAATACTGAGTTAGGTCATAGAACCTAACTCAAGGTTTTCCAACCAGTGTGCCTCCAGCTGTTGCAAAACTACAACTCCCAGCATGCATGGTCTGTCAGTGCATGCTGGGAGTTGTAGTTTTGACCCCCCTTCCATGTGAATGTACAGGCTACATTCCCACTGGCGGCAGATTACACTGAGTTCCCCGCTTCAAGTTTGAGCTGCGGCAAATTTTTCGCCGCAGCTCAAACTCCTAGCGGGAGACTCAGTGTAATCTGCCGCCAGTGTGAATGTAACCTAAAAACACCACACTAACACAAAATAAAGAGTAAAACACTACATATACACACACGCACACTGCCCCCCTACCACCCCCCTTCCCCAATAAAAATGAAAAACGTATTGTACGGCAGTGTTTCTAAGATGGAGCCTCCAGCTGTTGCAAAACAAAAATTCCCAGCATTTCTGGACAGCTATTGACTGTCCAAGCATGCTGGGAGTTTTACAACAGCTGGAGGCACCCTGTTTGGGAATCACTGGCATAGAATACCCCTTTGTCCACCCCTATGCAAGTCCCTAATTCAGGCATCAAATGCACATGGTGCTCTCAATTTGGAGCCCTGTCGTATTTCAAGGCAACAGAATAGGGTCACATATGGGGTATCGCCGTACTCGGGAGAAATTACCTAACAAATTTAGGGGGGCTTTTTCTCCTTTTACCCCTTATGAAAAGGAACAGTTGGGGTCTACACCAGCATGTTAGTGTAAAAAAATAAACATTTTTACACTAACATGCTGGTGTTGCCCTATACTTTTCATTTTCACAAGAGGTAAAAGGGAAAAACGCCCCCCAAAATTTGTAATGCAATTTCTCCCGAGTACGGAGATACCCCATATGTGGGCACAAAGTGCTCTGGGGGCGCACAACAAGGCCCAGAAGGGAGAGTGCGCCATGTACATTTGAGTTGATTTGCACAGGGGTGGCTGATTGTTACAGCGGTTCTGACAAACGCAAAAAAAAAAAAAACACACCCACATGTGACCCCATTTTGGAAACTACACCCCTCACGGAATGTAATAAGTAGTGCAGGGAGAATTTACACCCCACAGGTGTCTGACGGATCTTTGGAACAGTGGTCCGTGAAAATGAAAAATTTTGCACAGCCCACTGTTCCAAAGATCTGTCAGACACCAGTGGGGGGGTAAATGCTCACTGTACCCCTTATTACATTCTGTGAGGGGTCTAGCTTCCAAAATAGTATGCCATGTGTGTTTTTTTTTTTGCTATCCTGGCACCATAGGGGCTTCCTTAATGCGGTATGCCCCCCGAGTAAAATTTGCTCTCAAAAAGCCAAATATGACGCCTTCTCTTCTGAGCATTGTAGTTCGCCCGCAGTGCACTTCAGGTCCACTTATGGGGTACCTCCTACTCAGAAGAGATGGGGTTACAAATTTTGGGGGGTGGGGGGGTCTTTTCTGCTATTAACCCTTGCAAAAAATCAGAAATTTGGGGGGAAACCCACATTTTAGTGAAAAAAATTTTTTTTTTTTTACATATGTAAAAGTCGTGAAACACCTGTGGGGTATTAAGGCTCATTTTATTCCTTGTTACGTCCCTCAAGGGGTCTAGTTTACAAAATGGTATGCCATGTGTTTTTTTTTTTTTTGCTGTCCTGGCACCATAGGGGCTTCCTAAATGAGACATGCCCCCCGAGTAAAATTTGCTCTCAAAAAGCCAAATATGACTCCTTCTCGTCTGAGCATTGTAGTTCGTCCGCAGTGCACTTCAGGTCCACTGATGGGGTACCTACAAACTCAGAAGAGATGGGGTTAAAAATTTTGGGGGGTCTTTTCTGCTATTATCCCTTTAAAAAATGTGAAATTTGGGGGAAAACCAAAATTTTTGTGAAATTTTTTTTTTTTACATATGCAAAAGTCGTGAAACACCTGTGGGGTATTAAGGTTCACTTTATTCCTTGTTATGTTCCACAAGGGGTTTAGTTTCCAAAATGGTATGCCATGTGTTTTTTTTATTTTTGCTGTTCTGGCACCATAGGGGCTTCCTAAATGAAACATGCCCCATACTTCCTAAACCATTTCAGAAAAACGTACTCTCCAAAATCCCCTAGTCGCTCCTTCGCTTCTGAGCCCTCTACTGCGCCCGCCGAACACTTTACATAGACATATGAGGTATGGGTCACACATACAAGTATACATTTTCTCCTTTTACCCCTTGTAAAAATTCAAAAATTGGGTCTACAAGAAAATGCGAGTGTAAAAAATGAAGATTTTGAATTTTCTCCTTTACTTTGCTGCTTTTCCTGTGAAACACCTAAAGGGTTAAAACACTTACTGAATGTCATTTTGAATACTTTGGGGGGTGCAGTTTTTATAATGGGGTAATTTATGGGGTATTTCTAATATGAAGACCCTTCAAATCCACTTCAAACCTGAACTGGTCCCTGAAGAAATTTTGAGTTTGAAAATTTTGTGAAAAATAGGAAAATTGCTGCTGAACTTTGAAGCTCTCTGGTGTCTTCGTAAAGTAAAAACTCGTAAATGTTATGATGCAATCATAAAGAAGACATATTGTATATATGAATAAAAATTTTTTTATTTGGAATATCCATTTTCCTTACAAGCAGAGAGCTTCAAAGTTAGAAAAATGCAAAATTTTAAATTTTTTCATCAAATTTGGGGATTTTTCACCAATAAAGGATGCAAGTTACCACAAAAATGTACCAATATGTTAAAGTAGAATATGTCACGAAAAAACAATCTCAGAATCAGAATGATAAGTAAAAGCATTCCAGAGTTATTCATGTTTAGACAGTGGTCAGCTTCGTCCTAGAGGTGAAAATGGGCTCCGTCCTTAAGGGGTTAAAAAAAAAGAAGGGGGGGGGGGGTTGGGTGAAATGTATATACTTATATTTATTTATTTTTCTTTGGTTTTCCACACATTTTTAGGCCCCCAAGGGGACTGCCATTAATTGCTGTATGCTAGTGAACTATCAAATCTGTGATATACTACAGTCTGTAGAGCTTTCAGAAGGCCTTTCGGAATATGATTAAGTGACAGGGCTGCTGATGCAATTGCCATTTATTGTGGCAAGAAGAGGGTAACCTGCTGGGATCAAACTAAAGTCCAATGCCAGCAGTTGCAGGAAGGCATCTGCTACAGCACCCACTGCATATAGAGCAGGCCCAGCTCAGAAGCCCACTGTATATTCAATGACTGCCAAAAAAAACAAACAAACACATGTTTAGTATCACTGCATGTGCAACTGTCTTATCTATTAAAATATAGTAGAAATCAAAACAAAAAAAGACAGGTGCGCACCTCGTGCAGATAAACCAGGAGTATAGGAGTGAACAACCAATGGAAATTGGCAGAGCCAACAAGATGGACGCTTACTTGGGAGAGTTATGCTGAGAGCATAACATCTATCGTAGAATATAACAAGATAGGTCGCAGCCTCCTGGTCCCTCAGATGTTTTCTGGTGGAAAATCCGGTGTAGAATCAAATAGTAGAAAAGGTCATCCTAGAAAATGGGACATCACCCGGGCGCAGATCTCTGAGATGCATCATATAGTATTTATTGTATGGGTGCAACGCAAAATTAACAGAGTGTTTCCAGGGGGCGTGGCCTGGCAGCCGAGGTGAATAGCGGCTTTGTAAAAGAGCTCATGCCTTCAGCCTAACCTAGCAACTTTCCATTGCACACTGCTCGAAACCTGCCTAAAAGCTGCCTGATCTCCCGACCATCATGCCCGGAAGAAGAAAGAAGCCTGTAGGCCAGGAAACACTGACTAAATTTAGCTTTACTCAAGGTGAGACCAGGTTGCAAGATGGCACTGTTCGCGCACGCGCATCTTCTCCTCCACTCTCCCAGCCTGGGACAACGGTAACCTCCAGACCCGCTCCTACACTTACACGGTGTTCCCTGTCGGTGCCTTTGTTACATCAAGCTTCTCCGGGTGGTTCTCCTGCTACTGCCAGGTCTCACAGTAGGCCTCCTCTCAGAGTAGTGAAGACCTGCATGCTCAAGGCTCCCCTGCAGGGTCCTAGCATACTGAAGGTGCCTCTCCAGTGCAATCACAGTCACACAGCCCGCTAATACAGAGACCCAGGTATGCATCTTCAGACACTTCTAATATATGTTCCTGGACTATTACTGATAATATACCAGCAGAGGAAGAGGATGCCCTAGGTGCACTAACAGTCTCTGGGGACTCTCTCTCTGACACCACTATGAAAGCTATGCTGCTGGTGCTTCACAAAACCTTTCTGAGAGACATGGCTAAAATGGCATCTCCTATACAGGCTGCTATTGATGACCTCGGGGAGAGAGATTATGTGAGTCTGAAAACTCCCCAAATTTCAGACTCGCATAAATCTGCTTATAGACTCTTACAATGACCTAGATGAAGAAGTCACAGCCTTGAGAAAAAGTTGCAGACCTAGAAGATAGGAGTTGCTGCAATAACGTCAAATGCTGCAGTGTCCCTAAGTCTATTCTCCCTGCAGACATACCACAATATTGTCCTCAGGACATTGTTCTTTTGTTATTACCTATGGACTAGATTAGGCCATTGTTTGTATTCTTTTATGCTTTTATGAAAAATTCTCTAATAAACTATTGAAAGTAAGAGCGTTTCCAGCCTGGACGGGGCTCTTTGTCAGGCAACGAACTGGATACACGTGTAACATTAAAACAACAATGGGAGTTCCTTCCGGGTCCAGTGACTGTACCGGTCAAACCGGAACCAATAAAAATGTCTAGGGTTAAAATACAACAATAAAATTGAAAATCCACATAAAATAGCAAAACATATAATATCACAAAAAAGAAGAATAAAATACTTGTAATAAACAATATATTAACAAAGAGTGGTATGTGTGGATGGTAATGGACTAATGTGCAACCGCAAATAGAATTGATGTTCAATGAATGGACAGATGTAGGTGCGCAGGCGTACTGGGATTACCAATGGCCGCGTAGTATTATGGATGTAGCTGTATCGCACGACGGCTAATGGCTGGAAAGATGTACACAGAATTCGGGTGAGTATACGACATAATTAGGCAATAACTTCTCGGACTTCATTTAACCCATGAGGGGACAAAGTTTGCATCTTGTATATCCAAAACATCTCTAATCTTTGAGCTGCTTGAAACGGTTATTTGTTGTGGTTGGCACAAAATCTATTGGTGTGATCACAATTGATCGATTCTGGTGGGGGTGCACTAACAGGATATGTTTAGTAACATCATGCAGCAGGTATTTTCTTTTTATATTTAGCCTATGCTGATTGAGTCTCAGATGAAGCGGTCGTGTGGTCTGACCTATATATTGTAATGGACAATGTAAGCATTGGATCATATAAATAACATGATCTGTTTGGCAAGTGAGATGGTATTTTATTTCAAATTTTTCACCAGTAGATGATACAAACTCGGCTTGACCATTGCAGATCTGTTGGCATCAGAGATACCTTGATCTTTTACATTTGAAACTACCCTTTTTCAGGGGTGTCCCAAAAAGGTCCATAGGAATAGTATGCTTCTTCTGTTGGTGTCTAATTTGACTAGGTGCTAGAATAGTTTTCAAAGATGCTGCTCTTCTATATGTGCAACGAGGTTGCATAGGGCTGATAGGACCCAAATGGGGATCTGCTTTCAGAATGTGCCAGTGGCGAGACACTATATTTTTGATCTGCCAAGAATCCTTCCTGTAGGTGGTGATTAAATTGGAGGCAAATAGATTTTTCTTGATGAAGTCCGATTCTTTCGTTTTATAAATCTCATTAGCATTACTTTGTTTAAGGTAATTTCCTATGCAATCCATCTGAATTTTTTTTTTTTTCGGTTATACGCATGATTTAAAACTTTTTCTGGGTAAGGTTTTTCTCGGAAGCGATCCCGTAGTATTTGGGATTGTTGTTTAAATGTATTTTGATTAAAATGTGCGCTGTGGAAACCAAGGTAACTATTCGCATCCACCTTTTTGAAAAAGGATCATTCATTATGAGTAGAGATGAGCGAACTTACAGTAAATTCGATTCGTCACAAACTTCTCGGCTCGGCAGTTGATGACTTATCCTGCATAAATGAGTTCAGCTTTCAGGTGCTCCCGTGGGCTGGAAAAGGTGGATACAGTCCTAGGAGACGCTTTCCTAGGACTGTATCCACCTTTTCCAGCCCACCAGAGCACCTGAAAGCTGAACTAATTTATGCAGGAAAAGTCATCAACTGCCGAGCTGAGAAGTTCGTGACGAATCGAATTTACTGTAAGTTCGCTCATCTCTAATTATGAGCAATGTGGATGTTGAGAAAGTTAATACTTTCATTGCTATCTTCTAGGGTAAACTGTAAGCCCCAAGCGTTATCAATAAGATATTGGTGGAAGGTAGGAATGGTTTCAGTGGGACCCTTCCAAACAAAGAACAAATCGTCTATATAGCGATAATAGACTGCTATGTTCTGCATAATTGTCGGGTTACTCCAGCCAGATGTATTCGCTATATAGACGATTTGTTCTTTGTTTGGAAGGGTCCCACTGAAACCATTCCTAACTTCCTCCAATATCTTAATGATAACACTTGGGGCTTAAAGTTTACCCTAGAAGCTAGCAATGAAAGTATTAACTTTCTCGACATCCACATTGCTCATAATGAATCATCCTTTCTCACATCCACCTTTTTTCAAAAAGGTGGATGCGAATAGTTACCTTCATTTCCACAGCGCACATTTAAAAAAAATGGTTACTTAATATTCCGTACAGCCAATATAAGAGGATAAGAAAAGATTGTACAAATCAAGATACATTTAAACAACAATCTCAAATACTACAGGATTGCGTCCGAGAAAAACATTACCCAGAAAAAGTTTGAAATCATGCGCATAACCGAACAAAAAAATTCTCAGATGGATTGCATAGGAAATGACATCAAACAAAGTAATGCTAATGAGATTTCATAAACGAAAGAATCGGACCTCATCAAGAAAAATCAGTGCGCCTCCAATTTAATCACCATCTACAGTAAGGATTCTCGGCAAATCAAAAATATAGTGTCTCGCCACTGGCACATTCTGGAAGCAGATGTTTGGGTCCTATCAGCCCTATGCAACCTCATTGCACATATAGAAGAGCAGCATCTTTGAAAACTATTCTAGCACCTAGTCAAATTAGACACCAACAGAAGAAGCACACTATTCCTACGGACCTTTTTGGGACACCACTGAAAAAGGGTAGTTTCAAATGCAAAAGATAAAGGTGTAAAAGATTGGTCTCGGCCAACCACAGCTCAGACCGGGAAATATGAAATTACACTGTAGTTTCATATTCCGGGTAGCTGGCCGGCCTGCATCTACCACCGGCCCGCCCGCCGCCGCAACTACAACTCCCAGCATGTCCTCACTTAATGGACATGCTGGGAGGTGTAATCCTGTAACAGTTAGCGGCGGGGGAGAGATGAGCAGCGGCGGCGGGGAGATGAGGGGCTGAGACCAACTGGCCAATCACGGCATGACCCAGGAAATCTGAAATTACAGTGTAGTTCCATATTTCTGGGAGACGGCCGGCTGTCCTGGCCCTTCATCTCCCCCGAGGCTCATCTCCCCTCATCTTTAAGTGTCTGGAAATCACAAAAATTTTTTTTTACTTTAGCAAGTGCTTCAACATTCAGAAACACCCACACAATCTCACATATTTTCAACCTTCAAAGTTTATTAACTGATTTGCAAGCACTGAGAATCTCTCGCAATCTTGTCCCTTAGGCTTTAAAAAGCGACTGCATATCCTTTTATGGTGCAACTCGTGGGCTGTAACACTGCAAGAAGGCTGCTTTTAGAAGTGAAGTGATGGAGCGTACATTAACCCTTTAAGGGGGGGGGGGGGGTCTTCTGCACTGTTGTGAAGAGTAAATCATCACATTCTATTTTTTCTTTACATATTCCTTCACCAAATATGTGATATGGGCACTTTATTACATACAGTAAATGAATAATGGTCACGTAAAATGTGTGAGGAGGGTTTTTAATGGCCGGGTTACTAAAGAACATATTTACATTTCTTTTTACTTTTTAATGGGAAGATTTAGATTTGAGAGAGTTTTTGGTGTTTTTTAATTTTATACATTTTTTATCTTCGTTAATATCTTATGCCGATGGAATGAAGAAAACTGTGTCCCTGAGGAGGAATGTGACCCCCCACACAGAGATACAGTTTTCTGCTTTACAGCTCACTCCCTCTCACTCCATTCTTGCTACCCTCTCTGATAGGGAAGCAGTTTCTCCACACATCTCCCAGCCTTTTTCGCACATGCCTGCCCAGCACATCCACCATCCGTCTGCTAGCTGTTGCAAGACTACAACCCCCAGCATGTCCTCAATGTAAGGGCATGCCGTGGGAGTTGTAGTCTTGCAACAGGTAGCACGCGGGTGGATAGCAGATTTCCGGCGTGGGCAGGTGACATATGCAGGCTGGTGGTAGTAAGGCTATGGAGCGCTCCATGTCTGTCTAAGCAGCGGTGATACGTGTGGAGAATTTGTCCACTGTATGTACAAAGCATGGTGTGAATGCACCCTAAGAGGGAGCAGGCTGTAAAACTGTGTCCCTGTGCAGAGGGTCACATTCATTCATTATACTGGATGGTCAGGACATTATCAGGGATCTGTACAAAAGAATATGCTAAAAACACTATAATACTATATGCCTCACACAACAGTCCCAGGACCTGACAGGTGAGGAGAACAGGGTTTTGTGCTATATGTAATGCTGTATAGGAGTCACTTGTAGACAGCATATGTGTGGTTCAAAGTTATCTTTTTAGCTCTATGCAGCACTGCATAGACCATAGAAGAACAGGATTAGAACGCTGTTCTCCTTGCTATCCAGAACCTGGGGACACTTTAAGGTTCTTTTAAATAGGTTTGGTCCTTATATGCTGTAGAAAAACAATATCGTTTTTAATTTAGTAAGACAACCCGCCCAAATCTGCTGGAGAGTGTGTAAGTGTAAATCAGTGTATGAGTGTTAAGAACATATTGTCCCAAAGCATGGTAGGTGGTGGAAGAAAGTTGAGTACCTGGGGTTTGTGGGCTGTGACATTTTTGCAAACTGCGAGGGTGAGAGCAAAATTGAGGGGAATACATTGATTTCATAGTACCAATAGGCTCTCTTCACTTTGGCATCTTAAAGGTGCCAAGACATCAATTTTGAAAAGGATCGCAAATAATTCCAACTGATCTTATTACAGCATAAATAGTGCAGTATATTAATATTCTATTCTTGCAGTCAAAAAGAAAACCCTGTGAAATGGAAGCAAGTGTCATTGTGTACAGGGTCTAAACTATTTTTTTTGAATCCACTCTTATAATTTTTATTTTTTTTTGCTTTACTGAGGCAAAATACTGGCTAAATCTGCAATGTATGAATAAGTCCTATTTAGAGACTCTAAATACTCCAGCCCATTTTATACCAAGTATAATTTTCTTTATGAATCTAAGAACAAAAACCTTACACAGTATCGTCACTTACTTTATTCCAGGAACTTCACATGATTTAGGCCTTGAGGATCCACTCTGCGCAAAAACAGTAAAATAAATAGCGAAACTACAGATTAGTTAAACCATTCTGCCTTTGCTTATAGAGATTTTCACACTTATAAAACTGATCATATATTCACAGGAAAATAAAAAAGTGTCTGATCATAAAAAAAAGATACAAACGCACTCTGAAAGCACAGGTTTGCCAATGGCCATCTTATACGAATATGTTAGGGAGTTGTGAATAAATCACTTAAAAGGGATAGTCTGGCAAAAGTGTTTTTCTGAAAACATTGGCAGCCTAGCTGCTTAAAGAATATAGCCTCCAATATATCACTGTGCCTGGTCTCACTGCTACGTTCCACTTCTTCGTGCTGGAACCGTATACATCAGAGTACCGCTCAGCCAATCCCAGGCTGAGGCAGGACATAGCTGTGGCCAGTGGTTGGCTGCAATGTCTCAAGCCAACCCCAAGTACTCTGTCTCCGGTGAACTACAGAGTAAGGTAAGAAAGTTTTTTTTTTGTGTTTAAGTAGCCAGACTCGCAATGTTTTTTGAAAAGCATTTTTTGACAGATAAGCCCTTAAAGAACACCCAGTATATGACTTCCATGTGGAGTTGTTTCACTAAGACAGTAAGGAATTTAGTAAGCCTCCACATTTAAATTAATATTTCATGGCTTCCGCTAAAATGGAAGCAGATCAGGATGTGAGGTACCGCCCTCTAAACTTACAGCACTGACGTTTTATTTTAATGTAGGAAATATTATCAACACTGTAATTATAAATGTGGTCATGATGACAGCTGTGAAATAGGCGGAAGAGGCAACTCTGATACTGTGCTGACATCAGCATACCTCCATATAAATGTCTAGTGGACACACGGACATCCTTTAACAGCATATGCTCACTTCTCACCACAGCATCAGCGATAAGGGGAGGACACAGTCTTTGTCACTATGTACCGGCAAACACAGCATCCCCAACCCTTCCCTACTAACTTGATATGCCCGCCCACCTTGCACTCACATGGAGGAAAGCACTGAATGCTGGCTACCACTTCCATTGCGCAGAGCAGGCTAATTACATATTAGTAATGGCGGCTAATACTGGGTGTACCTCCAGAATGGTTGTACCTATCTGGGTAAACGAAACATCATTTTAATCCAATTCACCTGCACTAAAAACCCTGTGCATTGGGTTAAGTGTGAGTGAACCAGCTGTCAATTTCCCTTTAATCAGATGTGCAATTTAATATGAGTATTCTTAAAAAATATATATAAATAAATATTGTTTTCCACCAATCAACTGGTGACAGAAAGTTAAAACAAATTTGTATATTACTCCTATAAAAAAAGACTTAATCCTTCCAGTACTTATCAGATACTCCACAGGAAGTGCTTTTCTTTTTGAATTTATTTTCTGTCTGATTACAGTGCTCTCTGCTGACACCTCTGTCCATGTCAGGAACTGTCCAGAGCAGGAGAGGTTTGCTATGGGGTTTTGCTCCTACTCTGGACAGTTCCTGACATGGGCAGAGGTGTCAGCAGAGAGCACTGTGGTCAGACTGAAAAGAAATAAAAAAATAAATAAAAAAATAAAATAAAACTTCCTGTGGAGCATACAGCAGCTCTATTGGAAGGATTAAGATTTTTTTTTAATAGACGTAATGTACAAATCTGTTTAACTTTCTGGCACCAGATTATAAAAATAAATTGTTTTCCACCTGAGAACCCCTTTAATATTCAATAATATAAAAAAAAAAGAAAAAACAAACAAAAAAGTATACTGAAATAATGAATAACCGTTACCTTTTTTGTGTCCCATCCTTGTTTGTTAAGAGATTTATCATTTTCCGAGGAATTATCTTCCATTCCTGGCACAGTCAGTAGCAATACTGAATAAACACATGAAAAGGAAAATTAAACAAAACAAAAAACACAAAAAAAAAAAAAGGCACAATTTCCCACAATTATTAAACTATTTTACAAGTCCCTCTTTCCAATTTTATTGCAAACTATGTCTATTATTTGGTTAAAAGGTTACCCTGTTAGCCTGGAAATATAAAATTAGGCTTGGGGTGCTTGAAAAAAAAAAAAAAAGCAACCATACTCACTTGCCCTAATCCCCCAATGCTGCTGTATACAACAGCTCCTTATACAACAGTGCCTACAGCTCTACTTCTTCTTGCCTCTTGGAATTGCGGGGATTGGGGCAAGGAAGTATGATTGAATTTTTACGTTTTTTTAAAGCACCTAAGCCAAAATATGAATACATTTTTTATTTGGATATAAGGAGATTTTTGTCAGTAAAAATCGCAAATCTTAAAAGTTTAGAAAATCTTAAGACTTTACAAAATAAAATACTTTTGTAACAATTGCCTTTATATTGCTTTAGGGCTGACAAGATGACCTTTAACCCCTTTAGGACCAAGCCCATTTTGACCTTAAGAACCAGGCCAATTTTATTTTTGCATTTTCGTTTTTTCCTCCTCGTCTTCTAAAAATCGTAACTTTGATATTTTCATCCACAGACTAGTATGAGGGCTTGTTTTTTGCACAACCAGTTGTCCTGCATAAAGACATCACTCATTTTACCATAAAATGTATGGCGCAAATAAAGAAAATACTATTTGTGTGGGGAAATTAAAAAGAAAACTGAAATTTAGCAAATTTTGGAAGGTTTCACGCCGTACAATTAACGGTAAAAATGACGTGTTCTTTATTCTGTGGGTCAATACGATTTAAGTGATACCCATGATTATATACTTTTCTTTTATTGTTGCGTTTAAAAAAAATTGCAAACTTTTTAACCAAATTGGTATGTTTAAAATCCTTCTTTTTTGATGACCTATAACTTTTTCATTTTTCCGTATAAGCGGCGGTATGATGGCTAATTTTTTGCGACATGATCTGTACTTTTTATTGATACCACATTTGTGTATATAAAACTTATTTTTTTAGATTTTTTTAGATTTTTTTATTTTTATAAAATGTGACAAAAAAAGCAGAAATTTTTAGCATTCTTTTTTACGTTCACCGTACAGGATCATTAACATTATATTTTAATAGTTTGGACATTTATGCACGCGGTGATACCAAATGTGTGAATTAATTATTATTTTTACACTTTATGGGGGTAAAATGGGAAAAAAGGAAATTTTTATTGGGGGAGGGGATTTTTCTAATTTTTTTTAAAACTTATTTTACTTTAATTTTTACACTTTAATAGTCCCCATAGGGACTGTTCAGTGCTATGCATAGGACACAGCACTGATCAGCATTATCGGTGATCTTCTGCTCTGGTCTGCTCGATCTCGGACCAGAGCAAAAACACCCCGGGAGACGGCCGGAGCCCGGTGAGGGGACCTCAGGCCGCCATGCTGGATGATCGGATCGCTGCGGCAGCTACTACCGGCGGGTCCCTGGCTGCTGATAGCAGCCGGGACCTGCCGGATATGACCGGAGCGGTGCTCGCGGTCATGACAATGCGTAAATGTACGCCATGGTACGTTAAGTACCACAGCACCATGACGTACATTTAAGTCCATTGTCGTTAAGGGGTTAAAAACAATAGCTAACTATCATGAATAGCCAGAGCAGCTACAGTAGCATGATCTCACAAGATTACTCTGCCTTCTGAGATCTGTCACCCTTTTGTGCTACTTTCTGAGAGCAGCACTGAGAAGATTGAAGAACCGGGAAGATGCCAAAAGCAGTGTGTCCTACCCTTCCTTGCTGAAAAGGGTAGCACAGAAGTGTGGCAGATCTCTCAATCATAGATGGAAAAGGCAGAAAGGGCAGTGAAAAGCAGCGAGGAGAAAAGATGAAATCATATTTGACTTTTCACCCAACCACTTAAAGCAAAAATGGCAGCCTTAGGCAAACCGTAATGGTACAGTTTCTCTTTGTGCTGCTATTGCTATAAAAATGTGTCAGCAGCTTTATAGCTATTTTTTCAGGTGACGGATTCCCTTTAAACAGATATGCAAAATAGGCTTTGGAGACCACTGGGCATTCCCCTCAGCTGCTAGATTGGGGGGGGGGGGGGATATGCAGGAACTACAGTACAACCTAGTGGCTGTCAATTAGAGAAGGTGACCAGCACACAGAGGGGTGTGACTAACTGGTGAAGGGGGATGAACTATGCTGGGCTCTAGCAGCATAGAAGGAACATCCAGTGGGCTCCAAAGACTTATTTGCCTAATTATGCATATGTATTTTACAATATAATAGCCTTGTATTTGGCCGCTACATATTTACATTATATGAGATACCAGTTTTATATTAAAGATTAAAGTCTGATTATATTTCCTATAAATGCTTGTTCCCAATAATTGGTGTAAAATTGTCAACTATCAGCCAACGAACAAACAGACTTGCATATATATGTTTCCTATATCTTTTGCTAATGAAGTGCTTACAGTATACCCTTTAACCCAAAGAAAAATGTATAAATAATAATTCAGTACCTCTCTTTTGATGAATATCCTGAGAGCTTCCACTGAAGGCTTCTTGTTGACTGGGGTTCATTGTACTTTGATGCAATGCAGAATCTGAATTCGTTCTAAATTTCAGAAGAAAAGAAGAAAAAAAAAAGTGAAAACCATCCCATCCTTCCATTGGGTAACCCCTTTAAAGTTAATATAATTCTAAAAACACAAATGTGAGCAGCTGGTGGTGCCTGGAAAGACTACCATAACTTACAAACTGTCAAACGTCAATATAAAATGTGGATTTTCTTTTTCACTACATAGTGTCTGAACTATGTTTAGGTGTAAATGAACTGCTATGACACTCCATCCTATCATCTGATAAAAGCTAAAACTAATGTAAAATAACTACGGTACTTCCCTTTTTTATTTTGATCAGACAAACAAGTCATAAAACTACATAATGTAGAAGACAACACCATTGTTGATATTAAAGGGCACCAAATACCAATTATTAGCAAAGTGCAGGATGACAATGTGCTGCCCTCCCCCTCAGATATCAATGAGAGTGTTAAAAATACCTGGGAGCTTTTGGGTCTAAAAATACAAAAAAGGTGTCTCAATTATTCTAAAAAAAAAAAAAAATACAACTTCAGCAGGAAGTGATGACAGCAAAGACTACCAAGATCTTAAAGGGGTTATCCAACGAAAGGAATTAGAAAAACAACAACACTCAGATCAGCATAGGACATTAACCCTGCATCCATTATTCTACTGTGACCTTTTTATCTCCTGTATGTGGCTCTGATACTCCTTTCTGCAGTTCTTCTTGTTCCCTTCCCTGCACGCTGTCTTTAAACTACAGGTCCCAGCATTCTTTGCGGTCGCTCTGTGCTCACTTCCTCCTAACTGCTGTTTTCTGCTCCAGTCCCTTGGCCAGCCCAAACACTTGGTATGTTACTAAGCAACAATTCCCATCCTGCTTTCCCGTACTGTACTATATAGCAATGATTCATAAAATGGATGCCTCCATCTAATGCAAAACTACAACTCCCAGCATTCCCAAAAATTCAAAAGTCCATCTGTTCCAAAACTACAAAACCTGTCCAGAGGAAAAGTTGCCCATAACAACCAATCAGATCACGTCTTCCATTTTTCAGAGGCTTTTAAAAAAAAAAAAAAATAAATAAAAAAAAAAAAAAAAAAATGAAAGAAGCAATCTGATTGGCTGCTATGGGCAACTCAGCAACTTTACCTCTGGACAGGTTTTGATAAATCTTACCCCAAGTTTTAAAGTTTTTAAACAGCTGAAGGCACACTTTTTGGGAAACACTGCTACATAGTATAAATAAACATTAAATTATATATATATGTAGATACAATAGAAGGCAACTGCAGCACACCAACTTAAAGTGCAGGAAAGTGATTTATTCCAGAAAATACAGGCAACGTTTCTGTGGCCTCACACCACCATTTTCAAGCGTGTATTGCCTGTATTTTCTGGAATAAAGCACTTTCCTGCACTTTAAGTTGGTGTGCTGCAGTTGCCTTCCATTGTATCTACAAGTGTTGGATCCAGGACCGGGATCCCTGAGACCGCTTGCACCCATTTACTTCTACTTCAACCTGGGAGTGCTGCTCTACAAAAATTATCAATGGAAATCAAATTTATCAACCCATGGAGGTCTGGATATGGATTCACACTCAAAATCAAAGTGGAAAACCACATTACAGGCTGATCCAACTTTGATGTAATGTCCCTAAAACAAGTCAAAATGAGACTCAGTAGTGTGTGTGGCCTCCACGTGCCTGTATGACCTCCCTACAACACCTAGGCATGCTCCTGATGAGATGGCAGATGGTCTCCTGAGGGATGTCCTCACAGACCTGGACTAAAGCATACGCCAACTCCTGGACAGTCTGCGGTGCAACGTGGCGTTGGTGGATGGAGCGAGACATGATGTCCCAGATGTGCTCAATCGGATTCAGGTCTGGGGAACGGGTGGCCCGGTCCATAGCATCAATGCCTTCCTCTTGCAGGAACTGCTGACACACTCCAGCCACATGAGGTCTAGCATTGTCTTGCATTGGAGGAACCCAGGGCTAACCGCACCAGCATATGGTCTCACAAGGGGTCTGAGGATCTCATGTCAGTACCTAATGGCAGTCAGGCTACCTCTGGCAAGCACATGGAGGGCTGTGCGCCCCCCCCCAAGAAATGCCACCACACATTACTGACCCACCGCCAAACCGGTCATGCTGGAGGATGTTGCAGGCAGCAGAACGTTCTCCACGGCATCTCCACACTCTTTCACGTCTATCACATGTGCTCAGTGTGAACCTGCTTTCATCTGTGAAGAGCCCAGGGTGCCAGTGGCGAATTTTGTAAATGCCAAACGTCCTGCACGGTGTTGGGATGTAAGTACAACCCCCACCTGTGGACATCGGGCCCTCCTACCATCCACAGAGTCTGTATCTGACCGTTTGAGTGGACACATGCACATTTGTGGCCTGCTGGAGGTCATTTTGCAGGGCTCTGGCAGTGCTCCTCCTTGCACAAAGGCAGAGGTAGCTGTCCTGCTGCTGGGTTGTTGCCCTCCTACGGCCTCCTCCATGTCTCTTGATGTACTGGCCTCTCTCCTGGTAGCGCCTCCATGCTCTGGACACTATGCTGACGGACACAAAAAACCTACTTGCCACAGTTCGCATTGATGTACCATCCTGGATGAGCTGCACTACCTGACCAACTTGTGTGGGTTGTAGACCCAGTCTCATGCTACCACTAGAGTGAAAACACCGCCAGCAGTCTAGAGTCTGTGGTCACCACCTGCAGAACCACTCCTTTATTGGAGTGTCTTGCTAATTGCCTATAATTTCCACCTGTTGTCTGTTCCATTTGCACAACAGCATGTGAAATTGATTGTCAATCAGTCTTGCTCCCTGAGTGGACAGTGTGAGTTCACAGAAGTGTGATTGACTTGGAGTTACATTGTGTTGTTTAAGTGTTCCTTTTATCTTTTGAGCAGTGTATATACACATTGGGGGAGATTTATCAAAACCTGTGCAGAGGAAAAGTTGCTGAGTTGCCCATAGCAACCAATCAGCTTGCTTCTGCAAAAGGCCTCTGCAAAAGAAAAGAAGCGATCTGATTGGTTGCTATGGGCAACTCAGCAACTTTTCCTTTGCACAGGTTTTGATAAATATCCCCCATTATATATATATATATATATATATATATATATTATTTTTTAATAAATATGTTATATATAATCAGTGTTTCTCAACCAGGGTGCCTCCAGCTGTTGCAAACCTAAAACTTCAGAGGCTCTCCGGGCATGCTGGGTGTTGTTGTTTTGCAACAGCTAGAGGTACACTGGATGGGAGTCACGTCGTAAAGGACGCCTAGCTTACCAGAGAGATGCTGCAGTAAGCCAGGCCCCAGAGCAAGTTGCAGGATCCCAGCCTCGGAGGTAGTGTAGCTTACTACAGCTCTGCTTCATAAGAGATATACACACACACACACAAAGCTCTGCTTCATAAGAGACACACACACGGAGCTCTGCTTCATAAGAAAACAGAACTTCCTCCAACTTGGCGGCGGCATCAAGATGCCTGATGAAGCAGTCTTACTGTGAAACGCATTGCATCATGGGTGATTAAACTTGAGATGCCATTCAGTTGGTGTGTCCAGCGCCTCTTAATCCCGTCGCCAAGTTAGAGGAAGTTCTGTTTTGTTTGCAGGTTTGGACGTGGAGCGGCTGCAGGCACCTACAATATTGCCCTGTTTCATGGTTACACTTGGTGGAGTATAACTTTATGTGGTAAGCACCAATTTTATTCACACCAAATCCTGTTTTAACGTTATCACACTATGGAGAGCTGTCTGTGTCCTGTTTTAGTCTGATTCATAAGAGACACACACAGAGCTCTGCTTCATAAGAAACACAAACCCTAACACACACAGCTCTGCTTCATAAGACAGACCAGACACACACACACACACCTCTGCTTCATTAGAGACACAGTATGTCTCATCACACATCAAGATCTCTCCTATTTCCCCCACATTTGACACAGTATTCTCTTCTGTCTCTCCCCTGCTCAGCTAAAGATTTCTGCAGCCAAGTCCCAAGCCTCTAAGCTCCCTCACTCCCTCAGAGTTGTCAGATCTTTCTTCTGTGCAGATGCTTCTAGGGGGCATGGCTTACACTAACCCAGAGACTGAACTGCAAGCCAGACCCCATAGACAGCACAGAAGTCACATGGTCTCTGTCTCCAAGGGTGGGGGCCAGAGGCAGTTAGGGGAAGAAAGCAGATAGCTAATTTTTCTTCATTTCACGTGATTAGTGCTTTATAAAGCTCTGCAATGGTGCATTACATATAAATACTGACATCTGGGCAGTAGGCAAACAGTTTAACAGACATCTGGAGAAAATAGTGTTTGGATAGGCTGGCTCAATAGTCAGTTATACCGTTTGAGTTGAGGAGTTTTATACCGCTAAGTTTCTAGTACTTATGGTGCTCTCCCCTGCCCTCAGCTTCACAGGGAGAAATCTTACAAGTAGCAGGCAGAAGAAAGCAGTGTGAAGCTGTATCTCATAATACAATGACACAGCACTGTGACTTTCAAAAGACGGTTAACTTAAAAGGAAAACGCCAGCCAAATGAAATTACCTTTTTTATAGCGGCATGTTAAAGAAATATAACTTTGTAAAGTACAAGTGTAATCTTAGCACATACCCAGTTTCTCTCAGCTTTTTCTCCAGGCAGAAAGTCCAGTAGTTCTTGGCACAAATAATGATTGCCACCACTTTGCTGGGTGTAGAGGACACGTCAGTTTGCCATGTCAAACTCCCTTCTCAGCTATCAGGGCACCAAGAGCACTTTAGTGTGTGATCGTCTGAGACGCACACATCTCCCTCATCTATATTCTCTGCTTCTCTAACCATGTGACCTGCTCATCTCTCTAAAGGCAGCACCTCCCACAGCTCACACAGAAAACAAGCATGGGCTGGTGATCTGTGTAGTTTTCTGCAGCACTCTGCACAAACCAGGAAGTATCTGGATTTATTCACCATTTAAAGGTATTTTTTTTTTTTTTTTACCACTTTTGGCCGGATATCCCCTTTATGGAAGATCTATGTAAAGGAGCGCTTTCTCATAGGTCTGGACTGACACACAGTATTTTGATCAGTATTTGCTCCTCATTTTGGGCTCCATTTAGTCAGTATTTTTAACTAAAAATGGATTGAAAACATGTGCAAATATTTCTGTACTAGTTTTTCTTCTGTCTAAAAATACCAACCAAAATGAGGTCTTAATGAAGACCAAATACTAAACAAAAAACTACTATAGGGAAAATTGATCAAGACCTGTGCAGAGGAAAAGTTGGGGAGTTTTTCAAAGCAAATAATCAGTTCAATTCATTTTTAAAAACGCCTCTGAAAAAAATAAAAGGGCAATCTGATGAACCTTTGTATAGGGGATAAGATGTCTTAGGGCCGGAGTACCCCTTTAAACATGCTCTTCACATAATTCAGACTTACAGTTTTATAAAAAACTAAATAAATAAAAGACCTACCGTCTCCAGCTTGTATCAGGAGGAGGTGATAAATACACCGTTCCATAAGGGCAGCTATCTACGTATCTTGTGATGTAAGGAAAAACACAAACATTAACCAGAAATTAAAGCGTACCTGTCATATAGAAAAAAAAATATAATAATGCTTGAATGTGTTACTCACTAGGTCATGCAGATTCTTTACATGTCTTTTTTTGTGTTTCCAGCTTCAGTTTTTCCAAGGTATGGAAGAGAAAATCTCCCGAAAATGTAGTGCAGTCAGCAGCAGCAGAAGTGTTCCCAAAGAAACAGAGCGAGGGAAGATCGACGACCCAAGACCTCAGTGTTGTCTCCTGCGGGCGCTCCATGCCTTGCTCGGGCTGTGCTGGACACGCTGCTGATGGTGCTGGGAGCCACTCAGTGCTCCAGCACAGCCCAAGCAAGGCAGGAAGCGCCTGCAGGAGACAATACCGACATCTTGGGGGGCACGTTCTCCTGTCGTCGGTCTTCCCTCGCTCTGTTTCTTTGGGAACACTTCAGCCCGTTCACATAAAGAGGAGAGCGCCGCTGACTGCACTACATTTCCAGGAGATTTTCTCTTCCATACTTTGGATTCTTCCACTAGCTGGATACGGGACTAGTGCAGGCTGCACTCCTCAATAGACCGCTCACACCAAAGGTGAGCAAACCTTTACTAATTTTTCACTGCATTTTTTTCCTAAAAAGGATAATTGCGCTTAGATGCGCATTGGTCTCTCCGTTTTTCTATTTCAAATTGCCAGCTTTTGTATTTGGCTCACAAATACCTTTGTTCTGATGCTCACTCATTCTGACATCTACTGCTTAGGAAGCGGTGTGTCCGAGGCAAGTCCTAAGCCTGCCCTTACTAACCATGCATTCACTTCCTTCATGAGTCTGCTGTGCTGGGCCTGTTCATCCAATCACTGCAGGCTGCTTTGTAACCCCCTCCCCTTTGTTTTCAGATTGGAGTCTAATTGACAGAATTTTGTCTGTGATTAAATTCTAGTATAACACGAAAATGGCTTGAAAAGTTTATCTCAGACTAATTGTAACATACAAAGGGGGAAACAGTCCTTATTAAATTTGGCTGAAATCCATCAAGCAGAAGAGGATGACTACCTTATACATACATTCTAGATAGAACAAGTAAGCTTATGTGCAGCTGTGTCAGATCGATCCACTAATGTAGGCAGCAACTGTACATTGGTTCGGACCTCAGTTGGCTAACAGACAGTTGGGAGTTAGATAGGGGAACAGTTCCTCGAACAAAAAACATCTATCCTACAAACAAGATTAAAAAAAACGTGCAGATAGACAAGCTAAGGAATCTGAAGAAAGGGCATGTAGACTTAAAAATATGAGAAAACAAAGCCTGTACATGAGCTAGGTTATCATTCATAGGTTTATATGTATTAGGATGATAAATATCTGAGCTCCTTACTTCATACATTATGGGGGAGATTTATCAAAACCTGTCCAGAGGAAAAGTTTCCCAGTTGCCCATAGCAACCAATCAGATCGCTTCTTTCATTTTGCAGAGGCCTTGTTAAAAAAGAAAGAAGCGATCTGATTGGTTGCTAAGGGCAACTGGGCAACTTTTCCTCTGGACAGGTTTTGATAAATCTCCCCATATGTGTCTGAATGGCGCTAGGTCTACTGTTAATCAAACTAGTCTTACTACTGTTATTATGATGACGCTACCCTGTACTCCTGCTACCTATATGTTGTGCATTTCATCTGCACATTACTCATGGAGTTTCATGTATTGGTCATATGTACATCCTTTTTTTTCAATGTCCATAATAACAAACTTAAATCTTGATTAGAGTTGAGCGAGCTTTTCAAAAGTTTGGTGAGCTGGGCATGCAGAATTTTCTTTTAGAAAAAGTAAAGATTCGCAACAGATCCGTGGTCTGGTTTCAGAGATTTCAGCTGTATACAGGCACCATTGCTCCTTTCCCTTCTGCTCTTATATGCCCACACACCCCAAAATATTCATAGATCCTTCGCTCATGTAAGTGCATGGTGGGCTGGCATATGGGAGCAGAGAGGATGGAGCAGGAAAGCTATGAATACCAGCTCCATCCTCTATTGCGCAGAGGGGATTAACAATGGTGCCTGTATACAGCTTGAATCTCTGGAACCAAACCACAGATCTGGGCGAGTTACAACCCTATTTTAACCCCTTAAGGACTCAGCCCATTTTGGCCTTAAGGACTCAGACAATTTAATTTTTACGTTTTCATTTTTTCCTCCTCGCCTTCTAAAAATCATAACTCTTTTATATTTTCATCCACAGACTAGTATGAGGGCTTATTTTTTGCGTGACCAGTTGTCCTTTGTAATGACATCACTCATTATATCATAAAATGTATGGCGCAACCAAAAAACACTATTTTTGTGGGGAAATTAAAACGAAAAACGCAATTTTGCTAATTTTGGAAGGTTTTGTTTTCACGCCGTACAATTTCTGGTAAAAATGACATGTGTTCTTTATTCTGAGGGTCAATACGATTAAAATGATACCCATTATTATATACTTTTATATTATTGTTGCGCTTAAAAAAAATCACAAACTTTTTAACCAAATTAGTACGTTTATAATCCCTTTATTTTGATGACCTATAACTTTTTTATTTTTCAGTATAAGCGGCGGTATGGGGGCTCATTTTATGCGCCATGATCTGTACTTTTTTTTGATACCACATTTGTATATAAAAAACTTTTAATACATTTTTTATAATTTTTTTTTTAATAAAATGTATTAAAAAAGTAGGAATTTTGGACTTTTTAAAAATTTTTTCGTTCACGCCGTTCACCGTACGGGATCATTAACATTTTATTTTAATAGTTCGGACATTTACGCACGCGGCGATACCAAATATGTCTATAAAAAATGTTTTTTACGCTTTTTGGGGGTAAAATAGGAAAAAACGGACGTTTTACTTTTTTATTGGGGGAGGGGATTTTTCACTTTTTTTTTACTTTTACATTTTTTTTTACACTTGAATAGTCCCCATAGGGGACTATTCATAGCAATACCATGATTGCTAATACTGATCTGTTCTATGTATAGGACATAGAACAGATCAGTATTATCGGTCATCTCCTGCTCTGGTCTGCACGATCACAGACCAGAGCAGGAGACGCCGGGAGCCGCACGGAGGAAGGAGAGGGGACCTCCGTGCGGCGTTATGAATGATCGGATCCCCGCAGCAGCGCTGCGGGCGATCCGATCGTTCATTTTAATCGCGAACTCCCGCAGATGCCGGGATCTGTATTGATCCCGGCACCTGAGGGGTTAATGGCGGACGCCCGCGAGATCGCGGGCGTCGGCCATTGCCGGCGGGTCCCTGGCTGCGATTAGCAGCCGGGATCAGCCGCGCATGACACGGGCATCGCTCCGATGCCCGCGGTTATGCTTAGGACGTAAATGTACGTCCTGGTGCGTTAAGTACCACCTCACCAGGACGTACATTTACGTCCTGCGTCCTTAAGGGGTTAATCAGGTACACCAGCACTATAACCCTGTCTATTCGGTTTAGTGCTGGTGAATTGGATGACAGATTCACTTTAAACTTAAATGGGCCTGCTGTCCGCGATCTAAGTTTATAACCTCTGACAGTTTGATGATGTATACCCCGAGATTATGGGGCAAATGTGATGGTAATATAGATGCAGGCACTAAGGCTGTGTGTTTAATTTTCTCAAATCAACTTCACCTGACAGTCTATTTCACTTAGGATTAAAGGGTACTAGAGGTGAGCAAACTTACAGTAAATTCGATTCGTCACGAACTTCTCGGCTCGGCAGTTGATGACTTTATCCTGCATAAATTAGTTCAGCTTTCAGGTGCTCCCGTGGGCTGGAAAAGGTGGATACAGTCCTAGGAGAATCTTTCCTAGGACTGTATCCACCTTTTCCAGCCCACCGGAGCACCTGAAGGCTGAACTAATTTATGCAGGATAAGTCATCAACTGTCGAGCCGAGAAGTGCGTGACGAATCGAATTTACTGTAAGTTCGCTCATCTCTAAAGGGTACCTTTCATCAAAAAATATTTTGATATATTATAGATTAATGCATGCAGAATAACTTTCCAATAGCATGTTATTAAAAAATATGCTTCTTTCTATTTAATTTTCCACTTTGAAAAATGACCACTAGGGGTCTCCCTACCAGTCCCTTTTATTTTTTTTATAGATTTCAGACTCATGCAGGAGTCCTAAATCTTAGACTGCAGCTGGGACACAGACAAACTCAGCACTGCTCCCTGGTAGTGAGCAGTGCTGAGTTTGTCTGTGTTCCAGCTGCAGTTTGAGATTTAGGACTCCTGCATGAGTCTGAAATCTAAAAAAAAAAAAAAGACTGGTAAGGAGACCCCTAGTGGTCATTTTTTCAAAGTGGAAAATTAAATAGAAAGAAGCATATTTTTTAATAACCTGCTATTAGAAAGTCATTCTGCATACATTAATCTATAATATATCAAAAGTTTTTTTTGATGAAAGGTACCCTTTAAATGAAAAAATTTTTTTGTAATTCTAATAACTAATAATTTCTTTATGCATACAGATCTGTCAATTAGGGCTAGCAAATCTCCCTGATAACTTGAATCTCCGGTTGTGATAGGAACCATTCCATGCTTGCTGTAAGCAACAGTGACTGGGCCCCTTTAAAATACTTAGCCAGAATAATTTTCAACACACAGAATTCTTAGTAAGGATATTTGACGTCCATGTTTATCTATTGACAAAGGCCTCCTATGTGGGGATCCAAGGCGATTTCGATCTCGATATACTCTGTCCACAAGACCATGATGTCGAGTTGTCCTACTTGTATCTAATCCAGAAGATGGAAAAGGAGTCTGTAAAAAATAAATAAAGTAAATAAGGGACTACTGTAAAACTATGATTTAAAGCTAATTTTGTTGAAATTATTTTTTTTTAGACATTTTCCACATTAGCAATGTGGTCATTTAGATGATTGATACATTATGCATTGGCTATCGTCATGTCAAAATAAAATTTAGCAAGGTGCAGTTTGGCAGAAAGTCTCATTCAAGTAACATTGATTAAAAAAAAAAAAAAAAAGAAAAGAAAATAAATAAAATGTTTTATGAAGATTAAAATAAAATGCAATAAAAATTGTTTTTGGAAGTAGCAAGCTCCTTTTCAAGAAGAAGCACCACTGATGAACTTTATAAGCATATAAACAAAAGGTTTACAGTCCTAAACCTAATAAATAAAGGACAGCCATATTCTCTGCTAAAATCTACTCAAAAAGGACATATGCTCTCCTAGGAGAACAAAGATTAGGGACACTGAAATCCCAAAATTGTGACCCTCTGTTATCTGTCATTGTGGAACAATCAGGCTGCCAATGTAATGAAATCACTGGTTAACCATGTTGGGTTCAACAGACTCTAATGCATTACTGCCATGTATAAAAGCTTTTGAAATGTCACATTGACATCAAACAGCCAGTTTTACACAATCTATAGATATAGCCAGCAGGAAACTGGCTCCATAGACTACAATGGATGCCATCTCCGGCAATGAGTCAGAATATTCAGCATATATGAATGCTCAGCCAAAACCGAATGGTTGTGCATTTGGGGTGAATGGGAGGGATAGCTGTCGTCCAAACATTCTTTCAGCAAACAGTGAAGGCTAAAGATTTTTGCAAATACATTTATTTAGCAGATTTGCCTTCTCATGATAATGCTGCTAATTTCCTCCATGTTACCTAGGTTACAGATCACTACTCCACTACAGAAGTGTTGGTCAGGCTGGTGTGTGTCACATACACAGCAGGCTGACCATATATAGGTTTGATAAAGTTTGCTGAAAGTAATTGCAAAAATATTTAATTTTATGTGCACTACAAGTTTAACTATGTTAGTTGAGATGGGTAAATCCATTTAAAGAGTGCCTCTCATGATCTTGTTACATTTTATAAGCCTTCCAGTTCACTGCCCCCATCATGATAACCCCCCACGCCTTTATTTTTTAGCTTTCTGCCTTGATATTGCTCTGTATTTTCTGCTCAGTCAGACTCACAGACTGGGAAGGGGCGTTCCCCAGCAGGCGTGACATCATCTGAAGCCATACATTTTTTTAAACAAAGTACATTAGAAAGATTTTTTATTTACCATAAGGAGTGCATAAGCTAAAATTAGTTTTACTGACAGTGCCTATTTAAACAATGACAGATTAAACTGTCAAAAGTAACAGTGTGAGGTCCTGTGTTCCTAAGTAATTGAAGATGAGGTGGTAATTTCCAAACCCCAACTAGTGCATCAGACTACTAGAGGAAAAAAAAAAAGCATTATTCATCTTTCCCTCCAGAGCTCCGTGGTGGGGTGCATTACACTGCTCCATTTCATGCTTGGCAATGCACTGCGTGAGACCAAACTTGTATGCAGCTGCATGGCCATGGATACTCATGCTTTGAACTAGAGCTATGTGTTTTCTTAATCTCGCTACCAATGAATTTCTGACCATTACCGCCTGCCCCCACAACATGTGTGATCCACTCCAACAATGTGCCATCCTGTCACAGCTTCTTGAAAGGTGCGTACTGCCTAGTTATAAAAGGATAGTGATCCCCCAGCTTTCTTAGGCTCCTAAATGTTACATCTGCAACCAACATATCTGCCAGAAGTGTATAGGGGCTATTATACGAGTTGTGAAGTGTGCCTATAATGAAGAGAATGTCTCATAGAGCTTTTCCAGGTACCAGAATGGCATATCTACTTATAAGAGTACCATTTTATGCAAAGGCTCACTTCACAACATATAATAGTCCCTGTAATGATACCGGAGGTAGTGAAGCTAATCAACTAACCATGTAGTGGCTGTACTAAGCAGATATGCCATTCAGGGGCATATAAAAGCTGTGTGTAACTGTCAGACCCTGTAATGACTTATGACCCTGTAATCATTACTATGTCTGTCACACACTGCTATACGCAAATATGCTTTTCTAGAGCCTGGAAAAGTTAGGCAATACATTCTTACCTAGTGTTTCTATGCTTCTTAATTGCATATCTGCACCCTCGGGTACTGTAGAAATAAATGCCATTATGTGTGGACAGGACACTTGTGGATTATGGACTCTGATTGCAGTCAGACAGTATATGGTGGCATCAAGTATTATTATTCTCTACACTGGTGGGCACTAAGGTGGCTGTGTACCTGGTGGTCCTTGAGTTCACTATTGACAGAGGTCGTGGTTAGGGTGAACCCAAGTGGTGCAGCATCATGCCACCGCACCAACAAGATAATGTTCACATATAGCAAGGGCACCCCCCGCTACAGCCAAGCATTGGACACTAGAGGCTGCATAGCCTGACATTAATTTTTGACTCTTAATGAGTTTTGTCGCACACCAGATGCCAGGTGTGCATCTGGCGTGTGTCTTTAGTGACTTTAAGCTAATCCGGCCCCTGTCTGAAACTGTTCCTTTTTTTTTGCAGGGACATATAAAAAGCAGAGGGGCCTTCCATGCAGCGTTGGGGTAAGTGATACCCGCAGGTATAGTGTATAACCGCCCGCTCCATATTTAATACCTCCTGCAAGTATTTCAATAGATTCCACAGGATCCCAATGTCAATGCAGTCTAAAGCTCCTGGTGAAGTTTGAAACTCCTGTTAATATAATGGAATTTCCGAGTGGAATCCGGTAGAATTCAGTCCCACTGCTTTTAATTGGATTCTGCTGCACTGTGCATACGGCGCAAACATCTGCCACAGAAATCCCAATTTAAGCCTCCACCAAAAGAACTGACATGTCAATTCTTTCAGTGGAATCCTTTCAGAAATGCATTGCTGTCTACTTAGACTGTATATTTCTGAGCTGTCCTTGTGTCGGCTGTTTGCTGTCTTCCGGAAATTCTGTCAAAAATCGGAGTGAACACAGCCTCATGCACTTTGCTTTTCAGAACTAAGCTTTGGTTCCTAAACACTTCCTCTTTTCAGTAGTATCAATCTCAGTTTATCCTGCAAGATCTAAGTGAAAAAAAGTTAATGAACTGACTTGTTGCAGCAGTGGCACCTTATTATAGCACCACACTGTGGTGAGGCTGATCACCAGGGTCTTTTTTTTTATTTATTTTTTTTCCTTCTACATTCTGTGTCAAAACCCACAGAGTTATATAAGTTATATGAACATGCTCAAACTCTCAAACTGAGGGTATTATGACCACCCCAGTTATAGAGAATATTTGAAGTATAAATGTTCCTCAAAAGTCTTTTCTGACCTACAAGGGTTCAGGATAAGATGTGCCTGATTTTTGTCATTTTTAAGAAAAATAGGGCAGCATTGTTCACCATAGCGATTCCACAGCTCCCATCTCAAGCACGAAAACCCCTGCCATAGAACGATCTTACGTGGAGTTTTGTGCTGGAGACTGGTGCTGTAGACATGGAGAAGAAGCTTAGTCTTCTACTGCACAGCTACCAGCTGGGAGGAGCGGGGAATAGCTCAATAAAAAAAAAAAAAAAAAAAAAAAAAAAAAGGAAAAAAATAAAACAGAAGTAAAGCCAACACCAACCAATCACAGCTTAGCTTTCGTTTTACCAGAGCTCGTTGTGAAACCTGAGCAGCGATTGGAAGGATCTGTCAGACAAAAAATAGAGTAATTTGTCCACAGCAACCAATGTTTAAAAAAAATAAAATAAAAAAATAAAAAAACACAATTAATCAAAAGTTCCCAATGTTTATGGGCAGTTTTTACATGACCTTTGGTATAAGATCCATGTTTGAAAAACTTTGTGTGAACACTCTTACAAGCAGACATGATTATACAAAGTAGTGATCGGGGAATGACTAATCTCTTTGGTTACCCAGAAGATTCCTTAATATATTTCTTTAAGTCTTTAAACTTAACGGGCTTCTCATTATGTAGAAAATGAAGCGACTAATCAGCATCATTTACAATAGTTGCTAGGTGGATGGCATTAAACAAATCTCTTCATCATGATGTGTAGGCTGCTGTAATTGGTCCCTCACCACTATTTGGGAGTCTCAACAGGCATGGACACCTGATCTCCCCTTTTCCTGAGTCACTGTCCAGTGTAACAGTGAACTTTTGAAGCCATGATTTATATGTACTCTGCGTTGCACAAAAGAACTTGCAATTCAAAGGGGTGCTCCATTGCTCAGCGTTTGGAACAAACTGTTCCGAACACTGGAGCCGGCGTCGGGAGCTTGTGACGTCATAGCTCCGTGCCCTCAATGAAAGTCTATGGGAGGGGGTGTGATGGCTGTGTGTGTGAGACTAGCACTCCTCTGTGCTCACGCCTGTCCTATCAGACTGCAGCATGAAAACAGACTGGAGAGGGTTACAGAGCAGCCTGCAGTAACGTGATGAAGAAACTCAGCACTCAGGAAGGAAGAGGAGTCATGCAAATTAAGGACACGCCCCCTCCAAAGCACAAAAAGGAGGTATTTGTCAGAGAAAGATAGCTGCCAGACACGTACTAATTACATGTATTTGATCAGGATAAGTTACTGGGTAACATAACTTTTTTTTATTTTGCAGGATATGAAATGTCATTTTAATATATTCACGTGGTTGCTTTCATTGAGAGGATATACATACTGATACAGTCGTATGCAAAAGTCCCCCTTCTGCCGATAATTTACATGATTTTATTTATAAATAACTAGCTGAATACCCGGTTTTACCTTCCTCATCCTTGTTGGGGAGGAAAATCAACAAGGGAGAAAGCTTTTGACTTTATATCCCGTCCTCATATGTTATTGTCATATCCCAACCCCATATCCTGTCCCCCTATCCCGACCTCCTATCTGGACCATCCAGTCCTCCTATCTCGACCTCCCATCCCGTCCTCATATCCCGACCTGTAATATGTGTACCAGGTATTGAAATATCTCCAGCCGTACGGAAGTTATGTGGGAACATACATTTCCCATTGATTTGCATGGGACGTTAAACAAAAACCCCGACCCTCAGAAATGGGGGTAGTTAAGGGTTAAATTAACTATCTTATATTTTAAGTGGACATATAAGTAACATGTGACCAAGTATTATCGAAATATCTCAAGCCGTTTGGAAGTTATGCATAACATATTTCCCATAGACTTGTATGGGACTTTAAACAAAAACCCCGACCCTGGCAAATGGGGGTGAGTAAGGGTTAAATCACCTATCCTATGTTTGTTGTTGACATATAAGTAACATGTGTGGCAAGTTTCATGTTAATATCTTTAGCCGTTTGGAAGTTTTTGTGGAACATACATACATACCGTATTTATCGGCGTATAACACGCACTTTTTAGGCTAAAATTTTTAGCCTAAAGTCTGTGTGCGTGTTATACGCCGATACCCCCCCCAGGAAAGGCAGAGGGAGAGAGGCCGTCGCTGCCCGCTTCTCTCCCCCTGCCTTTCCTGGGGTCTAGAGCGCTGCTGTCGGCCCTTTTCACCCCCTGGTTATCGGCGCCGCTGCCCGTTCTGTCCCCCTGACTATCGGTGCCAGCGCCGATAGCCAGGGGGAGAGAAGCGGCGCCAACAGCCAGGAGGAGAGAAGGGGCAGCGGCACCCATTGCCGGCGCCGCTGCCCCGTTGCCTCCCCCTATCCCCGGTGGCATAATTACCTGAGTCGGGTCCGCGCTGCTCCGCTGCTCCAGGCCTCCGTCGTTGCTATGCGCTGAACGGCGCGGCGCATGACGTCAGAGCGCCGCGCATAGAAACGACGCCGGTCCCCAGCGTCGTTGCTATGCACGGCGCGGCGCTCTGACGTCATGCGCCGCGCCGTTCAGCGCATAGCAACGACGGAGGCCTGGAGCAGCGGAGCAGCGCGGACCCGACTCAGGTAATTATGCCACCGGGGATGGGGGGAGGCAACGGGGCAGCAGCGCCGGCAATGGGTGCCGCTGCCCCTTCTCTCCCCCTGGCTATCGGCGCCGGCACCGATAGTCAGGGGGACAGAACGGGCAGCGGCGCCGATAACCAGGGGGTGAAAAGGGCCGACAGCAGCGCTTTAGACCCCAGGAAAGGCAGGGGGAGAGAAACGGGCAGCGACGGCCTCTCTCCCCCTGCCTTTCCTGGGGGTATATCGGGGTATACACGCGCACACATGCACCCTCATTTTTTCATGGATATTTGGGTAAAAAAAACTTTTTTTACCCAAATATCCTTGGTAAAATGAGGGTGCGTGTTATAGGCCGGTGCGTGGTATACCCCGATAAATACGGTATATACACACACACACACACGTTGCGTTTTATATATATAGACTAGCTTAATACCTGGCTTTGCCCGGTTTTTCCTTCCTAATCCTTTTTGTGGAGGAAAATAAACCAAGGAGGAAGCTTTTGACTTCATATCCCGTCCTCATATATTGTTGTCATATCCTGTCCTCCTTTCCCGTCCTTCTTTTCCCGGTCCTCCTATCCCGTCCATCTATCTCGACCTCCTTATCCCAACCTCCTATCCTGGTCCTCCTATCCGGACCCGTAATATGTGTAACAGGTATTGAAATATCTCCAGCCATACTGAAGTTGTGAGAACATACATTTCCAATTGATTTACATGGGACTTTAAACAAAAACCCTGACCCTCACAAATAGGGGTAGTTAAGGGTTAAATTAACTATCCTATATTTTAAGTGGATATATAAGTAACATGTGACCAAGTATTATCGAAATATCTCCAGCCATTGGGAAGTTATGCAGTAACATATTTCCCATTGACATGTATGGGACTTTAAACATAAACCCCGCCCCTGGCAAATGGGGGTGAGTAAGGGTTAAATCACCTATCCTATGTTTGTTGTTGACATATAAGTAACATGTGTGCCAAGTTTCATGTTAATATCTTTAGCCGTTTGGAAGTTTTTGTGGAACATACATACATACATACATACACACACACACACACATATATATATAGATTGGGTGTTTGGATCAGCAATTACAATTTGAGTGATCAAATATCTGAAAGACAAAGTAATATTTCAGTAGTGAAATTAGGTTTATTGGATGAACAGAAAATGTGCAATCTGCATCACAACAAAAAGTAGACAGGTGCAAAATTTTGGGCACCCTAACAGAAATATCACAATGATATTTAGTTGAGTCTCCTTTATCAGAAACTAGCTGAGTACCCGCCATTGCCCGGTTTTCCTTCCTAATCCTTGTTGGGGAGGAAAATAAACAAAGGAGGAAGCTTTTGACTTCATATCCCATCCTCATATATTGTTGTCATATCCCAACCCCACATCCCGACCTCCAATCCCGACCTCCAGTCCCGTCCTCCTGTCCCCGTCCTCGTCCTCCTATCCCGTCCTCCTTTCTCGACCTCCTTTCCCGTCCTCATATCTCGACCTCCTTTCCCGTCCTCATATCTCGACCTCCTTTCCCGTCCTCATATCTCGACCTCCTATCCAGACCTCATATCCCGTCCTCCTTTCCCAACCTCCTATCCCGACCTCCCATCCCGTCCCGTACCTCCTATCCCGTCCTCCTATCTCGACCTCCTGTCCCGACCTCCTATACCATCCTCCTATCCTGACCTCCTATCCCGTCCTCGTATCTCGACCTCCTATCCCATCCTGTCCTCCCATCCCGACCCGTAATATGTGTACAAGGTATTGAAATAGCTCCAGCCGTACGGAAATTATACGGGAACATACATTTCCCATTGATTTGCATGGAACTTTAAACAAAAACCCTGACCTTCACAAATGGGCGTAGTTAAGGGTTAAATTAACTATCCTATATTTTAAGTGGACATATAAGTAACATGTGACCAAGTATTATTGAAATGTCTCCAGCCGTTTGGAAGTTCTGCTGTAACATGTATTTCCCTTTGACTTTAAACATAAGCCCCGCCTCTGGCAAATGGGGGTGAGTAAGGGTTAAATCACCTATCCTATGTTTGTTGGTGACATAAGTAACGTGTGCCAAGTTTCATGTTAATATCTTTAGCCGTTTGAAAGTTTTTGTGGAACATACACACATACATACACGTCGAGTATATATATATATATATATATATATATATATATATATATATATATATATACATATACACACACACATACACACACAGTGGTCCCTCAACATACGATGGTAATTCGTTCCGAACGACCCATCGTTTGTCGAATCCATCGTATGTTGAGGGATTCGTGCAATAGTAAAAGTGCATTTATACTCACCTGTCCCGGACCGGGTCCTCACCGCTCCCGATGGTCTCCCAGGGGCTCCCGATGCTGTCCCGCTGCTCCGGTGTCTTCTTCGTGATCCTCCGGTGTCTTGCGCATCTTCTGCAGGGTCCAGGCCTCGCTTTCCGGTGACGTTATTACGCTGCTGCGCCGGCGCGCGTAGTGACGTAATAACGATGCCGGAAAGCAAGGCCCGGACCCTGGAGAAGATGCGCAAGACACCGGAGGATCGCGAAGTGGACCCGGAGCAGCGGGGATAGGTAAGTGAACCTGCTGGGGCACATTACACTGCTATCCGACAGCAGCTTAAGCATTTTGCGCTGTCGGATAGCAGTTAATGCGATGGCCCCGACATATAAAAGCATCGTATGTCGATGCTGACATCGACATGCGATGGCCTCTGAGATGCCATTGTATGTCGATTTTATCATATGTCGGGGCCATCGTAGGTCGGGGGGTTACTGTATATAGATAATGTCCTCTAGATGTTTCCTATAGCCAGTAATAAAATTGTCTGGATTCTGGATGAAGGTATCTTGGAACATTTCTCCTTGCAAAACATCTCAGTTCAGTTAGGTTTGATGGTGGCCGAGCATGGACATTCCGTGCCCCCCCCCCCCCTTCCCTTCTTCTCCTCCCTTCCTTCCTCTCCCCCTCCTTATTTTCCATAGTCCCCATACACGTTCCTCATGCAACCATTAATTATGCACCTTTTCACACTTGTAAGGTTATGTGTATTTATTTTTTTTGTGTTGCGACCACCTGTGACCTGATCGGCTTTATTAAAACTGATTTTTTATTCTTGTCTCTCGTTTTCCCCACTTACCTTGTTTAGTGTTATTTGCTTAGTGTTATTTTTCTCTACCCGTACGCGGCTAACTTTATCATTGCGGATTAAGTGTCCTGTTACCATGGACCCGCACCCGGATCTCATCCCTTACCGCTGTGTCATACACCGGTGGGAGGAGTTAGATCAGGCTGCGGGCTATGACATCCTCGTCGGCGGTGTTCTGCAAGGAGCACGCCGGCTGACGTCATCTGCTAGCTCTGCCTGCTGTGTACGCGCCAGTACACATCAGTGGTGGGAGGGGCTCAGAGCTCCAGTGTTCAACCTTAGCGATGTACAATAAGTAAGCGGCCAGGCATGATGTCAGGGCCGGATGGAACGTCATTACATGATGACATTGGCCTTTAACATATCGACCAGCTGACTGTAGCATAGGACACCATTGGTCACCTAGGCATATATATGGGAGGGGTTTTTGAGCCATGACCACACCCTGGAAGAAGCATCGGAGCAAAACGTTGGGTGTTGGAGGCCTGCACGCTGTATATTGTGGTCACAACTTGGTAATCATTGTATTATATATGTTAACCTAAAGAGGTACTCCAGCACTAAGACATCTTATTCCATATCCAAAAGATAAAGTATGTCTTACCGCTTGGGGACCTCCGCAATCTTGCATTCAGCACGCCACGCTGCCAGCTCAGAATCCGACGTGTGACGACCATGGGGCCAAAGTATCAGGACGTCACAACTCAGCCCCCGTGTGACGTCATGTCACGCTCCACTATGCAAGTTTAAGATTGCAGGGGTCCTCAGCGGTCAGACATTTTATCCCCTATCCTTTGGATAGGGGATAAGATGTCTTAGAGCCGGAGTACCCCTTTAATAATTTGTACCCCTCTTCCTTTAAGCACCGTGCAGTTTACATACTACCTTGATGCACTATCATTTTTGCTACTATATACTGCTGTCTACAATGCTTGCTCTCTGCTGGTTACAGATAAGTCTACCTCACCACCGTCTGCTGTAAAAGGGATAATTTTTGGGACGTCCATGCAGTCTTCTTCACTTGCTGAACTAAGAACATATTGCTACTCCCCAAAAAGGGATCATTTTTGGCACACGGAAATAAAGCCACTGCGTCTTCCCATGCCTCAGTGTGCATATTAACACTGGCCGGCATCTACCAACAACCAGGGATACTTTATGCCGCTTAATTTTGGTGTGAATAAGCTTTAAAAATGGACAACCTGTAATTGTTACTATGGGTTACCGCAAGTTGCCATAACCGAGCCTTAACCCCCCCCCCTTAAGGACAAAGCCCATTTTTTCACCTTAAGGACCAGAGTATTTTTTGCACATCTGACCACTGTCACTTTAAGCATTAATAACTCTGGGATGCTTTTACTTTTCATTCTGATTTTGTGACATATTCTAATTTGTTAGTGGTAAATTTTTGTCGATACTTGCATCATTTGTTGGTGAAAAATTCTAAAATGTTTCGAAAAATGCTACTTTTTCAATTTTTTCATATGTGGTGTCCCGGTCCTGGACTCTGACTATGGGGACATACAACAAAAGGTACGGGACAGAGTTCCTCATGCTGATAGGGCTCTCCTAGTGGGATAAGCCCTCCTAGTATTTGTAACATTGTATATATTTAATATGTTATAATATAGTGTAAGTAATTTATAGGACCTTAGGTCACGTGATCAATGATATATGTGTTGTATTAGAGGTTAAGGACCTTCGGGTCATGTGACTAGGTCAGGTGTTAGATCCATAATCCTTTGTACTAGGACTGATGGGGCAGGTTCAAAGCTTATTGGTTCCCCAAACCTTTCAGATATAAGAGCACTGTATCCAATTATCGCTCTCTTTCCTCCATTCTACAAGCAAATTAGGCCTGAAGCCTACCAATTTCAGCTGTATACTGAAGCGTGAGTTTATCCAACTCCATCCTAAAATCCTAAGTGACTACTGGACTAAAACATACCCCTAAATGAAGTGGAACAGCGTAAAGCAAGGATTCAAAGCTTATTCCCTATAAGGTCCCAGCCAACCTGTGAGGAGCCTAAAGTCCGGTCCTCTTGTAAAGACAGTTGTTAATTGCATCCTGCATAAAAGCTGCAGTAAAGTTATTTAAAGTTCAATACAATTCCAGCTGTGGACAATCCTTTATTCCTCCCTATCGTTCCTGGGACGGGTGGCGGTAGGACATATATATACATTGAGGAAATCCACACCCTGGCGTCACGACAATTAAGGGTTAATCCTATACCCAGCAACACCCATGTTCTCCCCTCATCCCAAGTCACCACACTAACTTTGAAGTTCTCTGCTTGTAAGGAAAATAGACATTCCAAAGGAATAATATATTGATTCACATATACGATATGTCTACTTTATGTTTGCATCATAAAGTTGACATGTTTTTACTTTTCGGAGACATCAGACGGCTTCAAAGTTTAGCAACAATTTTCCAATTTTTCACAACATTTTCAAAATCTGAATTTTTCCAGGGATCAGTTCGGTTTTGAAGTGGATTTGAAGGGCCTTCATATTAGAAATACCCTACAAATGACCCCATTATAAAAACTGCACCCCTCAAAGTATCCAAAATAACATTCAGTATGTTAACCCTTTAGGTGTTTCACAGGAATAACAGCAATATAAAAGGAGAAAATTCTAAATCTTAATTTTTTACACTCGCATGTTCTTGTAGACCCAGTTTTGGAACTTTTACAAGGGGTAAATGAAAACAAATATTCTCACTGAAGTGCAGTTTTTTCCCCAAATTTACCATTTTTACAAAGGTTGATAGGAGAAAATGCCCCTCCAAATTTGTAACCCCATCTCTTCTGAATTTGGAAATACCCCATGTTAGGACGTAAAATGCTCTAAGGGCGAACTACAATGCTCAGAAGAGAAGGAGTCACATTTGGCTTTTGGAAAGCAAATTTTGCTAAAATGGTTTTTGGGGGGCATGTCGCATTTAGGAAGCCCCTATGGTTCCAGAACAGCAAAACTACATGGCATACTATTTTGGAAACTACACCCCTTAAGGAACATAAGGGGTACAGTGAGCCTTAAAGGGGTAGTCCAGTGGTGAAAAACTTATCCCCTATCCTAAGGATAGGGGATAAGTTTGAGATCGCGGGGGGTCCGACCGCTGGGGCCCCCCGCGATCTCTCTGTACGGGGCCCCGGCTCTCCGCCGAGATAGCGGGTGTCGACCCCCGCACGAGGCGGCGGCCAACACGCCCCCTCAATACATCTCAATGGCAGAGCCGGAGATTGCCGAAGGCACTGTTCGGCTCTGCCATAGAGTTGTATTGAGGGGGCGTGTCGGCCGCCGCTTCGTGCGGAGGTCGACACGCCCCCTTCCCGCGGGCTGTCGGGGCTCCCAGGGGTCGGACCCCCCGCGATCTGCAACTTATCCCCTATCCTTAAGATAGGGGATAAGTTGTAAACCACTGAGTCACCACTGGACTACTCCTTTAACACCTCACAGGTGTTTCACGACTTTGTTAAAAGTTGGATGTGTAAATGAAAAACAAATTTTACATTTTTACAATGGGTAATAGGAGAAAATGACCCCCAAAATTTGTAACCCCATTTCTTCTGAGTATGGAAATACCCCATGTGTGGACGTCAAGTGCTCTGCTGGCACACTACAATGCTCAGAAGAGAAGGAGCGCCATTAAGCTTTTAGAGAGAATTTGTTTGGAATAGAACGGAGTCAGGGAACATGTTCATTTACAAAGCCCCCATGGTGCAAGAACAGTGGACCCCCCCAACATGTGACCCCATTTTGGAAATTACACCCCTCACTGTATTTAATAAGGGGTGCAGTGAGTATTTACACCCCACTGGCATTTGACAGATCTTTGGAACAGTGGGCTGTGCAAAATTTTATTTTTCATTTTCACAGACCACTGTTCCAAAAATCTGTCAGACCCCTGTGGGGCGTAAATGCTCACTGTACCCCTTATTACATTACGTGAGGGGTGTAGGTTCCAAAATGGGGTCACATGTGGGTGGGGGTCCATTGTTCTGGCACTATGGGGGCTTTTTAACTTCTTGGGGACGGAGGGCGTATGCATACGCCCTCGAGTCCCGTCACTTAAGGATGGAGGGCGTATCCATATGCCCTCTGCATTTCCGATCACCGCCGCACGCCGGGCGGTGACCGGATCGGGATGACTGCTGATATCTATCAGCAGGCATCCCGGGCAATGCCTAGGGGCGTCCTGAGACCCCCCATGTCAGCGATCATGGCAAATCGTTGGTCAATTCAGACCAGTGATTTGCCCGCAATCCGGGCTAATCGGGTCACTACTTAGCGGTCTCCAAACTGTTCTTCCCCAGTTGTTGCATAACTACAACTCCTAGCATTCCCAGACTGCCCAGGCATGCTGGGAGTTGTAGTTCTGCAACATATGAAGGGCCAGATATTGCAGAACTACATGCCCAGTATCCCTGCCTGTCTGGCCATGCTGGGAATTGTAGTTTTGCAACAGCTGTAGGCACACTGGTTGGGAAACACCAATTTTGAGGGTTAACACCTAAAGGGTTAACAAACTTTCTGAATGTCATTTTGAATACTTTGAGGGGTGCAGTTTTTATAATGGGGTAATTTGTGGGGTATTTCTAATATGAAGGCCCTTCAAATCCACTTCAAAACTGAACTGGTCCCTGAAAAATTCCAATTTAGAAAATGTTGTGAAAAATTTGAAAATTGCTGCTGAACTTTGAAGCCCTCTGATGTCTTCCAAAAGTAAAAACATGTCAACTTTATGATGCAAACATAAAGTAGACCAATTGTAGTTGTGAATCAATATATCATTTATTTGGAATGTCTGTTTTCTTTACAAGCAGAGAGCTTCAAAGTTAGAAAAATGCAAAATTTTCTATTTTTCATCAAATTTTGTAATTTTTCACCAAGAAATGATGCAAGTATCGACAAAAAATTACCACTGGCATGAAGTAGAATATGTCACGAAAAAACTCTCGGAATCAGAATGAAAAGTAAAAGCATCCCAGAGTTATTAATGCTTAAAATGACAGTGGTCAGAATTGCAAAATTGCTCCTGTCCATAGGGTTATAATGGGCACCGTCCCAAAGGAGTTAAACACACGTGGCCTCCAATTCCGGACAAATTTACACACCAAAAGCCCAATGGCGCTCCTTCTCTTCTGAGCATTGTAGTGTACCCACAAAGCACTTTACATCCACATATGGGGTATGTTCTTACTCAGAAGAAATGGGGTTACAAATCTTGGGGGTCTTTTTTTTCCTATTTTCCCTTGTGAAAATGAAAAATTTAGGGTAACACCAGCATTTTAGTGAAAAAAAAATTCCCATCCAAATTTAATGAAAATTCTTCAAACACCTGTGGTACATTCCGTGAGGGGTGTAGTTTCCAAAATGGGGTCACGTGTGTATTTTTTTTTTAGCGTTTATGTCAGAACCGCTGTAAAATCAGCCACCCCTGTGCAAATCACCAATTTAGTCCTCAAATGTACATAGTGCGCTCTCATTCCTGAACCATGTTGTGCGTCCGCAGAGCATTTTACGTACACATATGGGTATTTCCGTACTCAGAAGAAATTGTGTTACAAATTTTGAGGGTCTTTTTTTCCCTTTACAGTTTGTGAAAATAAAAAGTATGGGGCAACACCAGCATGTTAGTGTAAAATGTTTAATTTTTTTTACAATAACAGGCTGGTGTAGCCCCCAACTTTTCCTTTTCATAAGGGGTAAAAGGAGAAAAAGCCCCCCAAAATTTGTAATGCAATTTCTCCCGAGTATTGAAATACCCCATATGTGTCCCTAAACAGTTTCCTTGAAATACGACAGGGCTCCGAAGTGAGAGAGCGCCATGCGCATTTGAGGACTAAATTAGGGATTGCATAGAGGTGGACATAGGGGTATTCTACACCAATGATTCACAAACAGGGTGCCTCCAGCTGTTGCTAAACTCCCAGCATGCCTGGACAGTCAGTGGCCGTCCGGAAATGCTGGGAGTTGTTGTTTTCCAACAGGTGGAGGCTCCGTTTTGGAAACACTGCCGAACGATACGTTTTTCATTTTTATTGGGGGGGGGGGGGGACAGTGTAAGGGGGTGTATATGTAGTGTTTTACCCTTTACGTGGTAGTGTAGCGTTTTTAGGGTACATTCGCACTGGCGGGTTAGTTTCCCGCTAGCAGTTTGCGCTGCGGCGAGGAATTTGCCGCTGCTCAAACTTGAAGCAGGAAACTCACTGTAAACCCGCCCCTGTGAATGTACCCTGTACATTCACATGGGGGGGGGGGGCGACTCCCAGCATGTACTGACAGACCGTGCATGCTGGGAGTTGTACTTCTGCAACAGCTGGAGGCACACTGGTTGGAAAACCTTCAGTTAGGTTCTGTTACCTAACTCAGTATTTCCAACCAGTGTGCCTCCAGCTGTTGCAAAACTACAACTCCCAGCATGTACTAATCGCTAAAAGGCATGCTGGGAGATGTAGTTAAGCAAAAGCTGGAGGTATGCAGCTATAACTCCCAGCATGCTGAGACAGCTGTTTGGGCATGCTGGGATTTGCAGTTTTCCAAGATCTAGAGGGCCACAGTTTAGAGATCACTGCACAGTGATCTCCAAACTTTGACCCTCCAGCTGTTGCGAAACTACAAATCCCAGCATGCCCAAACAGCAAACAGCTGTCTGGGCATGCTGGGAGTTGTAGTTTTGCAACATCTAGAGGGCTACAGTTTAGAGACCACTGTATAGTGGTCTCAAACTGTAGCCCTCCAGATGTTGCTAGGCAACTCACTGGTTTCCGTAGGATCCAGGGAGCCGCATCGCCATCTTCTTCTGCTGCTGATCACCGCCCACTGCCGATGGGTAAGTGGACCTACGGCGCCGTTCCTCGTCGGTTTCCCCGTTCTGCCCGGCCTATTGTGGGTGGGCAGAACGGGGAAAACTAAAGTAACCCCCCCCCCCCCCCAGATCTGCTATTGGTCGTCGCTTCTAGACGACCAATAACAGGGATAGGAGGGGTGGCACCCTTGCCACCTAACTCCTATCCCTTCAGGGGGATCGTGGGTGTCTTGGACAACCCTGACCCCCCTTATTTTCCAGCTCACCGAAGACCCGTATGACCTGGAATAGCCGCAAAACACCCCCTGGGCATTTGCACAGGGTGCCTGCTGATAGATATCAGCAGTCACCCCGGTGCGGCGGGGACCGAAATTCCCACGGGCGTACAAGTACACCCTTGGTCCTTAAGTACCAGGGAGCAAGCGCATACCTGTACGCCCTTCATCCCCAAGAGATTAAACACACTTTTAAGCTACTTGAATACAGTGTTATACAACTGCCTTACAGCTCTAAACCCCTGTCTAAGTGTTTAGGGGCTTATTTAATTGCTAGTTTGAGTCTAACCGAACTCATGATTTCAGAAAAGTTTGACGATTCCGGTGAACAGAAATTTTCAAACATTTGCTTAACTCTACTGCCAACTGTCTAAAAGCCAGGCCTCTTCCGTAGACAGCACATTTTCAGGATTTGCCTCGTCTGTGTCGTGCCCACCTTTTCCCTGATCCAGTCAGTTATCTACTAAGGAATCCATGTCCTCCAAGACAACAGTATTCTCCCAGTTACCCTGTTGTAGTGCGCCTCACTTTCGACCTGGCCAAATTGTTGGTGGCACTCCCATACCATCTTGTGGTCTTATGGCAACCAATTGTGTGCACCCAGCCAAGACAGCTGTACCCCGCATGCCTTGGTTGTTACGTGGAGTAGTAAAAAAAAAGTTTGGCACCATTGCTGTAGTCTCAGTGTTATTCACCTGGCTGGGGCAAAATTCAACAAATTTATAGCGGTTGCTTTTGCAACCTCCCTGCGGCCAGCCAGGGCTACTGGTCAAAATGAAATTGACTTTTTGGCAAACCTGCTACTTCCGACCAGTGCTGGGCCGCCTGGCTGGAGAAAAAAATTCTAATTGATTTTGAAGGTTTCTCAACCTGCTGCTGTATGCAGGCAACTAAAACCTCCTTCAGTAAGCCCCTATGACATGTTGTGCTGTTAGTTTCAGCCAGTTCTACGCATATACAACCCATGCATGCAAGCATTACTAGTCCAGGAACCATATAATTGAATTTTTATTTTAAAATAAAATGTATTTTAGAGCAGGCGCTTACAGCGATGATGGAAGGAGGGGGGGATGGAGGAGACTTCACATCTTGATGGCAGCAGTACAGATGTTCTCCTTGTGAAGGAGGAGTTGGATGAGGAGGTAGTGGGACCTGAGGCGGAGGATTTGGAGAGACTATTGAGCAGAGAGGGGACAAGGACACACTGATGAGGCCGAGGAGGAGCATGACCAACCTTAGCAGTATGTGACAAAGATGGAACAAGCTGGACCCTCAGAAAAGCTGGCAAGGATGGCTAGGTGTATGTTTTCCTGCTTGCACAACAACAACATATTGTGGGCTTGAAGGTAAGCAAAGAGTACTGGATAGCCACACTAAGACCCTTGGTATAAACCCAAAATAAGGGGAATTTTTCGCACCTTCTGAGAAGGAGGTTAAATTTGATTCCTATAAGGAGAAGCTACGCAGCCATCTTGCCAAACACCTGCAGACCAGGGGTCCAGTCTCCGCTCTCTGTAGAGTCAACGCTACACTACCTCTGCAAGCACTAACCCAGCAAGAGGCAGGAGCAATAGCAGTGGCCGCATCTTGACATTTGAGCACATGATGGTGAAGTTTCTGCATCCTGTATGCTCGCCTGACATCAGTCAGTCACCCCCTTAACAACCAGTTAAGGCCTACCTCAGCAGCGCTCTTTCGCTGACTGACACCATGAACCCAGACCCCACTTGCCCAGTTTGTTATGAGTGTTCTGTCTTGTCCACCCTCTAGTGTGGCTTCGGAAAGTGTGTTCAGCACAGCAGGCAGCGCGGTAACCCCCAAGCAAACAAGATTGTCAGCCAGCAGTGTGGAAAAACATACTTTAAAATGAATCAGGCATGGATCAAATAGGAATTTAAACCTTTTGTGTCAGATGCCACTGAATAGGCAGTACTACCACAAAACCTGCTGTACGCTAGTGACATTAGTCCGCCATCTCATGCTGCACGCTAGTGACATCAGTCCATTTCATGCTGTACGCTAGTGACATCAGTCCGCCATCTCATGCTGTACGCTAGTGACATCAGTCCGCAATCTCATGCTGTACACTAGTGAAATCTGTCCGCCATCTCAAGCTGTACAATAGTAACATCAGTTAGCCAACAGCTCACCACCTTCCTGCCACTACCAGTACTCCATCTCCTGCTGTACGCTAGTGACATCTGTCCGCCATCTCATGCTGTACACTATAAGCATCGGTCAGTCACCACCTGCTGTACACGGGCTACTACGGTTAACACCAATCCACCATCACCCTACCTCCAGCCAGGCCTACACATACACAACCCATCATCCGCAGAAAAGGGATAATTTTTTTGGCTTTTCATACAACAGCTATTTCTTCTTCAGTCTTCACTATTTTAGAACGCCAATTCTGTTGTTGTTAGTACTCCCAGAAAAAGGATAATTTTTGGCACGCTGGGATAAAGAACGACATCTTCCCATGCCTGTGTGTGTATATTAACACTGGCAGGTATCTACCAACAACTAGAGATACTTTATGCCACTTTTATTTGGTGTGAATAAGCCTAGTGGAGCTGGAGAGGGTTCAAAGATGGGCAACCAGAGTAACACGGGTGATGGGAGGACTACAGTACCCAGAAAGATTATCAGAATTAGGGTTATTTATTTTAGAAAAAGAAGGCTTATGGCTGACCTAATAACTACAGTATCCAGAAAGATTATCAGAATTAGGGTTATTTATTTTAGAAAAAGAAGGCTTATGGGTGACCTAATAACTACAGTATCCAGAAAGATTATCAGAATTAGGGTTATTTATTTTAGAAAAAGAAGGCTTATGGGTGACCTAATAACTATGTATAAATATATCAGGGGACAGTACAGAGATCTCTTCCATGATCTATTTACAGTCATGGCCATAAATGTTGGCACCCCTGAAATTTTTCAAGAAAATGAAGTATTTCTCACAGAAAATGATTGCAGTAACACATGTTTTGCTATATAAATGTTTATTCCCTTTGTGTGTATTGGAACTAAAGCCAAAAAGAGAGGGAGAAAAAGCAAATTGGACAATGTCACACCAAACTCCAAAAATGGGCTGGACAAAACTGGATAAATAAGATTGTTTCAGTCATGTGATGCTCCTTTAAACTCACCTGCGGCAAGTAACAGGTGTGGAAATCACACCTGAAAGCAGATGAAAAGGAGAGACATTCAATTAGTCTTCGCATTGTGTGTCTGTGTGTGCCACACTAAGCATGGACAACAGAAAGAGGAGAAGAGGATGATCACAGTTTTAGGTCCGGTTGTAAAAGCGCATACGGCGCAAAAGTGAGCCGACTAGACTGAACGTTTCACTCCAGCCGGCTCATTGAAATGAATTACATACGGGAGCGCATGCGAAGGCATACGGGAGCGCGAGGTTTTAGTTCCCCCCTGCCATATGCGCTCCCGTATGGGAGAAAACGTGATGTGAACCAGCCCTTATAACAACATTTTAATAAATTTTTAAACAGGGATCAATTTATGTGGGCAGGCAGGGGACTAAAAATGTAGCTGACAATAATAAAAATGTAGTGTGAGTGTGTTTCACTTTTTTTTCTTAAATGTTATAAATTTTTTAGGTAGTACTACTACTCCCAGCATGGAACACACTGTTCTATGATGGGAGTAGTAATTCCTGTACTAATAGACAGATCGACAAAAGTGTCACCCCTGACACCCGATGCGATCGTCCATCTGTTCTGTACTCCGGCCGGCAACTCATTCATATTTTCCGCCCAGAGTGGGGATTGGCCGGAAAAAAAAATTTTTTTTAAATAAATAAAAAAAATACCCTGTGAAATTTTATTAACAAAAATGTAGCTCCATCACTTTTTTGGATCGCTCAAGTCCAAAAAAAAAAAGATTAAAAAAACACCTAAAAAAACGCCAAAGTTAAAACCCAGGTTTTTTTTTTTTTACTCTCATGGACTTCTATGGGAGAAAATGCCACGATTTCAGGAAAAAAATAAATAATTTTAAAGCCATAAGCTCAACATGCTGCGATATTGCAAAACCGCCAAAGAGCTGAAAAACGTCAAAAGCGTGAAAAAAATGCAGAAAGGATTAAAGAAATGCCAAACTGAAAAACGCAAAGTGAAAAAAGAATTTAGCGATTTCTCATTGATTTATAGCTAACATCTGGCCACAGTGTTTTTTCAATTGGGAGGGCAACAGGTGGAAACTTAGCCTTATAGGGATAGAACGTTGATCCAGGGATTTATTCTGACTGCCATATTTGGAGTCGGGAAGAAAATTTTACCTCTAGTATGAGGTGTTTTTTTGTCCTCCTCTGGATCAACTCAGTAGGGACTCATAAGGGATATACGTTGAACTTGATGGACTCTGGCCTTTTTTCAACCTTATGAACAATTACAAAAAATAAAAATAAAAAAAAAAAGAGCCTTAAAACACTTTAAAACTACCTGAATATACTCCTAACAGTGTTTAACGGGTTTAGGGGCTTTTGTCATTGACCGTTCAAATCGGTCAACTTTACATTTTATATTTCACTTAAAAAAAAAAAAAAATCTGGCTGCAGAGCTCAACTGAGAGAAAAAAATTGAAATGGAAAGATTTGCCCCTTTGTTGTCTTGTGGTCCTACTCTTAATTTTGGCTAAAATACCAATACAGATCACAAAATGTCCTAAAAAAGGAAAGGTTTCATTTTTTAAAATATACAGTTTCTAATTATTAGTATGGCATTATTGTGATATCAGTCACATGGTCAAATTACACTGTCATATTACCCTTTGAATATGAGAACTGAAAAAAAAAAATGTATTCTTCAAAAGACCGGGTCCCTCGACTTAACCGGTTTTATTTTTTCCTCTTCTAAATTTTTCAGGTCATTGAATGTATATTAACAGCCACAGCTTGCTTGCAGATCTTCCCTCTTGTCCTCATGTGAACTGGACAGATGTGGACCCTTTGCAGTGTTTTACAATACAGTACTCAGAATCTTTGGAAGAAACTACCGCAAACCATAAAACATTTAACTCATTACCCACCCAGGGACAATTTTAACCCCTTCAGGACCAAGCCCATTTTGGCCTTAAGGACCGGAGCATTTTTTGCACATCTGACCACTGTCAATTTAAACATTAATAACTCTGGGATGCTTTTACTTATCATTCTGATTCAGAGATTGTTTTTTACTGACATATTCTACTTTAACATAGTGGTAAATTTTTGTGGTAACTTGCATCCTTTCTTGGTGAAAAATCCGTAAATTTGATGAAAAATTTTAAAATTTTGCATTTTTCTAACTTTGAAGCTCTCTGCTTGTAAGGAAAATGGATATTACGAATACATTTTTTTTGGTTCACATATACAATATGTCTCCTTTATGTGTGCAACATAAAATTGACATGTTTTTACTTTTGGAAGACACCAGAGGGCTTCAAAGTTCAGCAGCAATTTTCCAATTTTTCACAAAATTTTCAAACTCACTATTTTTCAGGGACCAGTTCAGGTTTGAAGTGGATTTGAAGGGTCTTCATATTATAAATACCCCATAAATGACCCCATTATAAAAACTACACCCCCCAAAGTATTCAAAATGACATTCAGTCAGTGTTTTAACCCTTTAGGTGTTTCACACGAATAGCAGCAAAGTGAAGGAGAAAATTCACAATTTTCATATTTTACACTCACATGTTCTTGTATACGCAATTTTTTAATTTTTACAAGGGGTAAAAGGAGAAAATTTTTACTTGTATTTGTAGCCCAATTTCTCTCGAGTAAGCACATACCTCATATGCCTATGTAAATTGTTCGGCGGGCGCAGTAGAGGGCTCAGAATGGAAGGAGCAACAAGGGGATTTTGGAGAGTACGTTTTTCTGAAACGGTTTTTGGGGGGCATGTTGCATTTAGGAAGCCCCAATGGTGCCAGGACAGCAAAAAAAAAAAACACATGGCATACCATTTTGGAAACTAGACCCCTCGGGGAACGTAACAAGGGGTTAAGTGAACCTTTATACCCCACAGGTGTTTCACGACTTTTGCATATGTAAAAAAAAAAATTTTTTTTAACCTAAAATGCTTGTTTTCCCAAAAATTTTACATTTTTAAAAAGGGTAAAAGCAGAAAATACCCCCCAAAATTTGTAACAATTTCTCCCGAGTACGGCGATACCCCATATGTGACCCTAAACTGTTGCCTTAAAATACGACAGGGCTCCAAAGTGAGAGCGCCATGCCCATTTGAGGCCTAAATTAGGGACTTGCATAAGGGGGGAACATAGGGGAATTCTACGCCAGTGATTCCCAAACAGGGTGCCTTCAGCTGTTGCAAAACTCCCAGCATGCCTGGACAGTCAACGGCTGTCCGACAATATTGGGAGTTGTTGTTTTGCAACAGCTGGAGGCTCCGTTTTGGAAACAGTGGAGTACCAGACGTTTTTCATTTTTATTGGGGAGGGGAGGGTGGCTGTGTAGGGGTATGTGTATATGTAGTGTTTTTTACTTTTTTATTTTATTTTTTGTTGGTGTAGTGTAGTGTTTTTAGGGTACAGTCGCCTGGGCGGGGGGTTCACAGTAGTTTCTCGCTGGCAGTTTGAGCTGCGACAGAAAATTTGCCGCAGCTCAAACTTGCAGCCAGATACTTGCTGTAAACCTCCGCCCATGTGAGTGTACCCTGTACATTCACATTGGGGGGGGGGGGGGGACATCCAGCTGTTGCAAAACTACAACTCCCAGCATGCGCTGACAGACTGTACATGCTGAGAGTTTTAGTTTTGCAACAGCTGTAGGCACACTGGTTATGTATCACTGAGTTTGTGACCTAACTCGGTGTTTCACAACCAGTGTGCCTCCAGCTGTTGCAAAACTACAACTCCCAGCATGTACGGTGCACGGTGTACATTGACTGCTGAGAGTTGGAGTTTGCAACAGCTGGAGGCACACCGGTCGTGAAATACTGAGTTAGGTAAAAAAAAAAAAAAACCATCTAAGTTTCACAACCAGTGTGCCTTCAGCTGTTGCAAAACTACAACTCTCAGCAGTCACCGACAGCCAACGGGCATGCTGGGAGTTGTAGTTATGCAACCAGCAGATGAACCACTACAACTCCCAGCATGCACTTTAGCTGTTTGTGCAAGCTGGGAGTTGTAGTTATACAACAGCTGAAGGTACACTTTTCCATAGAAAAAATGTGCCTCCAGCTGTTGCAAAACCATAAGTCCCAGCATGCCCATAAGGGAATGCTGGGAGTTGTGGTGGTCTGCCTCCTGCTGTTGCATAACTACAGCTCCCAGCATGCCCTTTTTGCATGCTGGGAGCTGTTGCTAAGCAACAGCAGGAGGCTGTCACTCACCTCCAACGATCCACGCCGGAGAGTCAGTCCCTCGCCGTCACCGCCGCTGCTCCTGGGGCCCCGATCCCAACATTCACGCCGGGGATCGGGGTCCCCAGCACCCGGGGTGCACGTCCCGCACCCGCTCAGGTCCTCCGGAAGAGGGGCGGAGCGGGTTGCGGCAGTGACACCCGCAGCAGGCGCCCCGATTGGTCGGCCGGTAATCCGGCCGACGAATCAGGGCGATCGTGAGGTGGCACCAGTGCCACCTCACTCCTGCAGGCTCTGGCTGTTCGGGGCCATCAGAGACGGCCCCGAACAGCCAGTAATTCCGGGTCACTGGAGACCCGATTGACCCAGAATCGCCGCAGATCGCTGGACTGAATTGTCCAGCGATCTGCGGCGATCGCAGACATGGGGGGGGGGGGGGCATAATGACCTCCCTGGGCGATATACCGGGATGCCTGCTGAACGATTTCAGCAGGCATCCGGCTCCGGTCCCCAACCGGTGGGGACCGGAATTCCAACGGGCGTATGGATACGCCCTCGGTCCTTAAGGACTCGGAATGCAGGGCGTATCCATACGCCCTATGTCCTGAAGAGGTTAATGGACAATGAATACTAAATTCCATTAAAGGAAATTATACTATATTTTATATTATACTGTATTTTCTCACATACTTGTATACTTGAAAACCTAACACTGCCATTTTAGCCTTCAAACATTTCAGAAAACGTACACATATTAACAACTGGGTGACATAAGTTTGGTTTGTGTTTCTACACAAACTACGGCTATGTCCACAAAGTATTTTGAGCAGTTTGTTGAGCCTCTAAAAAGTTGTAAATTTTTTGATACATTTTTACAACACAGAGGAACAGCACAAAATCTTATGAAGGAAACAAAGATGATAACAAATTAACCCCTTCCCACTAATGGCATCATTAGTGGACGCTAATTACCTCGGCATGACGAAAGTTTATGCCATAATGATTTTATTAAAGGGGTAGTCCAGGATAGGGGATAAGTTTGATATCGCGGGGGGTCCGACCGCTGGGGCCCCCTACGATCTCTCTGTACATGGACCAGGCTCTCTGGCCAGATAGCGGGTGTCGACCCCCTCACGAAGCGGCTGCCGACACGCCCGCTCAATACATCTCTATGGCAGAGCCGGAGATTGCCGAAGGCAGTGCGTCGGCTCTGCCATAGAGTTGTATTGAGGGGGCGTGTCGGCCACCGCTTCATGCGGAGGTCGACACGCCCCATTCCCGCGGGCTGTCGGGGCTCCGTACAGCAGATTGCAGGGGGCCCCAGCGGTCGGACCCCCCGCGATCTCAAACTTATCCCCTATGCTTAGGATAGGGGATAAGTTGTTCACCACTGGGTCACCACTGGACTACTCCTTTAAAGTTCAATCGAAACCAGGCAGTAACCTGTTAGAACCGCTAAAGTGTTTCATAATGGGAGGGAGCTCCCTCTACCTGGTCATTGACACCCAGCAACTAACACTTTTAGTTTTACAGATACTTTTTGTCCCCCCAGGTAATTTGAACATGCAAATCGGTTGATCAGTACACTGCGTTATTAATGAATTGCGGTGTCATTTTACTAATCTCCTATTATACCTACAGTGCATTGTGAAAGTAGTCGGCCCCCTTGAACTTTGACCTTTTGCCACATTTCAGGCTTCAAACAAAGATAGAAAACTGTAATTTTTTTGTGAAGAATCAACAAGTGGGACATAATCATGAAGTGGAACAAAATTTATTGGATATTTCAAACAAACAGAAAAATTGGGCGTGCAAAATTATTCAGCCCCCTTAAGTTAATACTTTGTAGCGCCACCTTTTGCTGTGATTACAGCTGTAAGTCGCTTGGGGTATGTCTCTATCAGTTTTGCACATCGAGGGACTGAAATTTTTGCCCATTCCTCCTTGCAAAACAGCTCGAGCTCAGTGAGGTTGGATGGAGAGCGTCTGTGAACAGCAGTTTTCAGTTCTTTCCACAGATTCTCCATTGGATTTAGGTCTGGACTTTGACTTGGCCATTCTAACACCTGGATATGTTTTTTTGTGAACCATTCCATTGTAGATTTTTCTTTATGTTTTGGATTATTGTCCTGTTGGCAGACAAATCTCCGTCCCAGTCTCAGGTCTTTTGCAGACTCCACCAGGTTTTCTTCCAGAATGGTCCTGTATTTGGCTCCATCCATCTTCCCTGTCCATGCTGAAGAAAAGCAGGCCCAAACCATGATGTTGCCACCACCATGTTTGACAGTGGGGATGGTGTGTTCAGGGTGATGAGCTGTGTTGCTTTTACGCCAAACATAACGTTTTGCATTGTTGCCAAAAGGTTCGATTTTGGTTACATCTGACCAGAGCACCTTCTTCCACGTTTGGTGCGTCTCCCAGGTGGCTTGTGGCAAACTTTAAACAACACTTTTTAATGATATCTTTAAGAAATGGCTCTCTTCTTGCCACTCTTCCATAAAGGCCAGATTTGTGCAGTATACAACTAATTGTTGTCCTATGGACAGAGTCTCCCACCTCAGCTGTAGATCTCTGCAGTTCATCACAAGTGATCATGGGCCTCTTGGCTGCATCTCTGATCAGTCTTCTCTTTGTATGAGCTGAAAGTATAGAGGGACGGCCAGGTCTTCGTAGATTTGCAGTGGTCTGATACTCCTTCCATTTTTAATATTATCCCTTGCACAGTACTCCTTGGGATGTTTAAAGCTTGGGAAATCTTTTTGAATCCAAATCTGGCTTTAAACTTCTTTTTCCTGGTGTGTTCCTTCATGATGCTCTCTGCGCTTTAAACGGACCTCTGAGACTATCACAGTGCAGGTGCATTTATGCGGAGACTTTATTACACACAGTTGGATTCTATTTATCATCATCAGTCATTTAGGTCAACATTGGATCATTCAGAGATCCTCACTGAACTTCTGGAGAGAGTTTGCTGCACTGAAAGTAAAGGGGCTGAATAATTTTGCACGCCCAATTTTTCAGTTTTTTATTTGTTAAAGTTTGAAATATCCAATAAATTTTGTTCCACTTTAAGTGTCCCACTTGTTGATTCTTCACAAAAAAATTACAGTTTTATATCTTTATGTTTGAAGCCTGAAATGTGGCGAAAGATCAAAAAGTTCAAGGGGGCCGAATACTTTCACTATGCACTGTATAAGCACCAAGATGCAATGGTTGCTACTGCCACAGTACATTGATGATTAAATGTAGCATTAATGATTTTTTTTAATTTAATTTTTTGGCCCATGATTGCAAGTTGCTGTATATTTATTCCATAGTTACAGTACAGGGGGAAAAAAACATGACCATAAAATTCAAACAAACAGAGGGAAGATGAATGAAGGGAATGACTATGTATCTAAGCCTGCTTTGAAGCCATGAACTGTTTTTTTTATTTTTTATTTTTTTATGTAACCAGTTCCTTAGGCAGACTGTTCAATAAATTCACAGATCTAATGGTAATGAAGGCTTGTCACCCCAGGATAGTAACATTTTTGTTTTCACCAGATAAAGAAATTTTATGTATTTTTTGGGGGGTTTACCAGGAACAATTTTTCACCACATTTTTTGTGCGAGTCATTGAGGTGCTTAACCCCCTTAAAGGACAACTGTAGTGGAACACTTATATATGCCCGGGCCTCAAAAGTAAACAAATTAAACTCATACATACCTTCTTATGAGCCCCCGTTGGTTCGGTACAGGCCTCACGGTCCGGCAGTGCTGACCTCATTCCACTTCCTGGGGACGGGGACGCCGCAGAGCCGTCGGCATATCAACGGCCGCAGCGATGTCCCGCCCCGGCCTGTGATAGGCTGAGCCCACTGTCATTTAAGGAGCTCTGGCCAGCTCCTTACATGACAGTGGGCTCAGCCTATCACAGGCTGGGGCATGACATCGCTGCAGCCAGTGATTACCTTTCATTCTGAGATAGTTTTTTCGTGACATATTCTACTTCATGTTAGTGGTAAATTTTTGTACTTGCATCATTTCTTGGTGAAAAATTCCAACATTTTATGAAAAAATTTAAAAAATTTTGCATTTTTCTAACTTTGAAGCTCTCTGCTTGTAATGAAAACAGACATTCGAAATAAATGATATATTGATTCACAAATACAATATGTCTACTTTATATTTTCATCATAAAGTTGGCATGTTTTAACTTTTGGAAGACATCAGAGAGCTTCAAAGTTCAGCAGCAATTTTCACATTTTTCACAAAATTTTAAAATCGGAGTTTCTAAGGGACCAGTTCAGTTTTGAAGTGGATTTGAAGGGCCTTCATATTAGAAATACCCCACAAATGACCCGATTATAAAAACTGCACCTCTCAAAGTATCCAAAATGACATTCAGTAAGTGTGTTAACCCTTTAGGTGTTTCACAGGAATAGCAGCAAAGTGAAGGAGGAAATTTAAAATCTATTTTTTACACTCGCATGTTCTTGTAGACCCAGTTTTTTAATTTTTACAAGGGGTAATAGGAGAAAAAGCCCTCCAAAATTTGTAACCCATTTTCTCTAGAGTAAGGAAATACCTCATATGTGTATGTCAAGTGTTCAGCGGGTGCAGTAGAGGGCTCAAAAGGGAAGGAGCAACAATGGGATTTTAGAGAGTGAATTTTGCTGAAATGGTTTTTGGGGGGCATGTCGCATTTAGGAAGCCCCTATGGTGCCAGAACAGCAGAAACCCCCCCACATGGCATACCATTTTGGAAACTAAACCCCTCAAGGAACGTAACAATTGGTCCAGTGAGCCACAGGTGTTTAACGACTTTTCGTTAAAGTCGGATGTGTAAATGAAAAAAACATTTTTTTCACAGAAGTGCAGTTTTTTCCCCAAATTTACTTTTTTTTTTACAAAGGGTAATGGGAGAAAATGCCACCCAAAATTTTTAACCCCCATCTCTTCAGAGTATGGAAACACCCCATGTTAGGACATAAAATGCTCTGCGAGCGAACTACAATGCTCAGAAGAGAAGGAGTCACATTTGGCTTTTGAAATGGAATTGCTGAAATGGTTTTTGGGGGGCATGTCGCATTTAGGAAGACCCTGTGGTGCCAGAACAGCAAAAAATACCCACATGGCATACTATTTTGGAAACTACACCCCTTAAGGAACGTAACAAGGGGTACAGTGAGCCTTAACACCCCACAGGTGTTTGAAGACTTTTTGTTAAAGTTGGATGTGTAAATGAAAAAAAAAAAAATGTTTCACTAAAATGCAGCTTTTTCCCCAAATTTTACATTTTTACAAGTGGTAACAGGAGAAAATGACCCAAAATTTGTAACCCCATTTCTTCTGAGTATGAAAATAACCCATGTGTGGATGTCAAGTGCTCTGCTGTCACACAACAATGCTCAGAAGAGAAGAAGCGCCATTGAGCTTTTGGAAAGATAATTTGTTTGGAATGGAAGTCAGGGGCCATGTGCGCTTACAAAGCCCCCCGTAGTGCCAGAACAGTGGAACCCCCACATGTGACCAGAATTTTGGAAACCACACCCCTCACAGAATTTAATAAGGGGTGCAGTGATTATTTACACCCCACTGGCGTTTGACAGATCTTTGGAACAGTGGGCTGTGCAAATGAAAAATTAAATTTTTCATTTTCACGGACCACTGTTCCAAAAATCTGTCAGACACTTGTGGGGAGTAAATGCTCAATGTACCCCTTATTACATTACATGAGGGATGTAGTTTCCAAAATGGGGTCACATGTGGGGGGGGTCCATTGTTCTGGCACTATGGGGGCTTTGTAAACACACGTGGCCTTCAATTCCGGACAAATTTTCTCTTCAAAATCCCAATGCCGCTCCTTCTCTTCTGAGCATTGTAGTTCACCCGCAGAGCACTTACCGTGTTTCTCCGAAAATAAGACCGGGTCTAATATAAATTTTAGTCACAAAAAACACACTAGGGCTTATTTTCAGGATAGGGCTTATTTAATTACGGTATGGGGGGCTGCAGGAGTGTGGAGGATGGGGGGCTGCAGGAGTGTGAAGGATGGGGGGCTGCAGGAGTGTGAAGGATGGGGGGCTGCAGGAGTGTGAAGGATGGGGGACTGCAGGAGTGTGAAGGATGGGGCGGCTGCAGGAGTGTGAAGGATGGGGCGGCTGCAGGAGAGTGAAGGATGGGGGGCTGCAAGAGTGTGAAGGATGGGGGGCTGCAGGAGTGTGAAGGATGGGGGGCTGCAGGAGTGTGAAGGATGTGGGGCTGCAGGAGTGTGGAGGATGGGGGGCTGCAGGAGTGTGGAGGATGGGGGGCTGCAGGAGTGTGAAGGATGGGGGGCTGCAGGAGTGTGAAGGATGGGGGGCTGCAGGAGTGTGAAGGATGGGGGGCTGCAGGAGTGTGAAGGATGGGGGGCTGCAGGAGTGTGAAGGATGGGGCGGCTGCAGGAGTGTGAAGGATGGGGCGGCTGCAGGAGAGTGAAGGATGGGGGGCTGCAAGAGTGTGAAGGATGGGGGGCTGCAGGAGTGTGAAGGATGTGGGGCTGCAGGAGTGTGGAGGATGGGGGGCTGCAGGAGTGTGGAGGATAAGGGGCATCCTCCACACTCCTGCAGCCCCCCATACTCCTTCAGCCCCCCATCCTCCACACTCCTGCAGCCCCCCATCCTTCACACTCCTGCAGCCCTGGGGGAAGGGGGGGGGGAGTGGAGTCTGCGGGCATTACTGTGGTGGCCATGTGGGGTCTGCGGGCATTACTGGCGACCGCGGTCCGGATCTGGACCGCGGTCAGCCAGCAGATTACCCCTGAACTAGGTCTTATTTTTGGGGTAGGGCTTATATTGCAGCCCTACCCCATAATCCTGCTAGGGCTTACTTTCGGGGTAGGGTTTATTTTCGGGAAAACACGGTAACATCCACATATTGGGTATGTTCTTACTCAGAAGAAATGGGGTTACAAATTTTGGGGGTCTTTTTTTTCCTATTTTCCCTTGTGGAAAATGGAAAATTTAGGGTAACCCCAGCATTTTAGTGAAAAAAAATTTCTTCATTTTCCCATCCAACTTTAATGAAAATTCTTCAAACACCTGTGGGGTGTTAAAGCTCACTATACCCCTTGTTACATTCCGTGAGGGGTGTAGTTTCCAAAATGGGGTCACATGTGGGTATTCATTTTTTTGCGTTTATGTCAGAACCGCTGTAAAAATCAGCCACCCTTGTGCAAATCACCAATTTAGTCCTCAAATGTACATGGTGCGCTCTCACTCCTGAGCCTTGTGCGCCCGCAGAGCATTTTATGCCCACATATGGGGTATTTCCGTACTCAGGAGAAATTGCGTTACAAGTTTTGGGGGTCTTTTTTTTTGCTTTTACAGCTTGTGAAAATAAAAAGTATGGGGCACTAACCATATACCAGCATGTTAGTGTAAAAATTATTATTATTATTTTTTACACTAACATGCTGGTGTAGCCCCCAACTTTTTCTTTTCATAAGGGGTAAAAGGAGAAAATGCCCAAAAAATCTGTAGTGCAATTTCTCCCGAGTACAGAAATACCCCATATGTGGCCCTAAACTGTTCCTTGAAATAAGATAGGGTTCCGAAGTTAGAGAGAGAGCGCCATGCGCATTTGAGGACTAAATTAGGGATTGCATAGGGGTATTCTATGCCAGTGATTCCCAAACAGGGTGCCTCCAGCTGTTGCTAAACTCCCAGCATGCCTGGACAGTCAGTGGCTGTCCGGAAATGCTGGGATTTGTTGTTTTGCAACAGCTGGAGGCTCCGTTTTGGAAACACTGCCGTACGATACGTTTTTCATTTTTATTTGGGGGGGGGGGGGGGGCAGTGTAATGGGGAGTATATGTAGTGTTTGACCCTTTATTATGTGGTAGTGTAGTGTAGTGTTTTTTTAGGGTACATTCGCACTAGCGGGTTGACCACCTCCAGCTGTTTCAAAACCACAACTCCCAGCATACACTGACAGCTGGAGGCACACTGGTTGGAAAACCTTCAGTTAGGTCCCGTTACCCAACTCAGTATTTTCCAACCAGTGTGCCTCCCGTTCAACTCCCAGCATGTACTGGGAAGGGCATGATGGGAGATGTAATTATGCAACAGCTGGAATTACGCAACTACAACTCCCAGCATGCAGAGACAGCTGTTTGGGCATGCTGGGATTTGCAGTTTTGCAACATCTGGAGGCCTACAGTTTAGAGACCACTGCACAGTGATCTCCAAACTGTGGCCCTCCAGATGTTGCAAAACTACAAATCCCAGCATGCCTAAACAGCAAACTGCTGTGTGGGCATGCTAGGAGTTGTAGTTTTGCAAGATCTAGAGGGCCACAGTTTAGAGACCACTGTATAGTGGTCTCAGACTGTAGCCCTCCAGATGTTGCTAGGCAACTCACCGGCTTCCGTAGGATCCAGGGAGCTGCATCCCCGTCCTCTTCTTCCGTCGATCCCCTCCGACTATCGCTGCTTGCTGCCGCCGCCGCCGATGGATAAGTAGACTTCGGCAACGGTCCCTGTTGGCTTCCCCGTTCTGCCCCACCTATTGTGGGTGGGCAGAACGGGGAAACCGAAAGTTAATTCACCCGCCCTGCTATTGGTCGTCTCTTCTATATCACCAATAGCAGGGATAGGAGGGGGTGGCACCCCTGCCACCTCACTCCTATCCCTTCAGGAGGATCGTGGGAGCCTTGGACAACCGCGACCCCCCTTATATTCCGGGTCACCATAGACTCATATGCCCCGGAATCGGCGCAAATCGTCGGTGTGAATTCACCGGCGATTGCAGTCATGGGGACGTACATTCCTGAAATTCCCACGGACGTACAGGTACACCCATGGTCCTTAAGTACCAGGGAGCAAAAGGCGTACCAGTACACCCTGGGTCCCTATGTGGTTAAATAAGTTGATAATATTAGACCTTAAAAGGTCTCTTAAAGAGTAGCTCCCACCATCCTTTTTTTTTTTCCTATCCCTGCCTATTACCCATCTATCCCTAACCCCCTCCCTGCTTTTAATCATTTTTTTTTACTATGTTATAAATTACTTTATATGTCGGCCTGGTAGTGTGCTCACTACCAGGCAGACTTCCCCAGCAGGCACCACGTCACTGATGCCTGCTGGGAGGGCGACTTCCGCCCTTAGTTCATCTATATAGGGTGCCTCCAGCTGTTTCACCACTACAACTCCCAGCTTGCCCTGACATCTATTGGCTGTCAAGGCAAGCTGGGATTTGTAGTGTTGAAACAGCTGGAGGTGTAGCTGCGTCTGAAGTTTCAGAAACCTTCGGGCTTCTGAGAGGGGGACGTGACATCACGCCCCACCCCCTCCATTAATTTCTATGGGAGGTGGCGTAACGGCCGCAACGCCCCCTCCCATAGACATGTATGGAGGGGGCGTGGCGTGACGTCACGTCCCAGTCTCGGAAGCCCGGAGGTTTCCAAAACTTCAGATCCAGCTACGCATAGAATGCGGGCTGCTGCAGGGAGATTGCGGGGGGTCCAATCGGCGGGCCCCCTGCGATCAGACATCTTATCCCCTATCCTTTCGATAGGAGATAAGAGGTTTTTGCCAAGAATACCCCTTTAAGGATACTTGCATGAAGACATAACTAGGATTTATAAATTCTCCACATTAAAATTAAATGCATGTCTGTGCAATTCCTCTACAAGTTCATTGACAAACATATTATAGAGAATAGGGACTAACACTGCCCCTCTGTGGTACCCCACTAATCAGAGAATGTATAATTAATAACCACCATCTGTTTCCCATCACAGTGCAATTTACCCCAGCCCATGTATTTTTTTCATGTTATGCACTATACTTTGTGACACAGCATCAAAAGCTTTGGAGAAAATGAAAGGGGAACTCCGGTGGAAACAAGTAGAAGACAAATGTTTTCAAATCAACTGGTGTCTGAAAGTTCAACAGATTTGTAAATTACTACTATTACATTTTTTTGATCCTTCCAGTACTTATCAGCTGCTGTATAAAACAGAGAAATTTGTGAATTTGTTTTCTGTATGACAACAGTGCTCTCTGCTGATACCTCTGTTCGTGTCAGGGACTTTCCAGATTAGAAGTAAATCCCTATAGAAAACCTTTCCTGCTCTGGACAGTTCCTGAAACTGACAAAGGTGTCAGCAGAGAGCACTGTGGTCAGACTGGAAAGAACTTCACAAATTTCTATAAAGAATATCTGTAGTATACAGCAGCTGATAAGTACTAGAAGAGTGATTTACAAATCTGTTTAACTTTCTTGCACCAGTTGATTTGTAAACATTTTTTTCCCACTGGAGTTGCCCTTTAACCCCTTAAGGACTCAGCCCATTTTGGCCTTAAGGACTCAGACAATTAAATTTTTACGTTTTCATTTTTTCCTCCTCGCCTTCTAAAAATCATAACTCTTTTATATTTTCATCCACAGACTAGTATGAGGGCTTGTTTTTTGCGCGACCAGTTGTCCTTTGTAATGACATAACTCATTATATCATAAAATGTATGGCGCAACCAAAAAACACTATTTTTGTGGGGAAATTAAAACGAAAAACGCAATTTTGCTAATTTTGGAAGGTTTTGTTTTCACGCCGTACAATTTATGGTAAAAGTGACGTGTATTCTTTATTCTGAGGGTCAATACGATTAAAATGATACCCATTATTATATACTTTTATATTATTGTTGCGCTTAAAAAAAATCACAAACTTTTTAACCAAATTAGTACGTTTATAATCCCTTTATTTTGATGACCTCTAACTTTTTTATTTTTCCGTATAAGTGGCGGTATGGGGGCTCATTTTTTGCGCCATGATCTGTACTTTTTTTGATACCACATTTGCATATAAAAAACTTTTAATACATTTTTTATAATTTTTTTTTAATAAAATGTATTAAAAAAGTAGGAATTTTGGACTTTTAATTTTTTTTCGTTCACGCCGTTCACCGTACGGGATCATTAACATTTTATTTTAATAGTTCGGACATTTACGCACGCGGCGATACCAAATATGTCTGTAAAAATGTTTTTTACGCTTTTTGGGGGTAAAATAGGAAAAAACGGACGTTTTACTTTTTTATTGGGGGAGGGGATTTTTCACTTTTTTTTTACTTTTACTTTTACATTTTTTTTTACACTTGAATAGTCCCCATAGGGGACTATTCATAGCAATACCATGATTGCGAATACTGATCTGTTCTATGTATAGGACATAGAACAGATCAGTATTATCGGTCATCTCCTGCTCTGGTCTGCTCGATCACAGACCAGAGCAGGAGACGCCGGGAGCCGCACGGAGGAAGGAGAGGGGACCTCCGTGCAGCGTTATGAATGATCGGATCCCCGCAGCAGCGCTGCGGGCGATCCGATCGTTCATTTAAATCGCGAACCGCCGCAGATGCCGGGGTCTGTATTGATCCCGGCACCTGAGGGGTTAATGGCGGACGCCCGCGAGATCGCGGGCGTCGGCCATTGCCGGCGGGTCCCTGGCTGCGATTAGCAGCCGGGATCAGCCGCGCATGACACGGGCATCGCTCCGATGCCCGCGGTTATGCTTAGGACGTAAATGTACGTCCTGGTGCGTTAAGTACCACCTCACCAGGACGTACATTTACGTCCTGCGTCCTTAAGGGGTTAAGACAATCACATTCAGCCATTCGCTCTGATCAGTTCTTAAGCTTACCTCATCATAAAAGCCAATGAAGTTAGAATGACAGGACCAATCCCTCAGAAGCCCATGCTAATATGGAGTGCACTGGGCATGCTCAATGACCTGAAAATAAGGGACTTGGCAATAAGGGGGAGGAAAAAAGCAGCATTGTCCTTCACCTATTGTGAATAGTGTGATCTTGTTATCTATATGTAGAATGCATTCAGAAAAAATATTCAGACCATTTCAAGTCTGCATTCAATCCCCCCATATTGTGGCTTTTACGCTCTCATTTTTTCCTCCTTGCCCTATAATAGCCATAACTACCCCTATTTTGTAAGGATATCTTTTACATATTCTCCGGAAAAAAAAAAAAAAAAATAAATAAATATATATATATATATATATATATATATATATATATATATATATATATATATAATCTCAAGGGAAGTGAAATTGAAATAGTAAAAGATAATTTTGCAGATTTGGTGGTTTTCTTTTCTGCGCCATTTACCTTGTGGTTGAGGTAACATGTTATTTTTATACTTTAGGCGCCTGATTACAGTAATACCAGATTTGTATCGTTTACGTCATGTTTTACTAATTCTGAACTTTTTCGAATTTTTTTAATTGCCATTTTTTAACCCCTGTAGCTTTTTTTCCGCATATCAGGCGGTATGAGGGCTCATTTTTTGCGCCATAATTTGTTTTTTGTATCGGTACCATTTTGGTATTGATCTGACTTTTTATTTTTATTGCTTTTTAACTTTTTTTTCTGGGATATTATAAAAATTGCAATTCTGTGGTTTGATATTTTTTTACATTTACCGTACGGGATACATAATGTTATATTTTAATAGGTTGTACAATTACGCACAAAGCGAAACCAAATGGGAGTGAAGGCAGAGGACGCAGGTCTGCACGGGGAGCAAGAAGCCACGCCCCCTCATATCCTCCCTCCCCCCCCCTTCCGCCCCCGCACGTCTGTAGAGCAGGGGAGAGAAGACAAATACACAGCTTCTCATCTCCCCTGCTCTGCTTCGGAGGACACAGGTTTTAACAGCCGGGGGCTGCAGAGTATGGAGCGGGCAGGAGTCAGGAGCCCGCTCCATACAGTCTGCAGAGGTCCGCAGCGCTTGTCAGGTCCGGCCCTGCTTGCCCGAAGCAACAAATTCACCTGCCCGGCGCCCAAAACTGCTTGTCCCGGGCGTCGGGTGATAGGAATTCCACATCCCTGTATATATTTTTTTTTATTATATATTATATATATATAGTTTGATACTACCAGTGTTATGCATTGGCATACACTTAGCACTAAAGCGACCACGGGGCCAGCTATCACGCCCCCTCCCATAGACTTGTATTGATGGGCGGAGTGTGATGTCACACGGGGGCGGAGGTGTGACATCACACGCCGCCGGCCCCGTGGTTGCTGGTAATCAGACCCAGAGCGAACATGGTCCGGGGACTGATTTTAACAGGGGTGCTGCGTGCAAGATCACGGGGGTCCCCAGCAGCGGAACCCCCGCGATCAGGCATCTTATCCCCTATCCTTTGGATAAGGGATAAGATGTCTAAGAGCCGAATACCCCTTTAAGGACTCAAACAATTTTATTTTAACATTTTTGTTTTTTCCTCCTCGCCTTCACAAAATCATAACTCTTTTAATATTTTCGTCCACAGACTAGTATGGGGCTTGTTTTTTGCGTGACCAGTTGTCCGTTGTAATGCCATCACTCACTTTACCATAAACTGTATGGCGCAACCAAAAAATACTATTTGTGTGGGGAAATTAAAAAGAAAACCGCAATTTTGCAAATTTTGGAAGGTTTTGTTTTCACGCCGTACAATTTACGGTAAAAATTACATGTGTTCTTTATTCTTTGGGTCAATAAAATGATATCCATGATAACATACTTTTCTATTACTGTTGCGCTTAAAAAAACAAAACTGTTTAACCAAATTAGTACGTTAAAAATCCCCCTATTTTGAAAACCTATAACTTTTTCATATTTCCATATAAGCAGCGGTATGAGGGCTCATTTTTTGTGCCGTGCTCTGTACTTTTTATTGAGACCATATTTGCTTATATAAAACATTTAATACTTTTTTTTTTGAAATTTTTGGAATACTTTTTTTTTTTAAAAAGCAGCTATTTTGGACTTTTTTTTTATGTTCACGCCGTTCATCGTACGGTATCATTAACATTTTATTTTAATAGTTGGGATATTTACGCACGCAGCGATACCAAATATGTATATAAAATATATATATATATATATATATATACACACATTTTTTTTTTTTTTTTTTACACTTTTTGGGGGTGAAATAGGGCAAAATGGGGCAATTTAAATTTTTATTGGGGGAGGGGGTTTTTCAATTTTTTTTTTACTTTTTAAAATCTTTTTTTACTTTTGTTTTTACACTTTAATAGTCCCCATAGGGGACTATTTATAGCAATCATTCGATTGCTAATACTGTTCAGTGCTATGCATAGGACATAGCACTGATCAGTATTATCGGTCATCTTGTGCTCTGGTCTGCTCGATCGCAGACCAGAGCAGAAGACCTGTGGAAGGCAGCGGCGGCAGGTGAGGGGACCTACGGCTGCCGTGCTGGATGATTGGATCGCCGCTGCAGCGCTGCGGGCGATCTGATCATCCAAAGTACCGCGATGTTGCAGATGTCGTGATCTGTATTGATCACGGCATCTGAGGGGTTAATAGCGGACATACGCGTGATGGCGGATGTCCGCCATTATGGGCGGGTGCCTGGCTGCTATCAGCAGCCAGGACCTGCTGCGCATGACGCGAGCATCGCTCTGATGCTCGCAGTTATGCATAGGACATAAATGTACGTCCTGATGCGTTAAGTACCAGCTCACCAGGACGTACATTTACGTCCTGCATCGTTAAGGGGTTAAGGTCACTTTTTTTTTAATAAAAAAAGGGTAATTTAAAAAAATCCACATACCGTAATTTAACGTGACATCCCTAAACTGTATTATGTTCAATGATCTATGTTGTTAATCTTCTAGTTTATAAGAGAAAAATAAACAAAGATCAAACACAGTTCAAACTAGTTTCCTTAGAAACAGATGGAAACCAAGTTAAAGCAAAAATCATATCCCAATCATATATGAAGAGCAACAGAAGTAGATATTTTAACTCTGTAATCCTTTCCTGTCCATATAGTAGTCTTAATTATATACTCGCTGCTGATGTATAAATTCAGGTTTTTTATTTTTGAAAGAACACAAGTAAATTTAGTCTAAACAAGTGTAAACAAAAAAATAAAAAATGCTATTTTAAATAAATTGGGAGGTTGCTTTGACAATTAACTAAGGATGCTTACCTGCTGCAATCCCCTGCAGCTTCCAATGACTAGCTGAACTCTTAAATCATGCAGGGGGATACTTTACATGAATAAGGAAGCAGCAGAGTCCAGAAGACCACAGAATGGCAGCTGCAAGGGATCGGGGCAGGCAAGTATGGTTTGTTATTTTGAAACCGGTAATAGGAAAAAGGAGCCAGCACTGTGAGTAAGAAATATTGGTTCTTTATTCAGGATATTACAACAGCAAAGTTACACAGAGCAGCTAAGCAAATATGTTTGGGCCCCACTGTGGCACAATGGTGATATCACTTTTTAAAGAAGTGGAGGAGTTTAACCACAGCAAGCCAAACCTCATCCGACATTTAAATCAGCACAAAAACTGTCTCTGGAGCTTAATATGGGTTTCCATATCTGAGAAGCTGAACAAAGCTTTATATTAACAAGAACAATGCAAAAAATTGGATGAGTGTAAAGATTGGTGTAAAGCTTGGCATCAGTGGATTCTGAAGCAGAGGAAATGCTATTTGTGTAGTAAATATTCACACGGAACAATTCCGTTTAGCAAAGTTTGATGAACAGAATTGTGGAACGTCTCCAAAATTGTGGCAAAATTCAGTGTTCTCTAAACACTAAATTCTGCCATAATTCAAGCCCCATTGAGTTTAATGGGATCCCGCCCACAATTACTGACCTTTAAAAGCGCAACTGTCATGAGTTTTAACCCCCATAAACTAGCCCCAGGATGACAAAGTTGTTAGAAATGATAGTTGAAGCATACCTTGTGCTGCTTTCTAGCAATCATGCTGAAAAAGGCTTTTAACGAAAGTCAACAACAGTCGGATAGACTTGGCTATGCCCGTAGCTGCCACACCTATCCCCTGTATGTCAGCGCTGGGAACACTGTATGATTGCACAAAAGGTCCCAGCACTGAGAGCCCTTATTATCCTTATCTGCTGGTGGAGAGTTTCGTACTGTAGAAGAATAAACAGTGCCTGTTCTTCTGTGCACTCTGGTGATGCGATGCGGGCAGCCAGCCCTTACAGCAAGCGCTAGCTCTCTTTCTGCTAGTACTTGCGGAATGATCTGGCCACCCGGTCTCCTGTCTTCCTTGAGTGCACAGTGGTGATGCAATGCGGCAGGACAGATCATTCCGCTACTGCATTATGCCTCACATTGAGCCATCACCAGAGTGCAGAGCCATCACATCGCATCACCAGAGTGCACAGAAGAACGGGCACCGTTTATTCTTCTGCAGTACAAAACTCGCCACCTGCAAATAAGGGTATTAAATGGGTACTCTGGTGAAAAACTTTTTTTTTTAAATCAACTGTGATTGACTGCCGAGTCCTGCCGGCTACCTCCTACAGCGCATTGCGCAGAGCAAGAGATCGCTAGGACATATGCATATGTCCAGTTTCGCTAACAAGCTAGCAACTTTGACATATGCATACGTCCTGGGGCGGGAAGGGGTTAAAACTTTATTAGAAAAATTGCAAAGATTCTGAGATATCTTTCATGAAGATATAAATGTTATATAGTTTGAATACCATATAATTTAGTATTTTAAAATAACATATCCCATACTACTTTTTTTTCCCATTTTTCCAGGGGGGGGGGGGGGACCACACTGGGAAAAAAAGTGATTTTTTTTTTCCAAGGCCTTTCCATCTCTACCCAGAACACATAACATGGTCCGTAAAGGCATGGTTGGGTCATCTTGGTGTGGATAAACTTGATTGCCCTGCAACAGTGCCCTGACCTTAAAGGGGTACTCCAGGGAAAAACTTTTTTTTTTTTTTATCAACTGGTGCCAGAAAACAGATTTGTAAATTACTTCTATTTAAAAATCTTAATCCTTCCAGTGCCTATCAGCTGCTGTATAATACAGAGGAAGTTCTTTTCTTTCTGAATTTCTTTTCTGTGACCACAGTACTCTCTATACGTTTGCTGTGGGGATTTGCTCCTGCTCTGGACAATTCCTGACATGGACAGAGGTGTCAGCAGAGAGCACTGTTGTCAGACAGAAAAGAAATTCAAAAAAGAAAAGAACTTCCTCTGTAGTATACAGCAGCTGATAAGTACTGGAAGCATTAAGATTTTTTTAAAAGAATAATTTACAAATCTGTTAAACTTTCTGGCAACAGCTGATTAAAAAAAAATAATAATAATAATCCACCGGGGTACCCCTTTAAATAGGATGACCTTAAACTCCTGTAGGTGTCACGTGTATTCATCTAAAAAAAAATATATATTGAAAAAATATATAAAAATCACAAAAACTAAAATTTAACCCCTTAAAAAGGGTTCTCCGCTGTTAGGGTACATTCACACGTGCGGATTTTAACAGCGTATTTTGCTGCGGATCCGCCTGTGAAGGACCCTCTGTATTCTGCCTTTATATGTGCCTGCTCGGAGTGGCAATACGCCGCTCCGAGCAGACACACTGCGATGTGCAAGTCGCCACGTGCGCGGCAGCCCTCGGCCTAGCTCATGCGCGGTGTATTGCCGCTCCGAGCAGGCACATTTAAGGGCACCATACAGAGGTCCTTCAGCGGTGGATCTGCAGCGTAAAATACGCTGTAAATCCACACGTGTGAACGTACCCTTAGGGATAAAATGTCTGATCGCGGGGGGCCCTGCCACTGGGGACCCCTGTGATCCCCCCCTGCAGCAGCCGGGTACCTCAGCAGCCCGGAGTTAAGTTTTCATCGAGGCTGATTATGAGCGGTGCAGGGAATGGGGAAAGTGACGTCACGGCCCCACCCCCACGACTGAACCCCTCAATGCAAGTCTATGGATGGGGCGTTACGCCCCCTCCCATAGGCTTTTGAGACGGCGGGCCGTGACATCACGTTGCCCCGTCACCTGCACCGCCCATTATCAGCCTTGGAGAAAACTTAGCTCCGGGCTGAAAAAAGCCATTTTGTAACTTTTGGGGCTACCGTTTCCACGAAGTGCATTTTTAGGTAAAAATGACCTCTTTATTCTGTAGGTCCATACGGTTAAAATGATACCATACTTATATAGGTGTGATTTTGTCTTACTTCTAGAAAAAATGCACAAAAATGAATACATTTAAAAATGTTCTCTTCTGACCCACATAACTAGTTTTTTCCACATACGGGGATGTATGAGGGCTCATTTTTTGCGCCGTGATCTGAAGTTCATTTTTGTTTTGATTAGGGCTGCAACGATTAATCGGTGTAATCGATTAAAATCGATAACAGGATTAGTTGTCGACTTAACAAATCGGGCGATTATTCGATAATGGGATGTCTGCCGTCAGTGGTGGCAGTGAATGAATGAAGCCGACATGTCCCACATATAGGCTTCATTCATTCGTTCATTCACCGCCGCCCGACATGTCCCCGCCACTGCCTTGCTCCTAGGGCAATCAGCGCATCGCCAGGACGTGCTGCTCATATCCGTCGGGTACCGAGATAAGCAGCGGAGTATAGACATGTCCCGGCGGTGCACTAGGAGCAAGGCAGCAGCGTGGACATGCAGGGCCCCCCTTTAGACCTCAGCCCCCACCCTTGTAGACAGCTCACCTACAGCTGTCCTCTGTCGGGGGCTGCCGCTCCGCTGCCCCGTTCTCCCATCCGCATCATGTAGTCCTATGGAGGACCATGTGACATACACGTCACTCCACCTCCTCCCCTGCGCCCGCCATAACGTTACGGAGGAAGCAGAGTGACGTGTGTGTCACATGCTCTTCCATGGGACTACATGATGCGGACAAGAGAACTGTGCAGCGGAGCGGCAGCCCCCGACAGAGGACAGCTGCAGGTGAGCTGTCTACAAGGGTGGGGGTCGTGGTCTAAAAGGTGGGGGGGCCCTGCTGTCTAAAGGGGGGGGCCCCTGCTGTCTAAAGGGGGGGCCCTGCTGTCTAAAGGGGGGGGGGCCCTGCTGTCCAAAGGGGTCTGTAAAAGCAATGGTCTGCAGTCTGCACATACACATGTGTATAGGAGTGCTATATAAAAACAATTTTAAAAAAATTTAAATTAAAAAAAAATGTAAAGTTACTGCTCCCCCAATAAAAATTAGCTCCCCCTTTTCCTATTGCTATACAAAAAAAGTAAAATAATTTTTTCTGTTACATATTTGATTTTTTTAAATAGTTCAGACAGTTACCCATGCGGCAGTATCAAATTTACCCTGGTTTCTGCACAGGATCATTCATAATGACAGCAACCTGCGTAAACGTAAAAAAAAAAAAAAATACAAAATTGCTGTTTGGTCACATCACATGCTAGAAACTTAATATGGCCATTGTACATAATTTTTCAAGTAGAATCAGCTGAACCCCTTTTTTTTGGCATTTTGACATTGTTTCCGATTAATCGCTAAAATAATCAACAACTAATTGATTATTAAAATAATCGTTAGCTGCAGCCCTAGTTTTGATCGCTTTTTATTCTTTTTTATGGTATAAACAGTGACCAAAAATACACTATTTTGTACTTCGGATTGTTTTACATGTGTGCCATTGACCGTGCGGTTTAATTAACAATATATTTTTATAGTTCGGACATTTATGCACGTGGGGATACCACATGTTTATATTTATTCACAGCTTTTTTTTTTTATAGGAAAAGGAACACTGATGACATCACGAGCACAGTGCTCTCTGCTGACATCTCTGTCCATTTTAGCAACCATGCATAGCAGGTGCATAGCAGGTGCATAGCAGGTGCATAGCAGGTGCATAGCAGGTGCATAGCAGGTGCATAGCAGATGTATACTAAGGGCAGCATGGTGGCTCAGTGGTTAGCACTGCTGCCTTGCAATGCTGGGGACTTGGGTTCAAATCCCAATAAGGACAACAATAAATAAAGCGTTTACATTATTATAATAACGTCAGCAGAGAGAACTGTGGTCGTGATGTCATCAGAGAGCATTCCAAAAAGAAAATAATTTCCTCTGTAGTATTCATCAGCTAATAAGTACAGGAAGGATTAAGATTTTTTAATAGACGTAATTTACAAATATGTTTAACTTTCTGCCACCAGTTGATTTAAAAGAAAAAAAGGTTTTCACCGGAGTACCCCTTTAAATTATCGGGACACCGTGGTGGTCCCAATCAGCCCGACTGAGCTACCAGGAAGGTTTTACTTTCACTTTAGATGCGCCGTGTCTAAAAGGTTAATACCGGGCATCACCCAGTATATATATTCTTTATTCAATAAATGTAAAACCATCAAGAAAACAAACACCGTTTTTACACAGTCTTGTACAAAAACATTCTAATTCATTATGCATTTTATCCCCCTACCTTCCGCCTGGCAGAGAGAAAAAAAAAGGCTGCAATAAGTTCCAGTTCCTCCATCTTATTATTGAGGCTTCTGGCATTAGTATGCATGCACTTCATGTTATCCTTCCTATTATCTTTCCTCATACCACTAATTACTGTTCGAACCTTTCCCCCTGCTCCTCCACCAGTGCTATTACCTATCCCCAGATCTCTATCTACACTATGTTCCCCTTCTATATTGTAGTTTCCCTCCCTCCAAGTCCCTAGTTTAAACACACCTCCACCCTTCCGGCCATCTTCTCCCCGAGCACAGCTGCACCCTCCCCATTGAGGTTCAGCACTTCCCTACGGTAGAGCCTGGGCCCAGTTCTCCATGAACCCAAACCCCTCCTTCCTACACCAGCTTCGGAGCCAATTATTTACCTCGCAAATCTCCCGCTGCTTCTCTGGTGTGGCTCGTGGTACAGGTAATATTTAAGATAAGAAAATATTACCTTGGAGGTCCTTGTCTTAAGCTTGCGGCCTAAGCCCCTGAAATCATTTTTAAAGGACACTCCACCTACCTATTACTTTGTCATTGGTGCCAATATGTACCATGACTGCTGGATCCTCTCCAGCCCCACCCAGCAACCTGTCAACCCGATCCGCGATGTGCCAAACTCAAGCGCCAGGAAGACAACACACTGTTCAGCAAAACCGGTCTTTGTGGCAGATCGCCCTGTCTGTCCCCCTAATAGAGTCTCCCACTACCAGTACCTGTCTGGCCTGCTCCTGCTTTCAAACTCCTGGCTTTTAAAACTCTCTTAAAATCAGCCTCTCTTTCAACAGCAACTCAGACCAGAGCAAGACAGGTGGTACAAAGACAAATACGGTAACCATGAATAAAAATATGTCAAATTAACTGTATTGTTCAGAACTAGATCTGGTCAGGGTGATAAAGGGAAAAAAATTGTGCAAAATTATAAGGGTGTGTTCACACGGCCATTTGCCCCCGTTCCGTTAAAAAAAGACAACAAAAAAAAAAAGTTTTTTAATCTTTTTATTTTTCTTAAGTATGAAAAATCTGCCATCTACAGACTCCCGCAGCCAGGACTACTACTACTCCCATCATGGAACAGACTTGTTTCCATGGTGGGAGTAGTAGTTCCTGGCGGCAGGAGTCTGCCGGAAGCTGGAGAGGCTACATTAGTGCTTGCACTACTACCCCCATCATGGAACAGACTCTGTTCCATGATGGGGTTGGTAGTACAGGGGCTGAGGGATTGATCGCACCCGGTCTCACTTCTGACACCTGATCCAAAGTTATTAAGCAGGGGAGCGGGCGGCATGGTCCTGCGATCACCGATTTATTTTACTTTCATTTTTAAATTCCCTGCAGGGAGCTCTGAATGGCCGGTACTGAGGTGCTATTCAGGGCTCCATGCAGGGTTTTTAAAATTGACAATGTATATTAAAAGCGCTTTGGGGGGCAAGATTATATAGCGCTATATATCTAGCCCCCCAGCGCATTTATAAAGATATAACCCCCTCCAGCGCGAAAATATATACCCCCGCGGTATATATATGTGAACCCCCCGCCGGCGCATTTATAATTTAACACACACCCCCACGCCGGCACATTTATCAATATATTCCCCCTGCCAGCGCATTTATGTGACCCCCGCTGGCGCATTTGTCATTAATGCAGCACTATCTGTGAAAAGCATTTTACGCGTAGAGCATCGCACCAGCTGCCGGCGGCGCGATGCTGCTGATAGAATACTATTCATACATGGCGCTGCAGGGGCATATGATACAGAAGTGCTGTGAGGGCCAGATAATATCTGGCCCCCACAGCACGAAAAGGCCCCCCTCGGCTTATACTCGAGTGAACTCTCCGCCTGTCAATCCCTTATCAGTGGTCTTCAACCTGCGGACCTCCAGATGTTGCAAAACTACAACTCCCAGCATGCCCGGACAGCCATCGGAGTTGTAGTTTTGAAACATCTGGAGATCCGCAGGTTGAAGACCACTGCGGCCTTCGTCATCATCCAGACCCCCCTTTAGTTTTCTACTCACCTCCCCTCGGTGGGAAGGAAGGGTGAGCTGGTTCGGGCCATCTATGCTGCAGGGACCGTCCGGTGAGGTGGGTTAGTCATTCCGGGCTGTCCATTTTCACAGGGAGGCCCTCTTCTCCGTTCCGGGCTGGCCCTGGACTAGTGACGTTGCCTTGACGATGACGCACAGAGACGTCCATGCGCAGCAGACGTACCTGCGCATGAACGTCCCTGTGTGTCATCGTACCGCAGGTTGAAGACCACGGATAAGGGATTGACAGGCGGTGATTATGAAAGGGGGGGGGGGGGGGGGAGTGATGACAGGGTGATGATGATGACGGGGGTAATAATGACGGGCGTGATAATGACAGGGTGATGATGATGACGGGGATGTTAATGACGGGGGTGTTAATGATGGGGGGGGGTGATTTATTTCCCACCCTAGACTTAGTCGAGTCAATAACTTTTCCTGGGTTTTTGGAGTGAAATTACGGGGCCTAGGCTTATATGCAGGTCGGCTTATACTCGAGTATATACGGTAGGTGAATCACTGTT